>NC_081411.1:282529295-282851795 GCF_030272615.1 Cryptomeria japonica
TTACCTAGAGAGAGAACGAAACCTAAAGATGATCAAGTACTAACTTTCAATTGCATTCTCTCACAATACCCAACAAGGATAGATGCAATAATTATAAACCTCCAAGCCACATCTTGACATTCTTAATGAATCCAACAACATACATGAATCCAACAACATACTCAAGAACCAAAACCAACGAAGGAATGCTTAGGAGGAACACTACTTGGCTTGATGATGGAATATAAATTTTCAAGACAATTAGGATGAGGGAACATTCACCTCCATTCGACTAAAAAAAACCCCATAAAATAAAAAAACAAGGGCCAACCCTCATAAGAGGATTCCTAGCTAGAAAAATGTAGACCCTTCATCAATTGAAATGATGATAGGTCACTTACAAGAAATAACATGCTTCCCAAGGTAAGGAGATGCCATTAATCTTGATTAAATGAGACTCATGAATGAAATACAAATCTAGGAAGACTCTTAGGGTCAAGAGAAGTAAATTTTGTATACAAGGATTCTTTGAGAAATGACCCAAAAGACCTATTAAATGATGAACAATACAAAATGGATCAATTAAGGACACTAGCACCCAAATGGGAACACTAGTTCCTAGGTTCTAGAGTCCCAATCTGACACTAAAGTGCAAATTTGGTGTTGGATTCCAATCCAAATGTTGAACTATTGATTGAGCATTGTAGTTTCCACTAGACCCTTGCATCTTGACTTGTGAGCAAGCCCAAACTAGGTTTTGGTTCCAATTACCTTCCAAACACCCAAGGACTACCTAAGATTGCACTTGACAATTGATAAACTTAGAAAGTGACAAAACAACTTAGACACAAACAAATATTTCTATATCCTAGGCATTAAACACCTCCAATACACAAAAAAGGTAGGTAGTGATATTGTGATCTTCTCGACACTCTTGTATGCTACCCTTAGCAGATGAATAGGGGAAATATAGATTTCCACACTTTTGACCATCTACAAGATTACACAAGAGATTGAACATAGTATCTAAGATAAGATGAAACTCAACAAAACTCCTCCCCAAACTTGGGGAGATGACAAACGAAAAAGGATCTAAATCAAATGAAAAGTTATTCTAACTTATGATTCATTTTAAAACCCCCAAAAGGATGCCTACATTTATTTTAATCGAAATGCATAAAAGCATTAAAATCCTACAATATATATGTGTGCTTGATGCAATCAGATCGAGGGGTCTTATCAAACTACCCAATCTTGTAGCCTTAATATCTAATCCAATACACTATATAATAAAAAAATATGAAACTTATCTTTATTTCAACTTCATATATACATTCATACAATAAAATTCCTCACGAACAATAACAGCTTATGAAGGATCTCAACAAGAGACAAAATTTAGAATTTTTACACAATTTCTAGGCACTTTATGCCTACAAGTTTTTGAATCTTCATGCCTTCACACCTTCTTGGATTACTCATCTTTTGAAATCTGATTATTCTCTTCATTATACAACTCCCATGGTTGCCTTCAACACCACAAACACACATGTAAATTCTTCTTTCTCTTCTTCTATCTTTTTCCTCTTGGCAAGCTAATTGCCTACACTCTTCCTTGAGTAATTCTTTGGAGCAACCTATGTGTTATTTCTCTAACCTTGGTGCTATTGATTGATGTTTCTTAACCTAATTGAAGGCTGCATTTTATAGAAATTATAACTACTTTGAGGTATCACAAAGAGGCACACAAGTCTGCCCTTTCATTTCCCTCCAATTGTCTTTTGAAATTCATATGTATATGTTTGAAATTCCTTATTAAATGCTTTCGAAATATGGCACCCAGCATGATAAAATATATCCAACAAGTTTCTATTATAAATTCCATTGAAAAAAGAATGAAGTCATGCTCTTTGGGAAATTGAAGAGGTTTTTTATTTTCCCAAAAAACCACTAACTTTCCCCTCCATTTTAGGCACCTGAAATGAAATTATAAAACAAATTGATGGAATTCCAAAGGCCACTTGCCTTATGAAAACTTCCCTAGGCATCCAAATTGAGTAGATTAATTATTTTCAATTTATTATATTCCAATGAAACCCTTCAACCCTTGAAACCTTGAAATTGTACAATATAATACTTTGAAAATCACATAAAACTCTATGTTTGCCTCTGATTTTTGAAATGAAGCCAAGTATTGATATGAAAATATTTTTATCCTTCAACACTCCAAAATATTCTCTTGAAGCTCCAAATTACACCAAGAATGCAAAATTTAAAACAAGGGGAAGAAAATAGTTTTTGGTGATGCAGGATTTTTTGTGAGCCTAGATGCTCTTACATTAGACACACCAAGTAAGAAGATTGTGAGCATAGCTCACAAATGGGCTTGAGTAGTAGGACTAGCCTTTCAATTTATAAATGACTTGCAACATACTCCTGTACTAGGAATAGGTACTATGTTTTGTCTTTCTTTCTTTTGCTTCTTCAACATCTTTCTTGTACATTGGCCACCCTCCTTCACAAAGTGTGCATATTCTTTTGCTTTCCTTTCATAGACTTGCATTCACCATGATTTGTCCTCCTCCTCCAAAGACAATCTCCTCTCCTCTCCTCGTTCTTCTGATACAACCCACCTTTATCTGCCCCCCTCAACCAAAATATCACATCATCGACATCATAACCTAGCAACATTTTCATTCAAATCTGCATCTACAACTCCATGAAATTTGAAAATTTCCATCATCTCTTATTCACACTTTTCAACACTCAATATAGCAAATGAAGGAAAATAAATTTCATCACAAAATATAATAAAATTTACATCTTCTTCCACTGCTGCAAATTTGTCTCATCAATGATGATTGTACTATTCATCTTCTCATCCTTCCTTGTGGCACTTCTCATCACCATTGGTAATCTTTCAAGACAATCTTCTTCTATTGACTATAAAAACTCTTTATCTTCTTTATTTGTTGCAACTTCCTCAAGCTCTATTGCTGCAACAACATCTTCATCTGCAACAACTACCACACTTTCTTCTACTGCAAATAATTGCCCTATATTTGGCTAATGTTACATCCTTTCCTCTTCTTCACTATTTTCCTCCATGCCTTCCAAAAGACATGTCTTTATTGTAAACTCACCATTTTCTAATTCTTTTTCATTTCTGCAATCAAAATATCATTAGAAGAATAATACTTCTCTAGGGCATCCACTCTAGCCTTGATTTTCAACAAATCCTCATAAATAAATTTCTTAAATCTCTTGGCTTGCTACTCTTCCCAATATTATTCCCAAAATAAAATTTTCACGGGTCTCCTCAAAACCCATCTCATCCTCTCTTTTGAACACATCTTTCTCCACTTTAACAACTCCGTTAAAGACTCCCTGATCCCTCTACAACTATAGGTCCTCCTTGCAACATGAGCTATCAAATCACACTACCCTCTACCCAACAATTTTTTGAAAGATATACCTCACAAAACCTCTTCTACAGTAAGGATTAGGATCGAATATGAAATTTCTAAAAAGAGAATGAAATTTTTGAAGGGTTGGGATCGAATTATTTCTGTTATGTTGAGTTTGTTCAAATAAAAAGATTCACCTACAGTAAGCAAAAACAGTCGTTTCCTAAATATAGAATTTAGGTGGATGTATTGCACGAAATTAGTTGTTACAGCTCCATTGCCTTGTTTCCACAATCATCGTTATTATTTGTGAATACAAGTACTATGGAAGGTTAGATTGGTGAAAAATAAAATGTGTGTGAATTTTTTCACCAACCAAAGCAAGAGTTATGGCAGGTCATTTAGTCATATCGTGTGAATGTAACTGCACTTCTTTAATATACATGATATAACTGCATATGAAACGGATGTCAAGTCCCAGTTAACTTAAGTCACACAAAGCTTGTGAATTGAAAAGCAAACTCATGATGAATTGGCTTTCCGTGAGCATTGCAAAAATATCCAAACTCTCATGCACGTAAAATGGTATTTAGGTTACGTGTTGATGGGTCCATCTACTTCAAAACGTTGTGAGACTTTTGATCCAATGCTTGAAATTTTTAGATAATAACTCTCATGCAAATAAAATGGTATTTAGGTTACAGATTGTACGTGTTGATGGGTCCATCTACTTCAAATTCTACGTTGTGAGACTTTTGATCCAATGCTTGAAATTTTTAGATAATAACTCTCATGCAAATAAAATGGTATTTAGGTTACAGATTGTACGTGTTGACGGGTCCATCTACTTCAAATTCTACGTTGTGAGATTTTGATCCAATGCTTGAAATTTTTAGATAATAACTCTCATGCAAATAAAATGGTATTTAGGTTACAGATTGTACGTGTTGATGGGTCCATCTACTTCAAATTCTACGTTGTGAGACTTTTGGTCCAATGCCTGAAATTTTTAGATAATAACTCTCATGCAAATAAAATGGTATTTAGGTTACAGATTGTACGTGTTGATGGGTCCATCTACTTCAAATTCTACATTGTGAGATTTTTGGTCCAATGCTTGAAATTTTTAGATAATAACTCTCATGCAAATAAAATGGTATTTAGGTTACAGATTGTACGTGTTGATGGGTCCATCTACTTCAAATTCTACATTGTGAGATTTTTGGTCCAATGCTTGAAATTTTTAGATAATAACTCTCATGCAAATAAAATGGTATTTAGGTTATAGATTGTACGTGTTGATGGGTCCATCTACTTCAAATTCTACGATGTGAGACTTTTGGTTCAATGCTTGAAATTTTTAGATAATAACTCTCATGCAAATAAAATGGTATTTAGGTTACAAATTGTATGTGTTGATGGGTCCATCTACTTCAAATTCTACGTTGTGAGACTTTTGGTTCAATGCTTGAGATTTTTAGATAATAACTCTCATGCAAATAAAATGGTATTTAGGTTATAGATTGTACGTGTTGATGGGTCCATCTACTTCAAATTCTACGTTGTGAGACTTTTGGTCCAATGCTTGAAATTTTTGGATAATAACTCTCATGCAAGTAAAATGGTATTTAGGTTACAGATTGTACGTGTTGATGGATCCATCTACTTCAAATTCTAGGTTGTGTGACTTTTGGTCCAATGTTTGAAATTTTTGGGTGCATGTAGTACATGGAGGACTTTGAAATTGAAATTGAATATCGAAAATATTATTGATGTTTATAGATATTCATAAAGGATAGGAGAAAATAGAGAGGAGTTTTTCAATTTAAAAAAATAAAAAAATATTAAGCAATCAAAATTAATAATAAAATTCAAATAAGTTGTGAAAGAAATTTATAATATGAATGTTTTTATCAAGGCATACACCTAAATATTATAAGATGTATGTTTTAAGTGTTAAAAGAGTTAGTTAGAATGAATGAAGTTACATGTTTGATGTTAGCAAAGTGTCCTTTTGTTTTCCTTTACTCAAATGACAGTGTATAAATATGTAGGCTAATGTAATATATAACACCAAACACTTTCAATCGGTATTTCTTAACTAACACATGGAAAAATTTGACTTCTTGATTTGGTTGGTGGCTCTTTCTTTCAACTCTTGATTTTTGCTACATCAATAATTTTGTTTGTATGGATAGTTGTTGATGTTTAACTCTTATGACGACAAGGTAGTTAGTGACATATCATAGTTATTTATTTATTTATTTTTATTAACATAGCTTAATATTATCATTGTTTGAACATTCACCATGGTGTGAAATGTGACACTCCCCAAAATGGTTTTCTTGATAGCAATAAAGTTCTAATTTACATTGGTTACTTTAACCTTTTCTATTAGACTAGAGGCATAAACCATCTTGGAATTCTCCTTTGGTATATGTGCTCCGATTCAACTAATTTGAATAATGTCATCTAAGATTTGAAATTATCTTATTTTTCATTGATTAAAGCATAAAAGACAGATGGCTTTAGTTAGATGCTACTACACAAGGTTTTTTTGCCTTGTAAGTTTTTATCTTTGATGATGCATTTCAATCAATATTTCTATCTTTTATTGTCAACCAAAGGAAAATGCTAGCAAAAACAAATTTGTAGTCAAAATCTGAACTCTCTTTTTTGATTCTATGAAAAGTAATAGATTTCTATCTAAATTTAGTCTATTTGAAAAAATATGATCATTTTAAAAACCTTTTTATCTATATAATTTTGTTTTCTCTAAAGGAATAGGGTTTTGTTGGGTCACTATCTAAGGTAAATAGAAACAAATAATTTCTTATGACAACGCATTTTTGAATAGCTTAGATATGCACTAATTGAACTCAAAAATAATTTATGATTTAAAATTAATATGTGAACATATTTCTAAAAAATTAAATCACTCTTTATAACTTTTTTTTTTTACTACGAAATAGTCATGTGCTTTTGGTATTCATTTATATTCATCATTTTACATACATGTACTTTTATCTTTCATTAAAAATAAGTAGTTTTTGGAACAAGACATGTTGCAAAATTTCTTTCATAAAATTTACTTCTTTTTGTTTGAAGTAATCTATAGTTTATTATTTTTAGTTTAAATGGGCTCCTAAGAACACATGTATCACCTAATTACCTTTTGTTATCCATAAAAGTATAAAAGTAGAGGATAGAGGAAGTTAGTTAGATGTGATTGCAACTACCTTGGTAGACATTTATATGCAAAATTAAAATTTCAAATAGGGTCGAGCTATCTAGTTGGAGCAATTCTCATAATTTTTTTTAATATGCCATTACTCTATTGGTATTATGACATCCATCAAAGCACAAAGGACAAAATAGCTTCACCAAATGTTATAGTTCCAACTTTCTTAGTAGCTATATGGATAAAAATGTGGAAGTCAGTGGAACCATAGATAAGGCATATATATTGTTAGAAAAAATGCATAAAAAATGTTGTCCCATGGAATTAAATGATTAGAAGATATGCACATAGGAGGAAATTTACTCAAAAAGTTGAGAGGAACAATTTATTTAAAAAGTTTCCCTTATTTTCAAAGACCTAACTTCTAAATTTCTTGAATTAATTTGAGATCTCTCAAATATTCAATGGATAGATTTGTAATGCTCAACATTTTTTTTCTAAAATCTTTTTCCATAAATACTTAAACCAAATGAGTTCCAAGTTCTAACCTAATGAATACTCAACTATTTTCATTGTATTCTCAATAGTAGTATGAAATTATCTTTCTTCAAGAAAAAACTTATTCTACTATCTTGAAGAACGTGCATATTTACTATACCATATAATTATACCATGTTTTTATGTTCTTACATCCTAGATTGTATATTTCCCATTTCTATATTATATGTTGATATGTAACTATTTATGTCACCTCATTTGTGCTATATACAATCACAACATTATTCTTCTTTGGTATAATATGATCTATGTTATTTTGAATAATATAATCTAATATTTAAACTTATCTTATTTTATCACCCATTTATGTAAAAATGATGGATGAATATGGTTATATGTTACCATACAAGTTTTTTTTCTTATGATTTTTTTTTATCTTTTACGATTTCATTATAATCATTTATTTTATTTTTTATGGTTACCCAAGTAAAATTTAGCAAAAGGTGTAATGAAATATTTTAAATAATATAATAGAAAATATGTTAGTTGATAATCATAATATGCCACCTTCGAGGGGGATACCTCCAATAGTCTTCAATAATAATAAAATAATCTACATTCCCTAAATAAATAACCTCTAAATCATATTTATAACATATTTATGTCTTTGATACTACCAATTCCAACTTAGATACTTGACAATAACCCATAGGATGACTCATAACCTATGTAATATTATTGTAAGAGTTGGTATAGAATATGGTTGAAAAGATATAGCCACCCATTTTTTCAAATGTCTCACTAGCCTCCTTAGATGTTTCACATGATTCAATATTAATTGTAAGTCGAAAGTGACTAATAAACAAATGTATCCAATTACTTTCTCATAATTTATCTCCTATATTTTGTTTGCATTCTAGAATCAATAGGTTTAGAAATAGATTATCTTAGATATCCGAGATAACATTTCTTCATTAGAAAGTTCCATACTCATTTTCTTCATGAAGAATAGTTATAGGGAGTTAGAGTTAAATTTGAATTCTTCCAATAGTAAGAACACATAGAAAATAAAAAAAACAATCAGCCATCACAATATTACCCCTAATTAATCAATCAAGGATCCTCAATAGTAATATATGATCTTAAAAATTTATACTTAGTGTGGTTATAGGTGCCACTTGTCCAAAACAATGAAGCGGTCTTGATCTTAATGCATGCAAATACCAAAATTGGTCATATAATTGATATAACAAAACCAAATTTATCACACAATTATAAAGTATATGAAAAATTGTATTAAAAAAACATCAAAAAATGTTATTGTATGAGCATAAACAAAGCCCTAGAAGTTCTCAAAATGAGAACTACTTAGCAATGCCTAGGAGAATCTACAACTTTGGAAGAAACCAAACACCAAATCATATAAAAATATCTATACCACCATGAAGCTCATGAAAATATTGTCCATATTAAAAAAATATTCTAAAAGGAGCTTGGATGATCAAGAATAGATCCTCTCAAGTTGAAGTGCTAAACAAAAAAATGAGTGGAGAAGGGTAGGATGGTTGGGGGTTAACTAGTATAATGTTGAAATTAGAATTTAAAGGGAAACTAAAAAAATTAAAAACTTTCATAGATAATAAAAAAACTACCATTTTTTGCATGAAACTTCTAGTTCACTGTATGTAAAAAAATGTGAATGTAAACTATTGAAAAGATAAACTAAGCAAATGACAGACACATATCTCAACCACACTCAATACTAAGACGTTTAAGAAGAAAAAAAAGTAGATAAACAAGAGTAAAAGTAATTAGAATGCAAACTCCATTTTCCTTCTTCAATTTGATTGTCCCCTGATTTGATGCATGTGCTTGCTATATAGTAGATACTTGATTGTGCTCCATGATAGTGAATGCAAAATGAAAACTATGCAAGATGTGATATAAAATTCTATGCTAAATTGATGTGATTATGCAAAAGGGATGAGTAAACATTTATGCATTATGAGGTTATGAAAATGAAAGTGAATCATTTGTGAAGGAAAATGGGGGGTTTAAATAGGCTTGAATGGGAAATGGAAGGGAATGAGAATGAGACATGTGCCCATAAGAAGGGCAAGTGTCATGAAGGAGAATGACATGTGTCCTTAAGAAGGACATGTGTCTTTGGAAGGAATGACATGTGCCCTTGAGGACACGTCCATTTGAGAGTAAGCCGCCTAGATTGGAAGGTTCTATTCCAAAAGAGATTGAAACATCATGTCATTCCCACGTTTGAGGAAATTTGGGATATTTTCTCAAATTTTAGGAAATGTTTCCCAAATCCAAAGTCATTCCCCAAATTTTAGGAAATTTGGGATATTTCAGGGAATCTTGAGATATTTTGGGAATGTGCACACATATGGTGAGGGCAAGGGATACGATTGACTAAAACCTTTGGTTAATTAGGTGGGTTAGACTAGGGGAAGGGTTAGATAGGGGTTAAAGTTAGGAGACATGTGAGAAATATAATTAATTAATTCTATAAGGGAATTTGAGAGGAAAAAGTCAACATGAATTAAATAATCAAATTGCATATTTGATATATTTAATAGAAGAAGGGAAAAAATTCAATTAATTAATTGATTTTAATTATCAATTAATTTTTCAAAAGCGGACTATAAAATAAATAATAAGATTAGTTAGCTAGAAGGAAAAAATGCCAATCGATTAAATAATGCATAATTATTTAATTAAATACATTCGAAATAACTAAATTCAATTAATTCAATTAGTCAAATTTAGGTGTCTACATTCACAAAGGTTGTTTTAGAGGATGATTGGTTGTTTTTCATTAAATGAGATATTTTATAGTACTTTCATGCCATAGATTGTGGGATAACTGATCAATAAACAACAAAGGGGTTGCTATTAATGGAATTTCACCACATGGGTTGCATAGGTGCCACTAGTGGTACTCTCATACATATATAGTGGGTGACTACTTGTATAGATATATGTAGGTAGTATAGCTGCAAATTCTATATATAGCATTCTTAAAAATCAGAATAAAAAATTGATTATTTTTTATTCAATTGCACTGACACTTATACCTACATAGGAGATTTTTGATTATACAAGTGTATGGATTTCATACAATCCATACAATAGAGTAGGGAAGAGAAAAATCTAAGGCCTTAGGGAATAATGCTCTATATTTATTGATTTGAAAATTGACTCTTAGATTTTTGGGCCTTCTAGACATGATAGAAAAGTTATATTTGACCCACAATGCTCCAAAATTGTAGCTATGTTTTGTATCTAGCAACCACCTCCCAATTAAAAACCCTTGTAGATATGGAATCACATGCCTAATTTAGACAAATCAAAAGACTAAATTGAGTTTTTTAAACAATTATAATTTAACAACGATCTCAAATTCACACCAAAATGCTCCAAAATGAACCTAAAATATAAAGCCACAAATAGGAACCCTCCTAAAATCTAGTATTTCTATCAATTGTTTTCTTCTCTGGATCATCATATGATGCAAGATAAGAGCATACTCAAAATTTCAAAATCTTCCAAAATCTGTAACCTAGATCTCTCAATAAATACTAACAAGAATTTTTTTTTTATACAATGATCTATACCTTACAAGGTTTGATAAAAAATGTAGCCCCCAAGATCTAGGAGCCTTAATGAAGGTACAAGATAGATAAAAAATGAGTAATTATGCTATTCTATCAAAGGATGAAAATATACAATGAATAGATTAATATTACAAAGAGAACTCCTTGGTTATACAAACTAAGGTGAGACATAGGATTGCATAATATGTCTCAATATTATGAATTGAGACATAAAGTGTTAAGTATCCTATGTGTATCCTAATCAAACTTAAGAAAGTAGTGTGAACATGACTTAGGTGATGAATCAATTAGGTAAAACACCACATTCACACCAAATCCCCTATAAGTGAAACTTAGGGAGAATGCCTAAGATGCAAATAATGTGAGTATTTAAGGAGGGGTCTTAGATATGAGGCCATGCTAGGTACCCATGTACAAATGCAATCTATCAAAGGAGAAGACCAGGTGGGACAATAATCCTCCCCAAAAAAGAGAAGATAAATTTCTCTTAGAGAAGAATAAGAAGAACAAAACACCATGTGAGAGAGTAGTCCCTCCACAATAGAGAAGAAGAAGAAAGACTATGCAAACCCCTTAAAATTAGATCCTGTTTAAATGATGGTATATTTTTGATAATGAATGTTGGGGATGAGCTACTTTCATTGAACAAAATTCCTCCCTTTAGGGAGAAGCAAAACCAATAATGTATGCAAAATATATTCCCATTCATGACAAGAATATGAGAGAAAATAAATAAATATATGTGATGTCTTTGAACTCTACTCAAGTTCCCGCATGTCAACGTCATGGTATATCACAATCAATTCATGTTTTTCAAGGCACACTAATAAAGATGACAATATAAAATATAGTATAAATGGATGTAAATATTGGCAAGAGACACAAAATTGATGATCATATGTTGTCATTGATGGAAAATTGAGTCAGATACTCAATCCGTAGTTCATGATTCATTCATTCTGGAAGATTGATTGAGGTCCAGTAAGGTCCAATGAGAATAGTGTATCCGACATAGTGTATAGTTTGTTGGTTAGTGGATTATTTTGGTTGAGTATTTTGATTTGTGGATCTCAGAGAAGCATTTTGGTCATGTGATATGCAATATTCCAATTTTATGGCCTTCGGTGTTGTGAATTGAGTAAGTTAGAAGATCTGGTAGACAATTTTTTGGTAGAACAGTCTTCACTAGCGGTAACATGTGAAAATTTTGTGTGTGGATTGTGCATAGTGATTTTAGCGGTTGTTTGCATACCTGAGGTAGTTAAGCCGAAATATGGGAAGTGTATGGACGTTTTGTTTTGGTCCACTTAGTTGTTTTTGGATTGGATTGAGCCGACTTGGGTAACATGTTTCATGTTGCATGTTATGCAGTTTTTGGACCGACATGAAATTGATCTAATTTGATAATGTGGACATATAAGTTCAATTGATTTGATCATTTGAGAGATCGATGGTGATATGTGAATAGTGTATGAGTGATTGTGTACAGTTTCACGTGTGCATGATGAAGATTTGAACTCCGGTATGATGTATAATATCAGAATAGAGTAGTTCTACAAAGTTGGGTAAGATATAGTATGGTGTGCTTAACCATAACTATTCCAGGAATTTTTAGATGCTATTTCATAGTTCATCTTCATGTATGTTACCTTTGTAACTCTTTTGTAAGGCAGTGAGTCTTCCAGGTTGTAGCCCTTATTGTAAACATTGAGCAGTGAGATTGAATGCATGCGTATTCCCCTTATGTAATATTTTTATACTTCTAACAGAGTATATTAATATTGTGGGTTTGAATCCCACCGTGTTTTTTCCCTTAACCAAGTTTGCACGTAAAATTTTTGGTGTTATGGTGTTGTTGATCTTGGTTTTGTGGTTTTGCACTTTGTTTTTCTTCATTTGCATTAAGTGGTTGAAAAAACCAGGTTATTAAAATTAAAGTTGCAGAACACTGATTCACCCCCCTCTTAATGTTCCTTGATTCCAATAGTAAAACATAATGTAAAGACAAAAGTGAATCCTGTTGGCAAATGTTATCATTAATGTCAACTAGGTCAAGAAGTTGCAGGTAGCAGATGAATTGATATGCACAAAAGAGTTTATTTTATGTGTTGTAGAGGTGTAAATGATGTGGCTTCATATTCTACACTGGTCTCAGAATGTGTTTCTTCCATTGGATTTGATTCAGGCAAGTTGCAGTTTGAAAAATGTGAAAAATCTATGTGTCCATAAGACTGAAACAACATAATCCAATCAATAGATCCAATCAGAAACGCATCAGGATCATCCACCAACAAGTTACATAAACTGGTCCATAACCTATCCGAATAAGATAGCATTAGGTCCGGACGCAAATCCAACACCACCGATCAACAGGAACATGAACAAGATAACCAACAACATCTCGAAAGCCATTTAGAAGCCACACCAACAACAATTATCATGCACATCAAAAGATCTTCAATAAAGATCTGCCGATAGAACCCTTACCGGTGACCAAAAGGCTTACTAGAACAAATGATAGCTCCTAATTTGAATCAAATCCCAAACCAACTGATCGTGATACACATCTGAATAAAATGAATGCCAGATCCAAACCAATTCCACAAACCAAAGCATACCGGATCAATATCATAATCCAACCGCTCTACCGAAAATCGGTAAACAACCAAAACAACCGGTGTTGCCATCAATGGAAAAACATCAATGCAACACATAATCAATTCCTCCAATTTGCCAACAATCTCCCCCTTTGACATTGATGACAATACTAGACGTGAAAAGACATCCAAGTGCCAAGAAATGTCAAATAAGTCTCCCCCAAAGGAAGACAACCAACAATCTCCCATAAGATGATATTACAATGGAGTTAACAAAGTCCCCCTGTCAATGATATCCCTGTTAAGATCTGTTTTTCACATATCTCTCTCCCCCTTTGACATCAATGCCAAAAATCTGACATAAATATAAAAAAAAATCATAAATCCACTGAACCACACAGTTGACTACTCCCCCTGAGTAGTAGCACCAACACATCAATCTAGAATGAATAGTAGCTCTATAAATGCATGTCAGACTGATGCCAGTAAACATCACTCAGGTCTCTATCGGAGGGGCAAAAACCCCCAATCTGTCTCTGAAGTACTCAAATGATTCTTTAGGCAAAGGTTTAGTGAAGATATCTGCAACCTTCTCTTTACTATTCACATAAACCGGTCTGACTTCGTTTGCTTCCACCTTCTCCTTCAAAAAGTTATACTTGATAGATATGTGCTTTATCTTAGAATGTAATACCGGATTCTTTGATATGTCCATCGCAGAAGAGTTATCACAGTGAATAACTATTGGTTCATTATAGTCCACCCTTATATCCTTCAACATTTGCTTCATCCATAGAACTTGTGTACAGTTAGTAGCAACAACAACAAACTCAGCTTCAGTAGTAGATAAAGAGGTACATGACTACTTCTTACTGATCCATGAAACAAGTTTCTTTCCAAGAAAGAAAGCTCCATCGGATGTGCTCTTTCGATCATCAACATCTGTATATGCACATAGTGTAAAATCATCATTTTTAGGATACCACAAACCATATTCAGTTGTTCCTTGCAAATACCTGAAAATCCTTTTCATTGCACTCTCATGATTCTCTCTATGATCACTCTGATATCTTGATACAATACAAACTGCATTTATTATATTTGGTCTAGTCTGAGTCGGATATAATAAATCTCTGTAGCGTCGTAAATTGTATGCACTTGCTAGGGTGGTACAATTTCACACCTAGTTTAGCACCCGCCTTGGCGCAGTTTGCATTTTGCATTGCATTTCTCCTTTAGCACTTAATTAATCAAATTAATTAGGTCTAAGGTCCTATTTCATCATCCTCCACATCATAAAGTTGGGCCCTTTCATTAAAGTGTGCCCCTGTCATTTTATTCCTCCAATACATCATTTAATCAAAAACCCTAATTAGGCCCTATTTTGAACTTGGGGGCTTGATTTCGGGGGTCAAAACATCTCGAAATCACCTGTAACTTCAGGATTCTCTCTAAAATTATCATATCCAACGACCCTGAAAATTTGGTGAAAAGTTGCTGGGACCATGGCGCTCGGAGTGCACATGGTCCCGGACATTTTTCCCAAAATTTTAGGAGCGCGATCCAATCATAAAATAAAGCTTAACCCCAAGAAATTGGCGGGATATTCAATCTCTAGGTCGGCCAAAAGTTGGAATTAAGACCTAGGGTTTCATATATAAGACCTCTCTTTCTTCATTTGAAACGATCGAATTTTGTTTTCAGGGAACCTTCTATGCAACAAAAGAGCAGATCTTTGAAGACTTCAACAACATTCAACATCCATCCATCAAGCATCCATCAATTTCATTCATCCATTTAGGGCTTTGAAGGCATTGAAGAGCAACAAGGGATCACCGACTGAAGATTGGCTTGTACCCCCCCCTTGGGGTTGGGTATGATTTCATGTTGTTTTCATGTCTTTGCATAAGCTTGCTTACATCATTTGTATTCATGCTTTAGATCACTCTACATCTTGATTTGGAGCATTTACATTGTCATTTACAAGCAATTAGGGTTTACTTTCTAGGTTGCTCTAGTTTGCTTACTTGCATTTTAGATCTTGCACACACACTACTTTTACAATACAACTTGGCTATTCGTGGAGGTGGAAATCACCGAAGTGGGGGTTTGACTAAGGCAAAACCCTATATAGTCGCCCAAACACCTTTTCAGATATAAGTGCAGATTTCGGGATTCAAACGATGCTGCAAGTTGCAGATCCGAAAGAAGCGAACAGAGACTGAACCATACACCAAGTTTCAGAGCAGAAGACCAGGACAGGGGCGTGGGGCGCCCTGGTCCTACCAGGACAGGGGCGCTAGGCGCCCTGGTCCTTGGGACAAGGGCGCTAGGCGCCCTGGTCCTCCTAACAGACATCAATTTTTAGCATTTCCAACAGTTTTCTAGGTTGCAAAGTGGCAGTTTCAGGTGCAGTTTCAGGAACAGAATTAGGACAGTGGCGCCCGCGCCCCCGTCCTGAACATTTTCACTCAGATTTTGACTTCGGGTACGCATTTGCATCCTTGTCTTGTCCTTGTGTTTGCAGCTTTCCATTGTTTAAGTTCAATTCTGCAATCTTGTTATTAGTTCATACTTGCATTTTGGGGTTAGGAATTGAGCTTGCATAATCTTACCTTTCAATTACAACAAAGGAATAGAAACCCTAATAGGTAGCCCATGGCTCTCTCTTTCACCAAAAAGAAGTAGCCAATTGTGCGATACCTCTAGGCTCTTTCGTATTCCGCAATGTGTGTCAAAAGGTAGGATTAGGACATGTTAGCCTAGTCTCGCTTTTTCCCTTACACATTTTGGTGAACCCGACATGAATCAAATTATTTCTTTCTCTCGCATTGCATTTGTTAGATCTAGATCTAGATTTAGTGTGTTTCATTTAAGTTTCATTTTCAAAAAAAAAAAAAAAGAAAAAAAAAAAAAAAAGAGTGTGTTTCTTTGTTTCTTTGCATTGTGTGTCTAAGTTTTATGCAACTTTTATTTCAAAATGTCGGATTTTTATTTGCAAGATGTTCATATTTATGAGGATGTATGCAATTATGCCGATTATGAGTATAGCCAAGATGAATTAGATGAAGCTTTAGATGAGTTTTTGAATCCTAAAGAGGCCAAACCTTCATTTTACCAAAAACTCATAAACCTTGTTACTATGCCATTTCGTTGTGATGAGAAAGATAAGTTGAATGATTCCTCTCAAGGGTACATTCCTATCAACTATTCCACTAAATCTAGTAACATGGTTGTTTTCAATAATCCCCTCTATGAGGAGATGTCTCCTTTTGAATCAAAAGATAAAACCTTTTAATAGATATGATCATGCTTTGTTGGATGATGCTCTCGATGACTTTGTGGCTTTATCGAAATCTCTAAACAAGAACAAAACTTCTAAATTAGTTAACATGATAAACCTGAATGAGCATAATAAGCCTCTCTTTGAAGTCCAAGGTGCTTATCCTTCTCCCACCTTTCAAGTTCCTAAATCACCTCTCCTTACTGTCCAAGGGGGGTATGATCCCTTTCTTACTCCGAATAAACCTATCATCACTGTGCAAGGAAGAAAACCTATAAGTCCTTATAGTTATGCCAAGCAATTAACTAGAGAGAGTTATCATGCGGTTGCCCATACTTATCATACTAGAAATAATAGGCAGCCTAATCCTCCTCCTGTTACTCCAGTTTCTCTTCCTAATCCTCAACCAATTCTTCCGCAAGCTCCACGTATTTCAAAAGTTCTTAGTAAGGAATATGATCTCATAGAACAACTTAAAGCTACCCCTGCTAAGATATCCCTTTGGGATTTGATTCAAACTTCTTCTGCTCATCATGGAATGTTACAAGATGCTTTGAAAGATTTGAATGTTCCTCCACCGAATGCATCTAGTAATATAGTGCCTTTGGTTAACTCTGTGATGAATCCTAAAGCTCATATTGTGTTTACTCAAGATGAGTTGCCTACTAGTGAAATTCAACATCAATATGATCCCTTGATGATTGTGGTTATCATAAATGATACTGCTATAAGACGAACACTAGTAGATAATGGCTCTAGTCTTAATGTGTGTAGCATTAATCTCTTGCATAAGATGAATGTGGATACATCCCTAATTGAGCCTGACTCTCGTCCTATTCGAGGCTTTGATAATGTGGCTAAAACTTCATTAGGTATTATCACCTTACCCATCACAGTGGGGCCTGTTACTTTGCCTACTCTTATCCATGTTATGTCGGGAAATCTAACATACAACTTGCTATTAGGGAGACCTTGGATTCATAGTATGCAAGCTGTCCCCTCTACATTGCATAGACAAGTTAAATTCATTTATAACAATAAGACATATACCTTGATAGGTGATACTAACTTCCAAGCTTGTTTACAGACATCTACTTCCAAAGGGGGTTCTTCTAAGCCTTCCTCGTCTAGTGATGACTCTTTAAAAAAGATACCTATCGATGAATCCTCGCTCTCTGATGATCAAAATTCTTTGGATGAGTCTGGAGCTCCTGAAGAAGATTCTTCTCGACTTGAATCTACACATAAGAAGGATTTTGATCCTGAGAAGGTTCTCGCAGAAGACGATTGGGGATCTCTTGATTTTAATCCCACCTTTGTAGGTGAATATAAGGTTCCTTCTAGAGAGCTTAAAGTTGAAAAGAAGGAAGAAGCTAAAAATCAATCAACATTACCTGAGCCTATGAGCAATAATTTCGTGGCCGCTTCTCAAACTTCTTCTCCTCACACTTCTAATTTTGAAGAGTTTGATTCTTTGTCTTATGAAAAACCACCTTCTCTTTGTAAAATGGCTGATCGTTATGGTCGTGGTTTTCGTATTCTAGCTAACCATGGGTATAATGGAAATGGCTGTGGTGCTCACGAACAAGGAATAAAGGTTCCTCTAGAGAATAATCTTTATGATTATGCCTTTGGACTTGGTTATAATCCCTGCAAGCGCACTAAAGCTTCTAAAAGACCATGTATTAGTGTTAATGTTATTTCTACATCTCTACCAATGAGACACCCTGAGTATATTGATCCTTCGTGTGCCTGTGCTTTGGATGTTTTTCCTACCGATGATGCTTTAGCTGAGTTTTTAGGAGCATATGATACTCTTCCTCGTTATCATCACAATAGGGGATTCCCTTATTGTTTGAACATTGAAGCCTATTTTGGAAAAGAGACTGATAACGATGAGATTGTGAAAGAATTTCCTCAGTTAAAGGATACTCCTCAACAAATTAATCTTATTATAAGCGACACCATTGATGTTAAGATGGATTCTAGCAACGAAGAAAAAGTTATTAAAATTGGAAAATGTCTGGACGAAGAGGAACAAAAACAATATGAAGATTTATTGCGTGAATTCCCTGAGATCTTTGCTTGGACATATTCTGACATGCCTGGTATAGATCCTAAGATTTTCACTCATAATATTGTCTTAATTTTTGATGCTAAGCCTGTGAAACAAAAGATTCGAAAAATGAATCCTAAGGTAGCTTTGCTTGTTAAGGCTGAGATTGAAAAATTATTGGAGGCTAGATTTATCCGCCCAATTGATTATTCCCCATGGATTTCAAATATTGTCGCTACGGCTAAATCAGATAATAAAATAAGAATGTGTACTGACTTTCAAGATTTAAATAAAGCTTCTTTGAAAGATGATTTTCCCCTCCCAAACATTGACATGATAGTTGATTCTACAGCAGGACATGCTTTGTTATCCTTCATGGATGGTTTTTCAGGATACAATCAAATTTTCATTAATCCTCAAGATCAATTCAAAACTGCTTTCACCACTCCTTGGGGTACGTTTTGTTGGGTAATGATGCCTTTCGGACTTAAAAATGCTGACGCAACTTATCAACGAGCGATGACCCTTATCTTTCATGATTACATGCATAAGATTTTAGAAGATTATGTTGATGATGTTTTAGCCAAATCCATTCTCCGCATAGATCATATTAAGATCCTTCGTCAAATCTTTGAAAGGATTCGTAAATATCACATGCGCTTGAATCCCCGAAAATGTGTTTTTGGTGTGGATAGTGGAAAACTCTTAGGATTCATAGTTTCGCATCGTGGGATTGAGGTGGATACTAAGAAAATAGATGCTATTGTCAACATGCCACCTCCTAGAAATGTGTCTCAACTCAAAAGCTTACAAGGAAAGATTCAAGCTATTCGTAGGTTTGTATCTCAACTTGCGGATCGTACTTTTCCTTTTACTCAACTTCTCAAAAAGAATACCACTTTTCAATGGAACGAAGATTGTCAGCAAGCATTTGAAGATTTAAAGGTATATTTGGCTAATCCTCCTATCCTTCAACCCGCCGAACCTTCTAAACCCTTTCTTCTTTATATAGCTGCTTCCTCTCAGGCTCTCGCAACATTATTGGCACAACATGATAAAGATGGTAAGGAGTGTCTGGTTTATTATATAAGTCGTACCTTACTCGATTATGAGACCCGATATTCTGCGATAGAAAGACAATGCTTGGCCTTGGTGTTTGCGACTTAGAAATTAAGACATTATCTTTTAAATTCAGAAATCCACGTCATGGTAAAGTTTGATCCTTTGAAGCATCTTTTTTCTAAAACTGATTTATCAGGACGCCTAGCTAAGTGGGTTATGATGTTAACTGAATTTGACCTTAAATTTGTTTCACAAAGAGCAATTAAAGGGCAAGCGTTGACCAATCACTTAGTAGAGGCCCCTTCACCTTTCTCCTTCCCTAACCCTGAATCTTTTCCTGACGACTTCATTCTTTGTATAGAGAAAGAGGAAACTTGGGAGTTATACTTTGATGGCTCTAAGTGTCATACGAGATCGGGGGCAGGTGTTGTTCTGATTTCTCCTACAAAGAAGTCCATTCCCTTATCTTATCGTCTCAATTTCCTATGTACCAATAACATTGCTGAATATGAGGCTCTTATAGCAGGAATAAAGGCAGCCTTGGCTTTGAATGTAAAACACATACATATTTTTGGAGATTCTCAATTGATTATAAGACAAGTAACAGGATTGTATCAAGTGAAACAAGACAAATTATCACAATATAAAGACCTTGCTATCTCTTTGTTACAAAAATTTGATTCTTACACCATGGAACTTGTTCCTCGAAAAGATAATCGACATGCGGACGCAATGGCATGTGTGGCTTCTCTGGTATCTTTAGAGGACCTTGTGGTTGATCTTAAATTTGTTATTCACAACCTTATTTCTTCAGCTATTGTAGATGATTCTAGCTTGGTGACATGTTGTGACTTTATAGACTCAGATGAATGGTATTCGCATATCGTGAGATACTTGACTGATGGTACCTTTCCTGATTCCGCCAATAGGAACACTAGGGCTAGAATTCGCAAGCTGTCCGCTAGATATATCATTTTTTCTAATGTTCTTTACCGAAGGGGTTATAACGGTCTTCTCCTTCGTTGTCTTAACAAATCGGAAATCCCTATTGCTCTTGAAGAGGCGCATTCAGGTGCCTGTGGGGGGCATTTTGGAGGCAAATCCTTGGTTCAAAGGTTGCTTCGTATGGGATATTATTGGCAAACTATGCAGTAGGATTCTTTTTCATTTGTTAAGAAATGTCATCAATGTCAACAACACAATAATTTGATTCATGCTCCTGCCCAAGAACTTCGTTCTCATGTAGCTTCTTGGCCTTTCTCTGCATGGGGGCTGGATCTTATCGGTAAAATCTCTCCTCCTTCATCTCAAGGACATACTTTCATTATAACCGCAACAGATTACTTTACAAAATGGGTAGAAGCTATTCCCCTTCGCTCTACTACTGCTGAAGTGATTTGTCGATTTCTTCTAGAAAACATTATTTCTCGATTTGGGATACCTTCCACTATAATCTTTGATAATGGGACATCATTTAAGAATAAGGATGTGAAGAAATTCCTTGAGAAGTATCATATCAAACATCGATTTTCCACACCATACTATCCTCAATCAAATGGCCAAGCCGAATCATCCAATAAGATAATTGAACAAATTCTTCGTAAAACCATGAATAAGCATGGTAAGGATTGGAGTACTCAGCTAATCTATGCTCTTTGGGCCTACCGGATGAGTGTACGAATTGCCACAGGAACCACCCCTTATAATCTTGTTTATGGTGCTGATGCTATTATGCCTTTAGAATTAGAGATTCCATCACTTAGAGTTTCTCTCAAAGGTATAGTAGATGATGACGCTTATAGAGAACAAAGACTTCAATAGCTTGAGATGCTTGATGAATAGCGTATAAATGCTCTTAAGCATATTAAAGCGTATCACAAAACTCTACAACGAAGCTATAATGATAAGGTTATTCAACGTTCCTTCTCAGTGGGTGACTTAGTTCTCTATGAGAATCAGCGCAATGTGAATGCCTTACCTAAAGAAAAGGGAAAATTTAGTCCTAATTGGCTTGGACCGTATATCGTTATTGAAGATTATGGATCAGGTGCTTATAAAATAGCGTGTGTAGACGGTACGCCTCTTAAAGAACCTATAAATGCTATGCACTTGCATAGATACTATGCTTAATTCCTCATTCCTTATCTTTTATTTCATGTATCTTCTTTGCACTTCTTCAAAATTGGATAATATGTTAGCATATCTTTGTTAGAGCAAATAGAATTAAATGATGTTTTGTTTAATCTATATTGCTTCATTCCTGACAAGCATGTTTCTTTACTTTATGGTTTGTCTTGAATTCACTTATGTAAATTGTAAAAGATTTACATTTTCATTATGCTGGCATATTATACAATGTCTTTATGTGTTAAGTAGAGTTGTATCATGTTACTTATATGATTCTTAGGCTTAACACATATTTCTTCTCTATCATCAATGTAGTACTTGATTAAATATTTTATTTTTATTAAGTCACACATGTATCAATTTAATCATGGAGCATTGAGAAATCAATCACATGGAAATTAAATTCAGAACATACATGTACATCTACCAAATGTATTAACCTTAATCAAAATACACATTGTTTTAGGCATTAAAGATAACACGTTTGAGACAAAGAAGCATGTATATATATATATATATGTGGATCAATATACAAAGGTAGGTCACTATACATCCAAAATGTGACCTACCCTACATCATAAGATCATCTCCTATCCCTAGGGCTGGTGGCTGGAGAGTGACGACTAGATGCTCCCTCTTGATCCGGCCGTGCAGGTGGACCCATAGGTGTATAGCGTGATATAGACCGTGAATGGCTCCGTGAGGAACTCCTACGATCCCTATCCATAAGGATCGCGCGATATGAGGTAGCCTCGGCCTGAGCTGCTGCTAGATCACGCTGTGCCCGCTGAAGGTCCTCTGATAGAGCTCGCTCTCTCTCCCTCCATATTTCCACCTGTACTCGAAATGGGGAAAACAAGTCATCATGCCGACCCGCGTTCCCTTGAGGCCTATAGGCAACCTGTGAGGAACTAGGGATCTGTGCCGTCATGGAGATATTTGTCACTGCTTGCTGGATCAAGGAACGCCACTCCTGCACATTAGCTGTAGCAGTAGAACAAATTTTATATTAGTACCATTTTATATCATCAAAACATTAATCAAGCAATATAAACCTACTATACCTGGATCTCCCTCGTGCCAGTAGGGATCGTGATATGGTAGCATCTGTGACTGGGAACTACTAGGCTCCCCACGCTCGAATGATTTGTGCACGATGGGTACAGGTCTCCGTATCGCCTCGAGTTCCCCCTTTTGGGGAATAACAGGAGGATCTAAGGCTATGGTATCATCTCCTGAATGGTGGGGAGCTGCATCTGACTCCTCCTCATCATCCTCATCCTCGTCCTCATCCTCGTCATCCTCATCCTCATCTGCATCCTCATTCTCCTCATCATCATCTCTATCTGTGTCATCTTCCTCTCCTTCCTCCTCCTCAGCACTAGGCTGATCTCCTATGGGTGGATCAGGCCCTCCTGCCTCCTCATGACCCTCTCCCTCCTCTGGTTCCTCTGATTTGGATCCCTGATCTTCATCTCGGTCTCCATGTCTCCATGGACCTGGATGGCTTGTCGGGTGATCTGGTGGAAAGATAGGCCCCAGGTATGTCCTCACAAACCATGAGAGATACCTGCGCTGTGCCCCGGGATCTGCAGCATAATCAGTGACCACATCCTGGTCGGACCCCTCTATATCTATGATCTCGATATCATCTATCGTAGGTCTCACTACTGCTCTAGGTCTGGGAAGGACTCGTGAGTGTCGAGTGTAGATGGGTACATCGGCTGGAACACACTGCTCTAGCCCAAACTGCCTCCGTACTCGGTCAAAGTAGGATGGGACTATGATATGTGGATATCGTCCTCTCAGTAGGCGGTTCCTCTGTAAGCATGCTAACTGTCTCTCCATCCCATCCCATCTGTGCATCCGCAGATATGGTCTCCATACAGTCACCTCAGCTGTCAATCTGTCAAATGTCACTCTCCAATATAGTAGATCCCCAAATCTCCACTCGCTGGTAAGTGGATAAGAAAATACCCTAGGTCGCTCGCTAGCCGCACTCATCGGATAGCCGACAGGCCTAGTGCATGTAAAGTGCTCAAATATCCACACCTGCAGAAGTGTGCATGTCATCAAGGTGCAACCCTATCCGAAAACATACTCCTCGAGGTCGTGATAGAGATGTGCAAGCATACTCCGACCCCAGGCGTATACTCTCCTATGTCTCTCCATAGCCCTGATGCACCATGTGAGACCCCCATGCATGTGTGTACATCACCCATTAGGGCAGACGGCTAGTGCAATGATGGCAATCATAAGACGTCTCATGAGGGGCACCTCTCCTGTAGGATGTAAGAGCCAGCTGACCATGATGCGACCTCTCATCTCACTCGGCATGACTCTCCCTATGCAGTATACCTGCTCCCTCTGATGATCCTCTGCTGACCGATCGGTCGCATATGTCATGGTAGCTCCTCTGATCAGTAGGCGAAGTATGCGGTACACATCCTCAAGTGTCACTGTCATCTCCCCTACTGGAAGCTGGAATGTGCATGTGTCAGGATCCCATCGCTCCATGAGTGCCATCAGCATCGCAGGATGAAATCGAATGGCCGGCATAAGAATCATAGACCACAAACCTACTATAGACAATGTATCTCTCTCTGCCTGAGTCAGCTGGGGAATCTGATCTCGCAAACTACGAAGAATCTGCCCTGCTGTGTGCTCTCTCATGTATGGGAGACCCTGCCATACAAAAACATCAGTGTAATCAGTAATCAATCATCAAAATCATCTATGCCAAATACGCAAACTGACGAACATCGAAAGTTGACCCTTGCCAAGTCCTGATTGGGACCATGGTGCCTTTAGGGGACCATGGCACCCTGAAGGGACCATGGCGCCCCACAGGGACCATGGTGCCCTGAAAGGACCATGGAGCCCTGGGTGGGACCCAGGGTTAGATTCAAGGGCCCGCATTCGATCACATAAAATTAGAGTCAACAGAAATGCAGAAAGTCAAAGTTCAGTCAACTCACCTCGTCCAGTGGCTCGTCGTCGATCACGGCCTGTCGCATGATCTCAATCCTCGTGGGACGCTCCGGTCGTCATGAAGGCATGATGATGGCTATGTGGGCTCCGCTGCAATGAACAATATTCAGAATCAACAAAGTGACAAATGCAATAGTCACTTTCAAGGTATATACTTTCATTCCTTTATCTTTACTTTCAAAACCCTAATTTTCCTCTATCACTCATTTCATCATAACTTGAGTTTGGGAGATGCGATTTTCGAACCGTTTGTTGCGTAGGAATCATATTTTCGTTCCCTTACTCCTTGGATGTTCCAAAATGTGCTCTGATGAAGCCTTTTTAGTGAACATCTCTCATCAATAATCATTCGCACAATTTGTTGTAAGTAAACATGCTACCCTGTTTCACCTCCCTAATAAGCAAGCCGAAACACGGGGGGGCATATAGCTACTCACAAATTTCATCACTTTCTTAGTAAGTATTAAGTGATTTTGTGATCTAACGTGTGTTTTGTAGGGTGCGGTTCCTAACTGTGTACTGCAGATACCACTGGGGGCTTCGTTCGACAGACTTATGGATATATCCTTTTTCAAATAATGTTTACTTTTCTGTACTTTAGCTTGCATATGCACGTAGTGTTCACATGACCGCTAAAGTGGGGGCTAAATGTAGAGTCGTAAATTGTACGCACTTGCTAGGGTGGTACAATTTCACACCTAGTTTAGCACCCGCCTTGGCGCAGTTTGCATTTTGCATTGCATTTCTCCTTTAGCACTTAATTAATCAAATTAATTAGGTCTAAGGTCCTATTTCATCGTCCTCCACATCATAAAGTTGGGCCCTTTCATTAAAGTGTGCCCCTTTCATTTTATTCCTCCAATACATCATTTAATCAAAAACCCTAATTAGGCCCTATTTTGAACTTGGGGGCTTGATTTCGGGGGTCAAAAAATCTTGAAATCACCTGTAACTTCGGGATTCTCTCTAAAATCATCATATCCAACGGCCCTGAAAATTTGGTGAAAAGTTGCCGGGACCATGGCGCCTGGAGTGCACACGGTCCTGGACATTTTTCCCAAAATTTTAGGAGCGCGATCCAATCATAAAATAAAGCTTAACCCTAAGAAATTGGTGGGATATTCAATCTCTAGGTCGGCCAAAAGTTGGAATTAAGACCTAGGGTTTCATATATAAGACCTCTCTTTCTTCATTTGAAAGGATCGAATTTTGTTTTTAGGGAACCTTCTATGCAACGAAAGAGCAGATCTTTGAAGACTTCAACAAAATTCAACATCCATCCATCAAGCATCCATCAATTTCATTCATCCATTTAGGGCTTTGAAGGCATTGAAGAGCAACAAGGGATCACCGACTGAAGATTGGCTTGTACCCCCCCCTTGGGGTTGGGTATGATTTCATGTTGTTTTCATGTCTTTGCATAAGCTTCCTTACATCATTTGTATTCATGCTTTAGATCACTCTACATCTTGATTTGGAGCATTTACATTGTCATTTACAAGCAATTAGGGTTTACTTTCTAGGTTGCTCTAGTTTGCTTACTTGCATTTTAGATCTTGCACACACACAAGGTCTGCACACACACTACTTTTACAATACAACTTGGCTATTCGTGGAGGTGGAAATCACCGAAGCTGGGGTTTGACTAAGGCAAAACCCTATATAGCCGCCCAAACACCTTTTCAGATATAAGTGCAGATTTTGGGATTCAAACGACGCCACAAGTTGCAGATCCGAAAGAAGCAGACGGAGATTGAACCATACACGAAGTTTCAGAGCAAAAGACTAGGACAAGGGCGTGGGGCACCTTGGTCCTGCCAGGATAGGGGCGCTAGGTGCCCTGGTCCCTGGGACAGGGGCGCTGGGCGCCCTGGTCCTCCTAACAGACAACAATTTTTAGCATTTCCGTCAGTTTTCCAGGTTGCAAAGTGGCAGTTTCAGGTGCAGTTTCAGGAACAGAATTAGGACAGTGGCGCCCGTGCCCCCGTCCCGAACATTTTCACTCAGATTTTGACTCCGGGTACGCATCTGCATCCTTGTCTTGTCCTTGTGTTTGCAGCTTTCCATTGTTTAAGTTCAATTCTACAATCTTGTTATTAGTTCATACTTGCATTTTGGGGTTAGGAATTGAACTTGCATAATCTTACCTTTCAATTACAACAAAGGAATAGAAACCCTAATAGGTAGCCTGTGGCTCTCTCTTTCACCAAAAGGAAGTAGCCAATTGTGCGATACCTCTAGGCTCTTTCGTATTCCGCAATGTGTGTCAAAAGGTAGGATTAGGACATGTTAGCCTAGTCTCGCTTTTTCCCTTACACAATCTCCAATCATAGAATTATACCATGTAGGATTTACCGGTGCTGATGCATCTATCTTAGTCAATTTCTCACTTGTAACCATAGCTGTACCAACTGGGTTAGAATTTTCCATACCTAATTTCTTCAACAACTCCCTAGCATACTTAGTTTGACAAATGAAAATACCATTATTAGTTTGAGTAATTTGTAAACCTAAGAAAAATTTCATCTCCCCAATCATAGACATCTCAAATTCATTCTTCATATTATCAGACAATTCCATACATAACTTATCCTCACCTCCAAATATGCTATCATCAACAAAGACTTCAACAATCAATATGTCATCATCAATGATCTTATAAAGTAAAATACTGTTAGCATTAACTTTAGTGAAACCAAGCCTCAAAAGATATTTATCCAATCTTGCATACCAAGCTCTAGGGGCTTGTTTCAATCCATATAAAGCTTTCCTTAACTTGCAAACCATGTTTTTGTCATCTGAAAGTGAAAATCCACTAGGCTGCTCAATGTAAACTTCCTCTTCAAGATCTCCATTTAGAAATGTACACTTAACATCCATTTGATAAACCTTGTAGTTCTTATGGGCAGCATGAGCAAGAATAATCTCACAGCTTCAATACTAGCTACCGGACCAAAAGTCTCATCATAATCAATTCCTTCCTTCTGAGAATATCCTTTACAAACCAATCTAGCCTTATTCCTCACAACTCAAGTCCATCTTCATTCAATTTATTCCTAAAAACACATTTAGTTCTAATAAAATTCTTATTTTTAGGTTGGGGAACTAAAGTCCACATATTATTCTTTTCTATCTGATCTAATTCCTCTTCCATAACTTTCATCCAACATTTATCTTTACATTCTTCAATTACTGATGCCAGTTCAATTTGAGAAATTAAACATACCTCATCAGCTGCCAACCTTCTTCTTGTCATCACTCCTTTATTCTTGTCTTCAATGATTTGATCTTCTAAATGATTTAACCTAACATACTTAGGAGTCTTCTGATTTTCTGTTCCACTGCTCTGATCTTCAGTTACTGTTGAATTTTTTGATATTGTTGGAGTAACTGGCTCAACATTCTGTTCTAGTGTAGGTGCTACTGGTTCACTTATGATCATTTCCACTGCCGATTCTCTCTCATAAGTTCTGATTAATTTGACTTCTGTTCATCTCATCCACCTTGACATTAGTGCTCTCCACAATTCTCTGCAATATTTTGTTATAACATCTATATGATTTTATTTCATTAGAAAAACCAAGAAATATCTCTTCATCACATCTAGGATCAAACTTTCGAATGGAATCGTCTCTTTTGATATAGCATTTACTACCAAAGATTCAGAAATACTTAACTGTAGGTGTATGACCAAACTATAACTTATAAGGTGTCTTACTGGTGTCTCCTTTGATATGAACTCTGTTGAATGTGTATAACGCCGCACTCATGGCTTCTCTCCAGTAGATATGAGGCATATTAGCTTCCATCATCATAGTTCTATCTGCGTCCAAGATAGTTTTGTTCTTCCTTTCCACAATTCCATTCTGCTGAGGTGTCCGGGGTGCAGATAACTATCTCCTTATCCCATTTTTTTTCACAATAACTGAACTAAATTCACCAGATGTGAATTCTCCACCCTGATCAGACCTTAAGCATTTAATCTTGAATCCTGTCTCTGTCTCAACTTTAGCTTTAAATATTTTAAACTTTTCTAATGCTTCAGATTTCTCCCTTAGAAAAGTAACCCACATAATTCTAGAATAGTCATCAATGATTAGCATAAAATGTTTATCACCCCAAAAACTCTTGATTCTAGTAGGACCACATAAATTAGTATGAGTAAGATCAAGAACATCATTGGATTTGTCTTGTATACTTTTAAAAGAAGTTATGACTTGCTTTCCCATTTGACATTCCTTACATACCGAATTATAGGGATTCACAATCTTAGGTATATCTCTATCTGCCTTAGTAGAACTAATCTTTACAATGCAATCAAAATTCACATGACAAAACCTCTTATTTCATAGCCAACTCTCTTCAATTTTTGCAATCAAACATGTCTTCTCATTGGAGTTCAAATGAAAGATGTTACCTTTAGTCTGAGTACCGGTTGCAATCTCCAATCCATATCTGTTGATAATCTTACATTTTCCATCCTTGAATTGTAACTGAAATCCCTTATCCACCAACTGTCCTATACTCAAAATATTATGCCTTAAACCTTCAACATAATAAACATTATTAGTATCATGCTTACCATCCAATGATATAGTTCCTCTTCCCTTGATCATGCATGCTTTGTCATCTCCAAATCTAACCAGACTGCCATGAAATTCTTGCAAAGATAGAAACTTCCTTTTATCTCCAGTCATATGATGTGAACATCCACTATCTATTACCCATTCATCCTTGTCTTCAACTTTAGTAGGAAGGGCCTTTTCTTCAGGTACCGGATCATCTTCCTTGATAGCGAAGAATACCCATTCCTTTCCATTGCTGGATCCACTAGTTGAATCTTGTTCCGGTTCATCATCAGAATCAGTCACACCTTCCTCATTCACATAGTAACATGATTTATCTTTGTTCCTCTTGTACTTATGCTTGTTTAGATAATCATGGTTAGGCCTAAAAGATCTTCTAGCTCTTTCCTCAAATCTTGAATTCCTTTCAGGACATCTTGATGCAAAATGACCTATCTTATTACATGTGAAACATTTAAAAGGTTATTTTCCTTCATACTTACTTCTTGTCAGACCTTTAGGTACTTTTCTAGCAAATAGGGCTTCAAGTTTATCAAACTCTTCATCTTCTTTCTTCATTTCCTCCAGTTCCTTAGCATATAAGGCTTTCCAATCACTCTTGCCGGTAGATGATTTAGATGTATGAAAAACAGGTTCAAATTTTGCAACTCCAGAATAACCAAATTCCTCAAGCTCAAAAGTAGATAACTTCCCAACCAAGGTATCCCTATTAATAGAGGTGATTGCCATTGTTCTTAACTCATTAATTACAGTAGCCTTCATCTTATAAGCCAGTGGAAAAGCTCTCAATACTTTAGAAACTATCTCATCTTCGCTCAGAGATCCACCACAACACTGAATTCCTAGAACAATTTCATTAACTCTCTCCATAAAAGTAGTAATCCTTTCATCTTCTTCCATCTTCAGGTTCTCATATCTCACCCGGTAACCATCAAGTTTAGTAATTTTAACAGTAGGGTCACCTTCATTCAGAGTCTCCAATTTATCCCATATAACCTTTGCAATTGATTTGTCGGTTAGTCCCATAATTTGTTGATCAGAAAGTACACACAAAAGGGCTTCTCTAGCTCTATAATCATTTTTAATGTTCTTATCCAATCCCACTAGAGGAGGATTATCATGATGTCAGATTATGAGGTATATATCCTTTCTTAGTGATCTCCCAAATCTCCTTACCAAGACATATCAAATGAGTCTCCATCCGAATCTTCCATACTCTGTAATTTGTTCCATCAAGCCTAGGAATTTCTCTCCGAAAAATAGCTGCAGATGAACTTGATGAACTTGAACTATTAGATGCCATAGGATCTACCTCAAGCGGTTTAGCTTCTGCAGAGAGGACCAAGCTCTAATACCAATTGTTAGACAACTCAGATAACCAGTGACCAACTGAGAGGGGGGGGGGGGGGGGGTGAATTGGCTGTTAACAGATTATAGAACTTTAAGCATTAAAACCTTATTACCAGAATACATAAACCAAATACCGGAATAGTAGATATAACAGTTAAGCACAAATATAATCCACAAAACATTTACCAACCATCCACAAAAGATAACACCAAGATTTGTACATGGAAAACCAGGTAAAGGGAAAAACCATGGTGGGAAGCCTACCCACAGTTAGATAATACATCTGTAGTAAGTATGTGATTACATAAAGAGGGGCCTGCACATGCAAGAATGCCAATAACCTAGAGCACAGTGCTCATCGCAAAAGGAGCCTCACCAACTATAAAATAAATCCAGACTACAATCCGGAAAGAAGAGTGAACTGCAAGAATAACATCTACTATGCTTGAATATAGTTCCAGTTAACCTCAGTACCAGAGGTCTTAAACCTCTTTCACCAACCCAATTTGATCACCTATGATTGACCAAAACCTCTACATATGATTACAACCTTATTCGCACACAGATAAACCTATATCCCAAAAGCCCACGATCTACAAAGAGATCTTACATCATATTTATACCAACCCGGGACCTAAACAATTAGGTCGGCCACCTAAAAGATAATACAATAAATTCATAACATAAACCCACAATCCAATGATCAACCAAGTCAGCCTAAGACCGAAACAACATAATCCAATCAATAGATCAAACCGGAAAAACATCGGGATCATCCATCAACACGTTACATAAACCGATCCAAAACCTAGCCGAATAAGATAGCATTAGGTCCGCACCCAAATCCAACACCACCAATCAATAGGAACATGAACAAGATAACCAACAGAATCCTGAAAGCCATCTAGAAGCCACACCAACACCACTTATCACGTGCATAAAAAATCTTCAACAAAGCTCTGCCGGTAGAACCCTTGCCGGTGACCAAAAGGCTTACTGGAACAAATGATAGCTCCTAAGTCATCAAATTTTGAACCAACTAATCGTGTAGCACATCTGAATAACATGAATGCCAGATCCAAACCAATTCCACAAACCGAAGCATACCAGAGCATACCATTTCAATATCATAATCCAACTGCTCTACTGGAAACTGGTAAACAACCAAAACAGTTGGTGTTGCCATCAATGACAAAATATCAATGCAACACATAATCAATTCCTCCAATTTGCCAACATAGGATTCTCGATATTGCTTGAATGTAAAATGATACATATTGAATGTCTTTATATATTAGGGCATAGTAGCTAATTGCATGTGTACCAAATTAACTCATAATAAATTATTAAATAAATAGGAGTCAATAGTATATATATTTGAAAAACTAATTATTCATGCATTAATTTGGAAACAATATATGATTTTTTATGAGGATGACTTCATATAAAACTACGATAATTAATCAATATATTAAAATAAAAATATAATAATATAAAATATATATAAATAAATAGTATTTAATGAATTTGTGTAATCAAAATACTTTTAATAATGAAAATCAAGGATTCATTTCCTCTATGTACCAATCATAAAAATAGTCTCCACCAACTCTTACAAGCAATAACATTTATAATATTAAGAAGAGTCATTTTAGTGAGTGCGATTGTATTAATGTTGTATGTGACTTGATGGGTTACCTAAATATTTAAAACCAATAACTCAAATGAGATTTCAAAACGATTCTTAACATACTTAATAAATAAGATTTATACGCTATTTGTTTCAGATTATACATTTTGATCTATAAAATTTCTGGTTTAGTAGTCTGAAAGTTAGAACCATCACGTGTCTACTATTCCATAAAGTATCTTTGATCTCGTAATCATTAAAATTCTTCCATTTTTCCATTCTATCATTAAAATAATAAATATAAAATATATATTCAAAATTTTACACAATTAAATCCAAAACACTTACAATTATATATTTTTTTTATATATATTATAAAAACTAAATAATTACATTAAAAACTAAATAATTACATTGAAAATAAATACAACTATATAATTTGAAAATACCATCTCCAAATATTTAATGAACCTCCCTATGACAATGAGCCGTCTAAGACCATTATTTACATTTAATAATAGAATTAAAAATAGGCATACTTGTTAATACCCATTTTGATACCGGCATAGCCAATTCCCATGAATTTATTTGGACAGTAATATGACCTTAGGAGTAGTCACAATCTATAAACATGAAGACCCCACTAGTAACAAAGACCCTTATGTTAGTGACAACTTTATATGCTCTTCAACAAATTTACATACTTTCTAAAGATTACTTTTTATTCTTCTTCTGACGAGCCAATTCAAGATCTCTGTTCATCTTCCCACGGTACATCTGAGCAAAGGTGATGGGTTCTTCCATTAAACACCTTTCCCCTTGATCAAAATTGATCACCCCATCTAGAGGATAAACAATGGCTTCCTGAGCAGGATTCTGAAATGTGGCAATTGACAGGCGGCTGCAACTGGCATTAACTACAGCCTGGTGATCTGCATTCTTGTACTTGCCATTGCTGAGATACTGGTCAATAACAAAAGGATAAATTAGACCCAATTCTAATATTAATATATTTCTTACATGATTCAATTGTATTCAATTGTTTTTTCATCGATATTTCGGATCACATTTCATAATCTATCATTAGAATGATAAAGATTAGCTTCCTGATAATAGATCAAGAGTGTGATCAGAAACTCAATGAAAAACAATTGAACACAATTGAATCCAAAAATCTTATATAGCAAACACTAATGTACAAATGTACAGACTGAACATAACAAGTTAATGAAAACTACTTTGACAATAGCTTACATGCATATGATCACCCAGGTTCACAACAATAGCCCCCTCCACAGGCTCCACAGTTATCCAATTATGGCCATCCTTGGTGACCTGCAAACCTCCAACCTGATCCTGAAGAAGAAGAGTTATGGTGCCTGGATCAGTGTGCCTCTTCACACCCAAAGTCATGTCTGGTTGTGGGCATTTTGGGTAGAAGTTTATGACAATCTTCTGGTCCATCTCCAAGCAATTCTTCTTTACAGCATCTGCTTCCAATCCCAAAGACTCTGACACGATCTCCAGAATCTTGCATGCCAGATTCATCATTTCTTCACTATATTTCTGCACAACTTCCCTGCATCAGAAACAAAAACAATAAAATTATTCATCTTGATTGGCTTTTGATCTATCAAAATCAAACCCAATGTCTCTTTTCAATGTAAAGGAGGAGAATCTGACCTCCAACCAGCAGGATTCTGAGGCCACAACTCATAATCTCGGGCCCTCACAGGATAGGAAAAGAAAGTAATGAGCTCTCTCCAATCCATCACACTCTCACCTTGCAAATGACTACTCACAATAAATCCTCCCTTTTTCCCACCTCTCATATCAAACTTCATCTTTTCCTCAGGCTTAAGCCCAAAAAAGTCCCTGGACAGTTGCTGCATACAATCCAGAAGCTCTTTGGGCACTCCATGATTTACAACCTGAAAAACCCCCCATTCTTCAAAGGCCTTCTTGATCTGCTCTGTGACTGCAGCTCTGCCATTAATGTTTTCAACTCCTTCCAGTGAAATGATGGGAATATCGTTACTGAAGTGATCGTGTGAAATCTTTGGGCGCTCGTCCTCATCGCGTATATAAATGGGCTTCAGTACGTTGGATTCATTGGTGGAAGGAAGAAAAAGCAGAGAAGGCTGCACAGACACCATGCTGAAACAAACAGGGTTCCCACAAGATTATACAAAGAGATGAACTTAAAAGGCTGATGAACTTCAATTTATAATGAAGTTTATTATGAACGCCCACAACTTAAGAAGAACAGCTGGCCCTACTTGGCATAAAACGCCCGTATTTCGACTGTCAGCAACAAGGGATAGTAATACATATGTAATTTCCTTAATCTTATTCCCCTAACTATTAGGGGTAGGGGTACAGGTAGTCAAGGTCAATGATTAATGTGGCATTGCATAAGTATTAGATTAATTGTATTATCATCAAAGATAATAGGGTAATGAGAAATATGTATGGGAAGTCAATTCAAAATGATTATTTTTTGATCCTTGGGTGAGTTTGTTGTACCTATTTAGAAACCAAAACAATAGCTATAAGCATTTAAGTCATATATAAAGACAACAACAAAAAATTGTCAAAATTCATATACTATTTAAGAGCAAAAAACTGTCAATTTGATATACAGTTTAGGAGCTTAGGGCATGCAAATTTAGTTATAACGGCCACTGGAACACTTCTCCTATATATATTAAATATTTGAGTAATAAAATTAGATCTTATGTGTTGAGTGCCTAGCTTGATTGGTGAGACCTTGTAATAAAGCATAAGGTCTTGAGGTCTAGTCTCCCCCTAGCCCATGTGGTACTTGAAGTTTATAGGGGGACTACTCGATTCCTGCAGTCTGAAAAAAAAATAAAAAATTATATCTTATATTTAATTTTTTAAAATAATTTAAAAATGATTCATTTATTAGTTTATGTTAGCGAACACAAAAAAATTAAAAATAATGTTTTATTTTTATTTTTATTGATTATAAAGATATTGTATCGTTCACTTTTAAGTTATATGTGTTATAATTTCAATTCTATAAATACTCATTGTTTGCTTGAATGATATCAAGGACTATTAAAAGCATTAGTCAAATCTATATATTTATATATGAGAAAAATATAATCTAATGTCCATTTTAATATGAAAAGACACACAAAATCTTTTAGACAAAATCTTGTTATCTAAATTTGAGTATTGAAATAATAAAGTACATGTCTAGATATAAACCTACATAATTAAATGAGGTTATGGTCAATAATAGTGTTGGATGATGTGATGAATGCCATGTTATTTTTTGTTAGGTAAGGAGATGAATCAAAATTAAAATGTGTGCATATATCGGTGATTATGTGAGGATAACATTTTGGATATAATTAAGATACTATGTGAAGCATGTGAAGAGATTATTTGCATTGTCTTATGTATGGGCTAATTAGGACCTAGCCTACTCCATGTTTAATGAAATAAATTACACGACTAACCTATAAAATGTTTAGTTATGTATGTGGATGACTTATAATTGGAACTCATATATATGAGTGTCCTAGAGTCATTATTTTGTGGTGGTGAAGTAGCAATGTACTTCTAAGGATGCAAGTTCATAATAAGTGAGCTAAAGAATGAATCAGAAGAAGAGTTCCTAATTCAAGTGCGCCACAATTATAACATCATAAGATCATGAAGAGTGAATGTTGAAGTTGAATGTATTAGATGAAAGTTGTATCTTGAAGGTCCTAATTGTATATCTTTCATTTGGTGAGACTAAGGTCCTAGCTTTTGAGTTGCTTCTTAGAACTGGACAATTAAGATTGGTGTCTCTAGTGAGTTGGTTCTCACTGTACTTCAAGGGGATTGGTGCCTCCAATAGGTTGATGCCTACAAATTTATGCAAATGATTTATTAAGTTTGTGAGCTTAGATTTAGGAAGTAGATCTAAGAAAAAATTATCATTGTGGTTTTTTTCCATTTTTAGGTTTTGCACATATATATGATGTTTTTTGTGTAGATGTGTGTTGATTTACATGTTTTAAGTGTTAAAACATTGATGCACATAAGATAGACAATTTTGGTGCTTACATGAAGAAGTTATTTAAGGTAATTAATGTAGAGGAATGAGTGAAAATTGCATATATTAATTCACCCCCCTTCTCTCAGTGTATTGTGTTCCCTTCAATTTGTATCAAAGAAAGGTTCCTTGGATAAAGATCAATAGCTTGAGGTAGATCCAAGATGGCACACTCAGTTAATTCAAAATGTTCATATGCAAATTGTGCTCCGTTGTTTGATGGATCATCGAACTATGGATTTTGGAGTGGAAGGATGGAGTCATACCTAATGGCTTTATTTTGAAGTTTTGCATTCAATGATAAATGTATATGTGTTTCTAAATAGTCCTCCAAGTGATATTGTCTATAAGAAAGCTTGTGAAAATAATGCTTTAGAAAGATATAAATTCTATCATTTGTGGGTAGACTATCTCTGAGTATATAAAGGTGATGCAATGTAAGATAACTAAGGAAATACCAACTAAACTACATACAATCTATGAAGAAGGTGAGAAGGTAAAGGGAACAAATATTCAAATATGTAGAGCTCAATTTGAAGGCTTAACGATGAAGGATTAAAGGAAGAAAAAAATTCAATATTAAATAATCTTCAAAAAATATATCACCATGTTTAATAATTAACATATTAATTATTAAAATATTCTAAATTACATCAATCATATATAGTATGTAAGCTATTTATTTGGCAATGTACATAGATGGGGTGTGACAGTAACCACATGTCTTGAGATTATATACTCATGAGTTGTCACATCTAAGAGAGGAGTGGTCCACATAAGAGCATGATTTAGAGACTTTCATGCGGTGACATGGAAATGCCTCATGAAAAAAGATATAGAATTGGGTCTTTTTCATGTTAAGAAATTAGCTCTCTAGCTAGCAAGATAATTTGTGTCACTTTGTAATTCCATCTTCATAGATTTCTTGGAAATATGGAACCCACCATAGTCACATTTTGTACTAGAAAGTTTATTGTGGTGGGGGTATGAGTTATCATTAAAAAATGTTAAGGCTTTGGTGTGTGTTGTTGAAGTTGATGTATAGGTTGGTCATGAAATCTATGCTTCAATCTAAGAATCAATGACAACTAGTAGTAAGAGTTGTTGAAGAATAAGTAGTCTTGGCTTAAAATTTGATTATTTAGCATGAAATAAAGGGTTTCAAGTATTACAACTAAGGGGTCCACATGCTCATGTCGTAGCCAGAACATAAGCTAATGACAAGGCAATAAATGAACTTTGGTCTTTTTTTGATGATTTTGAAAAACATAATGGCTTAGGAATATTAATGGGGCATTACTATTTAACAAGATAATGAAGTAGTCAATATAAAATGTTGACATCACAGACAAAGGATTTTTTAGAAAATTAGGCGTAAAATTGAATTTCCCAATGATTTCCCCATCCTTCTAAGATAAATTAATATTAACATCTACCTCAAGTGGCTTATCATTGACTTGAGTGTGAAAGTTAGCCATAATTTCTTTCAATATTTTTCTTTCCACTTTAAATCATTTTATAATATTATATTGTAGGATAAAACTATAGATTCAAAAGATTTAACTTTGACCCTTGAGTTCCTCATGATTCAAACATAATCAACATCTAAGGTCCTTATCAACAACACTTTTACTTATATTTACCTTCACCTTCTTAATACTCTAATTGCCTAGTATATCAATCCCAACAAAAGAAGAAACATAACATTATTTTGGCAGTCCATCTCCCAAAAATATTTTTCCTTTACCCTTCACAATGGGCTCCACAACTAACCCTAAGGGACCAAACATTTTTTCATTCCAATAGTTGAAGGTAAAATAGGCAACCCATTGTGCATGTCCCTAGTTGTAGGTCAAGAGGCATGCGTATTGGAAGCTGGTGATATATTAATTTTAACCACCTTAGGGGTTCTTAGGAGGCTTTGGGGGTACTCCCTTTGGAAGGGTATTTACCAACCAAAATAAAAATGAGATTGGAATAGAAAGGAAAAATAACAAATCATCATTTGTGTTTGAAGTGATTGAGAAGGGGGAAACAATAAGAGAAAATGCATTGATACTATCCTTATTGAGTAATGCATTTTATCAAATAAAATAATCACTTCATACTAAGGGCAAAGTAAGGACTCATGAAGATAATTAATTTGATCTCACCAAAATTTCCTTACATCTTAAGAAGGCCTCCATGCCCTCCATTACTTTCAATTTACCTCATTTTTGAAACTTTAAACCCTTTTGTGAATATCCCTATGGTTTTCATTGTACCCCCTTCAATCACTTTTAATCTAATGCCTTTCATTGTAACCTTGCTTCTGAGAAAAATAATATTGTATACTATTTCCATCACCCAAAAATTGTATTTAGGATACAAGGAAAAGGAAAGACGAGCTATTATTTAAATTTTTGAAATATAATTTCCCATCTCACTTGATTTTATAATTACAAAAATAATATTCAATAATATTTCCTTTCTTTGATAATTATAGTTAGGTCTTAACATTATATTTTGTCATGAATTATAGACAAAACAAAGAGAAAATAAAATAAGTTTTAAAATCAAAATAGAAAATTCTAATTGACAATAACATGGGTCAATTGTATTTTTTCTTAAAACAATTTAATACCTTATTTTTTTCTCACTATATTTTAAGTCATTTGTAGTCTCAAATTCATCCTTTATGTAGCTCACCCAATTTTTGATGAAAATACTATATATTAAAAACCAAACTTACAACTTATAATTACATTTTCTAGAAATTAAGTAACACCAAAATTGAATATGATAAAATAGAATAAAAACAAGACCAACCACTAAAATCTTTTCCTTTCTACTTTAAACCATTTTACAATATTATATTGTAGGATAAAATTATAGATTTGAAGTATTTAACTTTGACTGTTGAGTTCCTCATGATTCATACATGATTAGTAGCTAAGGTCCTTGTCAAAAATTCTTTTACCCACCTTTCCCTTCACCTTCTTAACACTCTCATCACCCAACATATCTGTAAAAGTTTTAGAATACAACCTCACAGAACCCAGTGAATCCATGTATGCAAATAACCTGTCACAACAATGGAAGATTCACAAAACACAAAGATTGCTTTGAAAACCTAGAGCAAGAGAATGCAATAATGATAATTAGATTGGTTAAAATTACAAAGGGATCAATCCTTATAAAAGGAGATCAAACCTAAAAAGGAAAACCCTAAAATTAATTAATAATTAATAATAAATTAATTATTAATATTCCTAAGTTTAGCTTCCTAAATTTAGCTTAAGTGAAATAGAGAAAATGCGACTTAATTATTAAATCAATATGATTTAATTAATTAAGTAAACTAATACCTTTTACTCTAATACCCCCCCTTAAGATGATGTTAGGAAGAAGCTAAAAAAAAAAACTAAGGACTAGATGCACGAAAGACAAAAAATGGGTTTTGGAAACAAGGCTTGATGAGGTACCCAATTACAATGAAATCTCTATAAAGTGGAGAAAATGGAGAAAACCCAATGGGAACAAAACTCCTCTCCAAGAAGAGATGAAAGCTCAAGTGAAGGACTAAGAAGCCTCCAAACAATAATGTTCGAAAAAATAGGAACAAAAGATGAGCATGAAGAATCACTGAAGCATGAAGAAGCCGCAAACAATGTCATTGAATGACTGCTATGATACTGAAATAAGAACCTCCTCTGAAACAAAAGATGATCAGGATCAAGAAGACATGAATCTGCATGAGTGCCCTCAATGACAATACTCAAATCTGAATCAGATGGAAAACATAGGCAAAACATCTGTAATCCGAAGATACAAATGGCATGAGTACCAAAAGTCTGAAGAACTAATCAAATGAAAAAATGGAAGGTCACCTCCGAAAATAGGAATGCAAGAGTGTCCATTTGGTAAGTATTCCATCTCACCGAAATGCATGGGTAATCAGTTGCTGTATCTGCCTAGTACATAGGAACAAATACTGAATACATAACTCACTCCAACGCAAAACTAAGGAAGCATTAGCACCAACAGTAGAAACCCCCTCGATAATGCTGACAAGGGAGAGGTATGACAGGTACACTAAATCTGAAAGCCATAATGTAGTGCATGAAGAAGAACCAAGAACATCTGACTATGCAAACATGAAAGTACAAGCAAATACAAAGGGTGTGCAAACCAAGGCACACACGCATGAGAAAGGTATGAAGGAAAACAAAGACAAACATCAAACCCCCAAGACACTTTATATCATAGTGCAAGTACAATAAAGCACAAAACTAGTGTGCAAGATTCCATAATACATGTGCAATACAAAGGCACTTTATCTCAGTGCATTTACAAAATCATAAGTGCTTACAATGAAAGCTCTGAATGTCAAAAAAAGACATAATACTAGAAATGCATGAATAATAGCCAAAAAAGAGTCATCCCACGCAAACTAGAAGTTTCCACGAGCTCATATGTCCAAGTAATTCACCAGAGCGTGAAAACACAAAAAATTGAATAAAATGCACCTGGAGTAAAATCTAGAAAAAGTGCATGGATGTTTGTGAAGAGCTCTATAACACCATCCCAATGCCGCTAGAATCGTGAAAAATAGAGAAACTAGCGAAAAGATATGAGCTTGGGACTGAAAACAACACCTCTGACTTCAAATGGCTATAGAATATACCAGCACAAAAAAAAAGGTGATGAAACCCACAAATTTGGAAAGTAAACGAAACCAGCTTTCCAAAGATATCTTGTTTGCCAAAAAATGATATTGTATGCCCAAATTATGGCCAAAATAAAAAAAACCCCTCTTTTAAGACACAAAGAGGGTCACAGGGGCCATGCAAGCTGTCTGTACTACTGATTGTGCCATTGATGTCAACATGATGACATGCTAATGTCATCATTGAGGCAATGTTCTTTTGTTGCAAAAGGTTGATTTTTTTTTTAATTAAAAAAAATAATCTTTTAACAACATGCACCAACTTGAATTTTTTTTAAAAATAAAAAAAATAAAAAACCCAGCAATCAATTTTTTTTACCAGCTAGTTGATTTTTTTTTTGAAAATATATCTGACACAAGTGCAGGTACAACCGTATGGATTTTTTGTACCTTGAAAAATGTGCCAATAAAAATCATGCCCTAGATGCCCCTATCACCGAAAATTGGCAAATTATATATCAAAATTCATGGAATCAGCCTTCTGAATCCAACTAGGAGGTCCTTTTGGGCCCAAATTGCTCCAAAAAATAGGTGCCCCCTAGATCACAAAAAAAAGCTAAGCCTTCAAACCCTCACAAATCTGGCCTCATGAATAAAAAATTGACAAACAAAAGGTCAATCTTGACTATTTCCCACATGTCGGATTCAATGGTGAGGTTCAAATCAACCCAAATTGCACAAAATATCTGCTTTGGTAGAATCTCTGAATCACAAGAACAGGAAAGCCTCAAGTCTGAAGCTTTGATACCATGAAAAAGTTGAGAAATACAAACTCACAGAACCCAGTGAACACCTGTATGTAAATAACCTGTCACAAGAATAACTGTTGATCTAAAGAACCCCCACTAAAATAGAGGATGATCAGGTAGAGAATACGACAATCTACATGAGTGCCCTCAAATAACACTACTTGAATCAGATGGAAAACAAAGGCAAACAACTGAATTCAAAGATACATATGGCATAAAACACCAAAGCCAATCTGATTATCATTATTGCATTCTCTTACTCTAGGTTTTCAAAGCAATCTTTGTGTTTTGTGAATCTTCCATTGTTGTGACAGGTTATTTGCATACAAGGATTCATTGGGTTCTGTCAGGTTGTATTCTACAACTTTTACATGGTATTAGAGAAAGAATAATAATCAGATTGGTTAGGATTACAAAGGGGTCAATCCTTATAAAAGGAGATCAAACCTAAAAAGGAAAACCCTAAAAGCAATTAATAATTAATAATAAATTAATTATTAATATTCCTAAGTTTAGCTTCCTAAATTTAGCTTAAGTGAAATAGAGAAAAGGTGACTTAATTATTAAATCAATATGATTTAATTAATTAAGTAAACTAATACCTTTTACTCTAACAATATCAATCCTACCAAAAGAATCAATATAGCATTTTTTGGCAGTCCATCTCCTAAAAGTCTTTTTCCTTTACCCTTCACAATGAGCTCCACAACTAACACTATGAAACAAAAAAAAAATCCATTCCAATAGTTGAAGGTGATATAGGGAATCCATTGTGCATATACCTAGTTGGATGTCAAGGGACATGAGTATTTGAAGGTGATATTTTAATTTTGACCGCCTTAGGGGAAGGTAATCCCTATTTTTAGAAGGCCTTCGAGTACTCCCTTTGGAGGGGTATTTATCAACCAAAATAAACATGAGATTGGAACAACAAGGAAATAATAGGGAATCATTTGTGTGTGAAGTGATTGAGAAGGAGAAGATGATAGGAGAAAATGCACTAATAATGCCCTTTTTGAGTAATGTATTTTATCAAATAAAACTTTACTTCATACTAAGCGGAAAGTAAGGACTAATGAAGATGATTAATTAGATATATTACCAATATTTTCTTAATTACCTCTTAAGAAGGCCTCCACATCCTCCATTACTTTCAATTTACCTAAATTAGGGGACTTTAAACCCTTTGTCGATATCCCTATGGCTATCATTATACCTTATTCAATAGTTTTAATCTTATTCCTTTCATTATAACATTCCTTGGAAAATAATATTGTATAATATTTCCATCCTTACAAAATTATATTTAGGATATAGAAAAAAGGAAGCAAGAGTTATTATTTAAAATTTTTGAAAATATTTTCTATCTCACTTGATTTTTATAATTACAAAAATAATATTCAATAATATTTCCATCCTTTAAGAATTCTAGTTAGGAATCAACTTTAAATTTTTCCATGATTTATAGAAAAAAGTATGAGAAGATAAAATAATTTTCAAAATGTCAAAATAGAATAATTCTAGTTGACAATAACATGGGACAATTTTATTTTTTCTTAAAAAAAAATCTAATTGGTGAATGTCTTCTATCTCTATTAAGTCATTTTTAGTTGTCTTATTCATCCTTTATGCAGCTCACTCGATTTTTTATGTAAATATTGTATATTAAAATCAAAAGTTAAAGCATAAAATTTTTTATATTGAAAATAACTCTGAAATTGAATTTGACAAAATTGAATAAAGCAAACAAACCAACCACTAAAAATCAAACAACTTACTTAATCTTAAAGCCTATTACTTGTCATGATTATATTATGAACACAATTAGGCTTATAGGACTTCTACAATGGCAGGAGTAAGAAGTTAGGACAACCTGTGTACACAAAACAAGAAACAAACCCATCTTATTAAACATAAAACGGATTTGATTTGTGTTTAAAAAGAAAAAATTAAATTCGATTTGGTTATAATTGTTTTAATAATATATCTATCAACATTTTTTACAAGAATTTTTCTAAATATAAATATGCTAATTTATAAAATAGGCCCAGCTTATAAAACATAAATTGAATTTTATTTGTGTTTTAAAAGAAAAAATTGAATTTGATAATTTATTTTTAATTGCTTTAATAATAATATCTATGAATGATTTTAACATAAATTTTTAAAAATATAAATATACTAATTTATAGCATTTATAATCCATATATTTTCCAATCCCCTTTTGTTTTTGTTTATCATGTCCCTTGGGTGAATGGTCTTTGCTATAGGCATTTGTAGACGTAAACTAACTTCTAATAATTAAGTGATCAATAGTTGGATATATGGAGAGGCACGCCATTTAGGGGATACGTACCATAGCCGTTATAGCTAACTTTGTGCAACCACATAATTTAAATGGTATATCAGATTTTGACGATTTTTGTTTGGTTGTCTCCGCATGTGACTTAACTGCTAATAGCTATTGTTTTGTCTTCTGGGTAGTAACGATGCACACTGTGGGATCTGTTATGCGTGGAAGGGTCGAAAAGTACACTTTTCAAAGTGTCACCCGATACTTGTTTAAAGATGCACCAATAACTGTGCACTTAAAATCGCCAATACTTATGCACAAAGGCCCTAATAGTTGTATGCTATGGGTACCAATAAAAGTGCACAAATGGGTCAATTATGGACCAAAAAAGCTAAAAAATGAGTGACCATTGACACTGTAATTTATTAATGAACTTTTAGTTATTTGTTTTTTGTTTTTTTTTTAAACTAGTAATTAAAGAATTGAATGTGTAAGAAATGAACGGTTATTAGAACATGAACCGTAACTGATGCACTTCAATCACTATCAAAAAGTTACAGAGCCATATTGAAGTTCCAGTTGTTGTTATGCATGCACTTCAGTTCATTAATGTAGGATAGCTTTTATAAGTTAGCCGGCCAAATTTAGGTTTGAATAAAGATGTGCATTAATGAATGCACTTATACATCCATGTGTTTTGCATCACAAAAGTCTTTCCCTATCCAGCCGTAAAATTATGGTGGCAGTTGGCGAACTTATTAATGGATAAGAAATCTCTTGGACACAACTCGATAATGAAGAAGAATGATTATTTTACAAAAATTAGGGTTTTCTCTTAAACTACTGTATAACTAATAACTACCCCTCGGCGTAGTTATTATTATAGAATCCAGTGGCGTCAGATAATCTGATCTCTGACTCATGCCGTCACCCTGTTATAAATTTTCTCGTTGTAACGTTGCTCTCTCTCAATTTAAATTCTATTCAGAGATTGAAGTTGAGATAATGACTTTTCATCTGTTCCATCAGATGAAGAACTTGTCTATACAAATTTCAAATGATAGCTGAAGGTGAACAAGGAGCTGGAACGTCAAAGACACCACCTTCAAAGTTATCTCCAGGGCTTGGAAGATTTCATCTCAAAGATCTTTCAGCTTGCTAAGGAAACTCTAGCTCTGAGACCCAAGTGTTTATTTGCATTCAACATTTTGTTTTAGGTCACTTTGAAGGTCTCTAAAAACGTAATTTAAAAAAAACAGAAAAAAACAAAAACAAATAAATAGATTTTTAGTTTTTTAATTATATGTCATCCAATCACTCCAAGGTCAATACAGAAGCATTCTAATTTGAGCTTTGTCCGAATCCTAATGTGAACAAGTGATCATAGTCTTAATTGAAGCTTAACACAAATTCTAATATGATGAGCTGTAATAATTCATCCATCTTTATCATTCATCCCTATCTAACTCATCTACCAATCATCATGTTGCAATCTTATTATAATGAGTTTCTCCATCATGAATTTCCTCAAAGTCCACACCATTTTGATGATGATGGAAGTCTTATTGATCAATACAAGCATGAAATAGACAACCTTGATGTCATCATTGGTAGCAAGATTGCCCCAAACGTCTTCCAAAGTCCAATCATTCATCCAAGTTGTCCCATCATGCCTTCATGCTTACCCATTAGCAATCCAAGTAACCAACCATTGACAAGGGAAATTCATTTGGTGCACCATCCACATCTCCCTCTTATCACACACCCACATATAACATGAACATTCAATATTCATGCCTCCATCTTCTCCCCTAGTCATATCCCAACTTCTATCTTTGCACAAAAACATTATCACATTCATCCATGGTTAAAATCCACCATCATCCACCATCATCCACCATCCCATCATCCCCCAATCCATTTTTCAATGCATAATCCTAATCCCGTAGTCATCCCAATTCATCCAATCCATAATTCTAATACCCCCACAATTCTTAAAAACTACCATCCACTTCCTACCTCAATCTACCATCCAATTTCTCCTATCTCAATCCACCATCTAATCCCTCATAGCTCAACCCTCCATCCAATCCTAATTATCCATCTAATCCCACTCCTCCAATCCAAAATCCTAATCCTCTATACCTACTCTTAATCATCCATCTATGCCCAATTGTCCATTTGCTCCTAACTCTCCACCTAAGCCTAAAATAAACAAATATCTCATTCTAGACATACTCCAAGGACTAATAACAAAGAAATTATCGCACAATATACATCTCAAAGTTGTGGAGTCATGTCAACCCACTCAATCATGTAAGGCCACTCGTGATGAGGCCCTTCCCCCTCTCACACCTATAATTCCTCTTCCAACTCACAACACCATCAAAATCGTCTAACCCATTAAAACCATCCAACATCAATTCCAATCTCCTACTCCTGGCATTATCTAACTATAATCTGATGAACCTCACAAATCTCCCATCCTTCCATCTACTCCACATAAATATTATATCCCAACTCTTCCATCATGCCATCCATAATAGTCCAACAATGCCAATAACTTGGCCCAAAGCATGTTAAAATACTTGCACTCATCTAAATCACAATCCTACCTACTCCATCTCATAATACCTTAGCATCCTTTTATCCAAATCAAGTTCCTGTCATCCCACCTTCTTCATCTCATGAGCCCTTATCATACCCTCATCCAAATCAAGATCTTGTCATCCCACCTTCTCCATCTCATGACTCTTGGTCATCCCCTCATTAATTTCAAGATCCTACCACTTCATCTAATACCTCTTATGATACTTTATCTCCTCCCATCCAGGCCATCCCAATACCATCACCTTGTCCTCTTAGTTCACTTACATTCACCCATGGTGATTCTCTTTTAGCAAAAGAATAGTTCATATCCACCACCCACCCTTCACCTAATATGGGCTCGCATCTTGTTTCTAGAATAAAATGTATCTTACTTTAAATCGAATTCTAAATAATATAAATGTCAAGGTAAAGACTTAGGCATACATGAGAAAGGTACCTTATAGCCCATCAATATCAATGAAAATCCATGATCACTAGGTCTTGGTTACATATCCCAAGGCACTCAATACAAAAATGTTAATACAAAACCTTTGTGAAACCCAAGCATACTACTTCCAAAACCATAACGAATCCTCCACATCACTTCTCTAAATCACTTATTTTAATCCCCCCTCCTCTATCATACCAACCTAAAACAACTACCCATATTTTTCCTGCATCCTCTAAATCTATTTTGGCTTCTTATATCCCAAAATCCACCATCCCATATCCTACATATTCTAAATCTATCTTGGGTCCTTATATCCCAAAATCACATCATCTATCTTACCCTACTCATCCCTTCATCCACTAATCCCATATCCCTATCACCCATTATAAACATCCCATTCAATATCAACAAAGGCACATATCCTTGATCCTTATCAAACATCCCACCTCCATCACACCATTCATATCCCATCCACATATTTCATCTTCTAGCACTCCCACCATCACTACCATATGTAAGATGTTTGGATGTCAAATGAAGAAATTTGTGAAAAGAAAAAAACCCACCAAAATCTAAAGATCTCTACGTCCCCTTAAAAATACATGATCAAACAAAGCAACATCTAATCTAAAAATTAAATAAATATTGAAGGTCACAAAGGCCCACCAAATAAAAAATAAAAACTATGTGGATCCCAAAGTAGAAAGAAGTTACCATGCATCCAAAATCAAAATCCATAATGACATCCAAATTTGCTAATTCACAGGCTTAGAATCCCTCTCCTACATCTACTAAATCCATTTTAGGTCCCCATGTCCTAAAATTCCCTTGTTACAAGTGCGGTTACCATTGCACCAAAATATTGACCTATTATTTCTTGATACAACCACTAGACTTATAGAATCCACAACAGACTATTAAGCCATGTCACAAACCCAAGCACTACATTGCACAACACAAGTAGACCAAGGGCGCAAACCTTGCAACAATCCCCCCCAGCGCAAGCGAGGGGTTTGAACCTATGACCAAGCTTTGATACCACATGTTACAAGTGTGGTTGTCATTGCACCAAAAGATTGACATGTTAATGCTCGATACAACCACTAGACTTATAGAATCCACATGAGGCGGTTAAGCCATCTCACAAACCCAAGCACTGCACTACACAACACAAGGAGACCAAGGGAACACACCTTGCAACATCCCTATCTTGAATCCTCCATCATACCAACATCATCCATCTATTTTCCTCCACTTCGTCATCACTCATCAAAACATGTGCCAATATTGGTCTTGATAACATCCCCCATCACACTCTCATTCCATTCTTCCATCAAAACACTTTCCAACACCTTATCCCTTATCCTACGTATCTCCCCCATCAAAGCATTCTAATCCATGCCTTTTTATAATCCACTCATGCTACTAAGGTTGTACCAACATTCAATTATCCCTCCAAATGGGATCATGTTACCATGGTATGGAACTATATTCTTGAATCCATCCTCCACCTCCCTAACAACCCTCCTCCAAATCCACTTACACTCATCCTTCTACATCCCATACTATTACACAATCCCAAAAAAAATCAAAAAGGAAAAAGAAAAAGAAAATTAAAAAGAAAAATCTGGATCTAATGGTGAAAACTTGAAAAATAGGCATCATGTGTGGGTTCCTCAATCCACTCCCTCTCTACACTTGGGGGAAAATCCATACTCGCAACATATCCAAAATCTTCTCCATCCAACCTACCTATCATACCAATCATATTCTATCCTTTCTAATCCTTCCATCCATCTCAATAGCATGAAAAATATTCATACATGCTTTGAACACCTCTAGGCATTCATTCCCATCCTACAACTTTCATCCCATCACCCTCTTGTACTTCAATCCTTAATTTCATCCAATCGTCCATAAAATTCATAATTTCTACCATATGATCCTTCTACCCACCTTTGTATTCCTTGTCCACCCAATATTATATCATCCATCTGTCTCCCTTATCCTCCCATAATATTGTTGTAGTGTCACAAATTATACCCCGTGTAATTCTACACTACATAAGTGCCTTCGATTTACACTGACTAGAGAACTCCTTGAAGACTTTATCCTTTTGTCCATCTCACTAGCCCTGTCAACCTTTGCCTTGTCCTTTTGTCAACTATATTTATTGATTGACTCATAGACACTAGTATGTCGTGGATACGTCTGTGTGCCGCACTCATGTCTCGTGAATCTAATAGCTTAAAGGTGGTCGTTTGAGTATTACACTTGCAAGTAGAAGATTCCCATAACGTCTCTACATGTGACCACCACCATCCACCTTCATCCAACATGCATATCCTCTCCTCTGGAGCTCATTTTTCACTCTCTAATCACCCATTCAATCTCTCAAGTCATCCAATCCATCTCTTGAGCTTTGATTTTAATCTTACTACTATTTTCTTGCATCTGCGATCGCCTAGAAGCCCTCTTTGGTTGCATACTCAACTCTCTCACATTACCACCACCATCATGCTCTGAGGAAGATTTCTTTCAGTGAGGTAGGAAAATGGAAAACATCAAAGCAATATGATATTAGGCAACCACAAACCTAAATTGAAATGAAATTAAATCCTAATACACTCAATAAAGGAACATAGATAAAACATTTAAAATAACGCAAACCATATGCATATGTTCCCTTCATTGACCTCCATTGTTCTTCTTTCTCCTTCAAGTTGTTGTGGGTCTCACCTACAATGCAAGTGTATTTGAAAGTAAGATGATAAGATGATAAAATGATTTAGAAAGCATAAGGATACTCGAAATATGGTTGAAAATCAATGAGAAAAGAGAGCTCAATTTATAGAAAAATTGTGGATTGATTGGATGGTTAAGATTGATTTGAGACTGAAAATAATCAACAGACAAGATTAAGTGCATAACAGAGCTGCCATTCGGGGAAGGATGAATATAGAAGAAAGCAAATGAGAAGATATCATGAGAATAAATAAGAAATCCTTTAATTATCTTCTCATAAATACCAAATTAGCAAGTTGAAAATATGAGGAAGATTTTAATAATTAAAAATTAATAATTATCTTCATTTGAAAAGATAAATAGAAGAATTAAAAATAAATAAATAAAATTATCCTCTCACAAAAAGCAGATTGATTTTTGAAAATCAAGGAAAGATATTAGTTCCCAAATTTGAAAATTAGGATGATTTTATAAGAAGATTTAATAATTAAAAATTATTAAATATCTCAAATAAGAGGATAAAACAAAAGAATAAAAAATGAAGAAAAGCAAGAAATAAAGATGAATTAATAAATAAAATTTATTAATTATCCTTATTTTGGAGGAAGATAAATATGATAAATTAATAAACAAGATTTATTAATTTAATGTTCATATTTATGAATTAGTTAATTAAATAAAATGAATTTATTTAATTAATGAACAAAGGGAACAAATAAATAAATTATCTAATTTATTTATTTAGGACTTAAAAGAATTGTTAGTAAAAGGGGGTTTGATTAATTAATTAGACCTAAGAGGCACTATTTGCATGATATGTTAAAAAATAGGAGACACAGATGTTGACCATTTTTTAGTGTCTACATTTTGCCCCTCTTTGAGACAATGCGATTTTGAGTGTTGTTTCAAAGAAAAAAAATTGAGAAATCATGCCTCAGCAAACCGAGGGATGGAGGTAGGATGCCCCCTCGAGAGATTGTTTATGTATGAAAGAAATGAATGATCTCTCGAAAGAAGAGAATAATGTTAGGTGAAAGTAGAAAAATGAGGAAAGAGATTTATTTAGTAAGAAGTGAAGAATGTTAATGGATTGTAGGACATGGTTGATTGATATCAAATGAAGAAATTCTTGATTGATTAGATTGAATAGATAGAATGCTAATGATTGATTTGATGAATAGATAGAAGGATTGATGGGATAGAATAAATGTTAGCCAGAAGAAATACAAATGAGAATTAAAGAATGATTAGTGTGATAAAATTTTGCTTTCACAAATGCTGATGGTAGGTGAGAACCTTTATTTGATATGGTAAAATGGATGCGGCGCACCATGGCAATGAAGGCCAGGTCAATAACACAATCCCTTTGCATAAAACAAACATGTTGCAGACAAGGAATGGTTCAACCATCCTAAGACATACTTGCCCCAGAATAATATGAAACACCCCACAAACGGAAGACAAAAGCAAAAGACCATGAGCCATCTTGACCACTCTAAATCACTTAGTGACATCATCGAGTAGCATAGGGACATGATCAAAGAGAAATCAATGAAAAAATAAGATTCACAAATTCAAACAAGTCAAACAACCATTATGATCTTGTTGACAAATTTGATAATGTTGTGATAAAAGGACAATCATGTTGTCTGGTTTTAGGGAATGCAGTACCTCATCTAAGATAGGACACAGTCTGGTTTTGAGTATACCACACCCTGTATAAGACCCATGATAATATTTGATAAGGACTAGTGATAATGATGTTGATTGATTGATAAGACAATTGACGAGTTTGAATGCTTGGTTTATTGAAAAGTTCATCTGTTAATGCATGATTTGTTAAGCATGGTGTTGTAACATGTTATCTGCTTGTTGTCTACACAAATGTTTGTCTATGTACAAAAGGGATAGTTTATTGCTGAAATGAAACAAAATTATTGTTTTTGTATTTTTTGTGTTTTTGAATATATTTGATTTTTAGGGCTTTTTTCAAGACATTTTACCGTTTTTTTTGGAATTATTTCAAGACATTTTTCGATGTTTTTGGATTATTTCAGGACATTTTTTGAATGTTTTTGGATTATTCCAGGATATTTTTTCGATGTTTTTGAATGTTTTTATGATTTTATCCTCACTGTCTAGCAAGGCAAGGAATATGACAAATGGATAAAAAAGCTTGCTGAAATGTTGGTGGATAGAAGGAAGACAAAGACTATTTATTATGGAGACAAAGTGGACTCAACTTCTAAGGGCTATAGTGCAATGGGATAATGTATTGGATATGAAAATGTAAAGAAAATGACATGGCATGAGGGACATGTCAAGAGATTTTTGAATCCATGTTTTGCATTTTACATCCTTATGTCAGATCAAGATCAAGGGACGAGTGTATGGACAATGATAGGATATGGATAGGACAAGAAATATCGAAACTGGATAAGGGATATGAATTGAAGGTTGTGATAGGCTAAGGGATAGTGGCAAAAGGTTGCAATAAGCCAAGGAATATGGATGAAAGGTTGTAATAAGCCAATGGATAAAGACCAAAAGTTGTGATAGATTGAAAGTTGCGAATAGGATGCATGATGCTCATGAAGATCCTCATCCTTGTCAAGATCAAAGGTGGAAAAGGGAATATGGACATGAGGGTATGATAGGGGTACAATAGGATATGAAGGGTGTGACAAGGGTGTGATAGGATAATAGGATAATGAAGGACAATAGGATATGATAGCATAAATGAAATGTGCCCCCAAGTATGGTATGCAAGAAGTTCATGGATTATGCATGACGCCTATTTGCTAGATTATCATCATGGTACTTGCCCAAGGCACTTGTTTTCCAGGTTTTCACCAATAGGCGAATTATTTCTCTCTTTTTTTCTTTTTTTCCTTTTTTTATTCTTTCTTTTTTTGACTTCTTTTTTGTTTTTTTGTTTTGTTTTTTGCCTTTTTTTTGTATTTTGACTTTTGGAAGAAAATGGAGATATGATAGAAGATGGAATACAAACTCAAGCATATTTTTGTTTGAATGGTAGCCTTGAAAAATGGACCATAACTTTTAAAAGCATGCTCAAAGATGTTGGCAAGACAATGACATGGAAATGAGATGGGACTAAGGTAAGGATTTATGCAAAAGATTGGATATAATGGATTAAAGGATAGAAAATATGCATTAGATAATGGATGGGGTATTGGAATAATTTTTCTTGAGTGGATAGAAATTTTGGCAAGATCAACATTGGCACACACCTTAAGGGGTGATGGACTGATGGAGGAAAAATAGATTTTGGATATTGAGATTTTGATGGAGGAAAGGCTAGGGATTTTGGGACATAATGACCCAAAATGGATGATGGAGGAATAGATTTGAAATATTTGGATGAAGGAATAACAGTTTTGGATGCCAAGTTAGATTTTTCTTTAGATTGTTGTGCTTCAAGGAGCTACTTAGGGTTCGAGATGGTTTTTTATTTTTCATTTTTGTGTGGTTCCTTGGTTTGCATTGCTTGCACAAGGGATTTAAAAACCCATATAGCCTTTGACTTTTATTTTTGAGAAATGGGCCTATATGGCCTTTTGGATACTTCTTTTTCTTTTTGGATCAATTTTTTCTTTTTTTTGACATGTCGATTAGATGGGACATGTTGATCCTTAAAATACATGTGGATTTTTGGACATGAATTTTATGCCTGACATCCAAATTGCTTGGAGAAGGAAAAGAATGCATGGATGGATATGAATGATATGGATGTCTTTTGGATGGATGGAAGGTGCTCAAAGATGTGTGCTTTTTTTGACCTTGCATAGGGGATGAAGGGATATAAGGACCTAAGATGGATGGAAGGGATGAAAGGGACAACATATATTTGGATTTAGGTTGAGGGATACCAACGTCTTGAGGAATGTCATTGATACCATGACCATTAATATTTTCTTTAAAATGGAGGGATTATTGCTTGTGGAGGTCTACCCCTTTGCCTTTATAAATATTTTGACCTATAGAAGACTCTTTACTTTGGGAAGAAGGCATGAGTCCATTATGGGGGGAATATGATATGATGGGAATGATGGGATCATGAAGTTGATCAGACTTGACCAAGGTGGAGGAGCCAATTGTGCATGTAGGGGGTTCATAAAAATTTTGCACCAACATGTTAGAATCATGAGGGGGATCAAGATCAATGACAGGCTCTTCATGAGATGGAATGAGAGGAATAATGGGATCATCAAAAGAAATGAGATCTTGGAGTGTTTATGGAGGATTAAGACAAGGAGATGCAGGAACAAAGGGATCATGTGCCAGATTTAAAGGGATAATTTGATCTTGACAAGGAGGAAGATTATTGGATTCCTCTTTAAAGGTTCTTTGCTCTTGGATTTCAATGTTATCATTAGGAAGAATGGAAGGGATATCTTGACCTTGCTCAGGGAGTGGAATGTCAATAGGGTTTGTAATGGTATTATGTTCTAGGATATAATGGATAGGAATAGGGGGATCATCATGAGTGTCTGGGAAGATGGTATCCTAGTCAACAACTGGATTGGATGATAAGGTTTCAGGATCTTGATCTATGTCAAGACTTATTTCTTTGTGCTCTAAATTATCCTCTTGAGATGGGGATGGACTTTGGATATGCATGGGGGATTTTGGCAAGGGATCAATGCTTTGACATGAGGGAGATGGAATTTGAATGAGACTCTCTAAAAGAGAAGCATTCGATGGCATTAAATCTTGTTTTTCCAAATAGTACAAGGGATTTACATAAAGACATAGATTAGCATGCATTTCTATTGTAGATAGCCCTTGGGAGGATGCATTATTTGATGTATCATTTGGAGGTGATGGTGGAAATTGCTCTTGTGAAGTTATAGGAGATGATATCAGAGGTTCCTACGAAGATTCAAATGGTTTAGGAATAGAGGCCACTGCAGAGTCAATATGTTTATGAGGGGATGAGCCATTGCTAGACATGAGCATATGATTTTGATCTTTTTCAGAAAAATCACTTAGGACTCTCTTTAAGAGCTTTGTAATAGAGCCATTTTTCTTTGGAGAAGCATTTGAATCCTTGTGAGGTTTTGGCATGGTTAGGTTTTGATTTTGGACTTGTTTGAAGGTGATTCGGCTTTGGTTTGATGTTACATTTTGATTTTGGATTAGGTGTTGGTTGAATTGGTCTGATATGTTTGAAATTTGTCTTGGTGTGAGTTGAAACTTTTGTTTTTGAATTGGTGGTTGTAGTTGTTGATATTGACTTGTTGAATGATATTGTTGTTGTTGGTACTTGACTATTGGTTGAAACATTTGTTGACAATGTGTATTTGGTTGAGAATATTGTTGAAATTGCACCATTGATTGTGTTGGCTGGATATGTTGGACAATTGGTTGTGTATGTTGGACCATTGGTTGTGTATGTTGGATCATTGATTGTTGTTGGATCATTGGTCATTGTTGGATCATTGGTTGTGTTGGTTTAAAATGTTGGACCATTGTTTGTTGATTCATCATTTGATTGAACGAAGTTTGATCGAATAAAGTTTAGCTTGGGATTTGGTTGAACAAGGTTTGATTTGGGGCTTGGTTCAAGTTTGTGCTCGTTGCTTTAAATTGTTTCATCATCTCTATTTGTGCGAGGAGAGTTGGTACATTTGATCGTTCGATGAGAGCTTTTACATCAATTGGCTCAATACTTGGATTTGGACCTTGAAATTTTTGAAATAGTTTGGACATTTGGGACCTATTTTTTTATGGTTTTTCATGCTTTTTGTTCCAAGATCTCTTTTTCTCGAGCTAGTTTTTCCTCTAGTTGTTGTATTTGGAACCTTGTTTCAACATAAAAAGTTTGATCAATGTTGCCTTGTTGTTGGGTTGGATAGAATTATGATTTCCTTGGATCAAAACTTGATTGCATTGTGTTATTCATTGGATCAATCATTAATTGGTATGTCAAACTTTGTTGCATCATAGGAGCTTGGAACCTTATTTCAATAGGCATGTCACTATTCAATATTTTTGGGATTTTTGAAATTTTAAAATGATAGTGATATGCAACTAAGTGCAATGATAATGCAACTTATGTTTTTGTTTTTTTGGGAATTTTTGGAATGACAAGGGTATGAAACTAAGTGCAACCTAGATGATTGACAATGCAACTTATGTTTTGGACTTTTCAAGATTTGGACAAACTTTAAAATGCAACCCTAAAGATGTGATCCTTAGGAAATTGAAATGAAGTCTAGACCCTAAAAGGATAAAGGACAAAATGACAATAGGACAAATTGACAACGTCTCACCTATATGCTTGGATACTAATATTTGACAAAATGATGTTGATGAAAAATGGACAAATGTTGGACAAGGTCAAGACTCTCTAACAATGACTTAGGGTTTAATCTCAAGTTTTGAATTTTCAATTTTGGCAAAACCAAAATTTGAGACTATTATGCAAAAGGACAATGATAATGAAAAAAACCTAGGGTATGGATCCAAGGTATAATATGATAATTACCTAAGTTATGAAGAGACTTTAAGGGTGTAAATGCAACCTTGTGTTATGATATGGACAAAAAATGTTTATGACCTAATGATATGGCTTAGGGTTATATGATATGACCTAATGTTATGAAATCTAATGACTTTTGGGACAATGATATGATCTAATGTTATGAGACTAAATGACTAAGGACCAATGACCTAATGCTATGAGACCAAGGATGTAATTGCAAATGTATGATTTTGTTTAGTATGACCTAAGTGAAGACCTAATTTAGGTATTGACAATGATTATGAAAAATGTAACCTAAATGAGGACCTATTTTGGATATAATAATGATAATATCATCTAAATGAGGACCTATCTTTGGTATGCAAATTGACACTTAAGTGAGGACCTAATTTGGGTATGCAAAATGACAATGCAAGACCTAGGGAAAATGATTTTAAACCTAAGTGCAAAATAAGGACACTACAAATGAGATTGACTAAAATGAAGAGTAATGATTATGTCCTAAGACCTAAGTTTGGACTATGCAAAGTCTAACCCTAAGTGACATGTATTTTGAGACAAGAATTTCCAATGTTTTGACAAGACATGTTTGAATGTTTGATGAATACTTGGACAAGATTTTGGACCTTTGTTTGAACCTTGTTTTGATTTGAAACTTGTGTTTGACTTGTTGGAATTTGTTTGAACTTTGATAACCAAGGTTGTTTATGACCACTTGTGTTTTTTATTCAACTTTTGGCAAACATAGAAGACAAAATGTTTGTTGGACCTTGACACAAAACAATCATTCACCTTCACAACATTTCCTAAGGCTGGCAAGGACAATATCTATTGAATCCTCTTACCATAAAATGCCACATTCAACCGTATAGTTAGAAGCTTGGTAGCACTGGCACCTCTCCACAACACTCACTTCTACGGGCATACCAAGCTTCAAATTTAAGGGGCATCACTTACCAAGAATTTACTATCTCTAATTGAGAGGTACATGAGAGGTTTCTTCGACATGCATGTATCACAATGCCTGAGTCAACAAATAGAGGGATTTTGTTCTCTAAACACAAGAGGTTTTAGTCAAGGCATTCCTTCGGGTGGACATAGATCTGGTGAGTTTAATCGTCGCTATGCCATTCGAGCACCCGTTGCCTACAAATTTCATTGCAAACATAGTTATTTAAAGTGGTTTGGAAGAGCTTGGCCTTAACTCGTCACCACTTTGGGTTATTCCCTCTCACCAATGCCTATGCGAAGTGCCAGGAAAATTGGGAGGTAGACCCACTTCTAAGGGTAAAAACACACAAGCAAAATAAAAGAAGACATGACAATCATTGATTGTTTAACCATTAGAAAATGAAATGTTCATTGATCCATTTGCATCCTAATTAAGACTAGATGAGGTTAATTTCACCTTAATTTGAAAAGGATTTGATCAAATTGAACCGTTATTAAATGCAATTTGTTGTTCATTTTAAACCTTTTGCATGCATGAAATATGAAATTTGTTGTTCTTTGATCCAAATCCTAATTAATACTATGTGAGAATTGTAGGATTCATTCAAATTTCCTAATTAGGCTATGTGAAAAATTGTTATTCATTAAAACCTCCTGATTAGGCTATGTGAGAAATTGTTGTTCATTAAAACCTCCTAATTAGGCTATGTGAAAAATTGTTTTTCATTAAAACCTCCTAATTAGGCTATGTGAGAAATTGTTGTTCATTAAAACCTCCTAATTAGGCTATGTGAAAAATTGTTGTTCATTAAAACCTCCTAATTAGGCTATGTGAGAAATTGTTGTTCATTAAAACCTCCTAATTAGGCTATGTGAAAATTTGTTGTTCATTAAAATCTCATAATTAGGCTATGTGAGAAATTGTTGTTCATTGCATGTTAACAAATCCTGCATGAATCATTGTTTAAAATCCATAAAACCCACATGCAAAAATAGATCCTCACGTAAAACCTGCATGCAACAACAAATTAGTTCAAAAAACCTGCATGCAATAATGGATTAGTTCATGGAATAATATTTGTACTCCTAAGAAGTATGGGGGCTTGGGATTAATAAATATTACTTTTATGAATAATGCTTTGTTAGCTAAACAAATCTGGAGAATAAAAGGGGAGGAAAGAGAATGGAATTTAATGTGGAAAAAGAAATATCTTTACATGCAACCTTATGAGGAAGAATTTATGGAAAATAATTTTTTGGTTGAAGGTTCTACTATTTGGAATGTAGTTCAAACAGCTAAAGATTGGGCAGCAGCTGGAAGAATGTGGAAATTGGGGAATGGGAGAATTATTAGATTTTGGGAGGATGGATGGCTTACGGATAAACCGCTGGAGGAAATTCCTATCTTTAAGGAATGGAAAGGCTGGTTCAAAAGTAGGTATCAAGGCTTTGTTAGAAACTATTGGATAAATGGGAAATGGATTGAGTTCAGCTAGCATTGTCCGGGATTAAAATGTCTAGAGATTCTGCTTTCTTCTAAAAATTTTAGGGACAACGTTGAGGATTCTATGATTTGGAAGGAAACTTTGGATGGGAAATATTTTGTGTTTTCAGCAGTGTCTATCCACAACAAAGTGTTGGGCGAGATCCCTTTGCGTGCTAAATTATGGATAAAGAAGTTGATGCCCAAAATTAATATCTTCTTTTGGACTTTTATCCAAAATAAGGTGTTAACTCTTGATAATCTCCACAAACGTGGATTTGTTTTTCCTAACAGGTGTTCTCTTTGTTGCAGGGAGGAGGAGTCTACTTGTCATATCCTCTACTAGTGTAATTTTAGTCAGGAAATTTGGAATATGATTTTCAGTAGGTGGAAGTTGTGCTAGGTTTTCCCGAATTCTTTGGAAGAGTTTTGGCAACAATGGTTTTGTCCTACTTCCAATTCTAAGAATGTTGAGCTTTGGAAACTTACTCTCCCTAATGTTATATGGAACATTTGGGAGGAGCATAACAACAAGATTTTTAGGGACAAAAGTGCTAACCCTCAAGTGGTGGTGGATAAAATCTATAGAGGGATTTTTGAATGTTTAAATGGGACTGATCATGGTTTAGCTGCTAAAGAAGACTTTAATGAAAGATAGAATTTATCCAATAACAAAATCAGTGTGGATAAGGGTCGGGATGGTCTTGCATGGTGCTTTCCTTCTCAGGGATGGATTAAGGCCAACTTTGATGGGGCGTCTAAGGGGAATCCAAGGAAAGCTGGTTATGGGGGAATTGTTAGGAATTTTGCTGGAAGTTGCATTGTGGTAGTTGTTGGCCCCTTGGGTAATCAGACCAATCATTATGCTGAAGCTGCTACGGTGTTGAACCCTTTGATTATTGTAAAAGATCTTAATCATGATAATCTATGGTTGGAAGGAGATTCTCTTAACATAATTAAATGCCTTAAGGGAGAAATTGAGCCTTCATGGACTATAGAAAATATTATTTTTAGAGCTAGAGAAATAATTGCTAGCTTTAAATTTATTATTATAGAGCATGCCAATAGAGAAAAAAATGGGGTTGCGGATGGGCTAGCGAACCTAGGCATTATGTCCGAAGCCCAATGTATATGGAATGGGGAAGTTAATATGGATTTTAATATTAAAGATCTTATCAGAAAGGGAAAATTTATGGGGAAAAAGGGATCACATGATTAATCATGAATGTTGTAATGAGTAATATTCAAATGTTTAGAAAGGTAATGATGACACGTCAGAACGATAGAGTCCTAATAAAAAATATTAATTTACCGCACACTTTGTGGGTATGCATTTTCAAAATTTCGAGTGTCATTGGGAAGAAAGTTTCAAAGTTGCAAAAGAGAAGAAACTATAAATCGAATTCTATAATGGGGGGAATCTAAGAAGAGAGGAATTTGATAATATTTTGACATAGAAGGAGATGCCTAAGGTTTGGGCTAAGTTGGAGAAAGGATTCATGACAAATTTCATGGAAATGTTGGTTGACTATGATAAAGGCAGAGTTAACTTAGTGGTCACCAAAGTCATTGAAAATTGGATTAACAGATCCTTCAAAATTCATGGTGTTAGGTTTAAGTTGGATGCGGATCTCATAGTGATGGTTACAAGTATGCCCCACTCTGGTCTTAACTTCTTTAGAGACCTGAAAGTGTCTAATAACGCTATTAAACTTTTTCTGCGAAAAGAGAAGGAGAGAGCAAAAATAGGAAAAGCTACAGGGGGGGAGGGGGTTTATGATGCTTCCAATATTAAGAAAATTTGGGGTTGTGTGCTCAATGCCATCATGGAATATATTACTGTGGAGGGTCATTTTACCAGGGTCCACACATACCATTTTGTGCTTTTAAATCATTTCAGACATGAGATGAGGATATCTCTTCCTTATTACCTCTTTAGGTCTTTGTTGTGGTCTCTGAATACATAGCAAGAACCATGCCTCATTTGTGATTCATAGCGGCCTTATTTTGCTCATTTATGAGCATTGCAAGATCCTGGCTATCCAGGAAAACAAGAGATTGTCGACGTCTCCTAGGAAAGGCAAGAGGAAGATGGAGGAAGGTGGGCCTAGCAAGGAAGAGGGTACACAGAGCAAAAAAGGTTAAAAAGCTACTTTGGAGAAAATTCAAGAGGATACAGGTAATTAGAAGAACATGGAGATTGAATTTGAGGACATTGGTAAAGATGGAAGTGAGATGGAGACTGATGAGTCTGATGGAGAGGAGAGTTGGAAGGAAGAGGAAGTGGGAGAAGAGGAAGGTGGAGCTGAGGAAGTTTCTAGTCAAAATAGTCTGACCCACAGTATGAGCATAAGAATTGTTAACGGTCAGCCACTGGAAGAACAAGACAAGGTTAATGAGGAAAAGGAAATGGAAATTGAGCAGGAAAAGGACAAGGAAACTGAGCAGGAGAAGGATAAGGAGAATTTGAGTAGGTGTCGGGATAAAGATGGAGAGGGGATTATTCTGGACAAACTCAAAAACCAGTATGAGGCTCGCATGGGTTTTGACAGGTGGGTTTATGAAGGAATCAATAAGATGGGAAAAACTGAGAAACAGAAGGAAGAAAAAGGAAAGAAAGCCGAAATAAACCAGGAACAGTGGAAAAAATGAATGGAGGAAAAATTGGAGAAGCTGGAAGCTTAGATAGGTAATCTTGAGGAAGGAAAAATAGCTATGAAAAACTTTCTGATGATGATTCTGGATATCCTTACCTCTGTTACTAAGAATTTAGAGGATATGTCCAAGTTCCTTGAAGGTTCTAGAACCACCAAACCTGTAGTGGATCTTGACATTGATGAGGATGCTATTGAGGTAGGAATAGTGGAAAGTGCTCTTGGTGGTGCAGCGAAAAGAACAAGGGCAAGCATGAAAAAAGTTGTTGCAGCCTCTTCCAAGGATATCCCTAAGCTTAGGGATAATATCAAATATTTGCAAGGGATTAGCAGAAATTTGGCTAATATCCTAAAAAACATGAAGTAATTTGTTTTTCTATCTCGTTTATGTTTTAGTTGGACTTGGCTGGTTTTGTAAGGCCTTTTTGCTGGTTTATGCCCATGATTATGCTGGTTTTTTGGCAGTTTGTCTTTTCTTGTTGCTTAATGCTTTTATCTCTTAAGGATATTTTGTAAAGGGTTTCAGGATCCCTTCAAAACCTGCTTTTCCCGTAATAAAAAATAATGGATTACTGCAAAAAATACACTTGCAACAATAAATCAACACTTGAAATCTGCATGCAATAACAAATTAGTTCAAAAAAACCTACATGCAACAACAAATTAGTTCAAAAAAACCTACATGCAACAATGGATAAGCACATAAAACCTGCATGCAAATAGATTCATAGAATTATTAGCTTTTGCATGTTCACGTCGGGTTCACAAGAAAATGTGAGGTAGGAAAATGGAAAACATCAAAGCAATATGATATTAGGCAACCACAAACCTAAATTGCAATGAAATTAAATCCTAATACACTCAATAAAGGAATGAAGATAAAACATTCAAAATAACGCAAACCATATGTAAATGTTCCCTTCATTGACCTCCATTATTCTTCTTTCTCCTTCAAATTGTTGTGGGTCTCACCTACAATGCAAGTGTATTTGATAGAAAGATGATAAAATGATTTAGACGGCATAAGGATACTCGAAATGTGGTTGAAAATCAATGACAAAAGAGAGCTCAATTTATAAAAAAATTATGGATTGATTGGATGGCTAAGATTGATTCGAGACTGAAAATAATCAATGGACAAGATTGAGTGCCCAACAGAGCTACCATTTGGGGAAGGATGAATATAGAAGAAAGCAAAAGAGAAGATATCATGAGAATAAATAATAAATCCTTTAATTATCTTCGCATAAATACCAAATCAGCAAGTTGAAAATATGAGGAAGATTTTAATAATTAAAAATTATTAAATATCTTCATTCGACAAGATAAATAGAAGAATTAAAAATAAATAAATAAAATTATCCTCTCACAAAAAGCATATTTTTGAAGATGCATACCTCATTTTTTAATTTAAAAATTAAGATTAGTGATATATTGCCAAAAAGATTGATTTTTGAAAATCAAGGAAAGATATTAGTTTCCAAATTTGAAAATTAGGAGGATTTTATGAGAAAATTTAATTATTAAAAATTATTAAATATCTCGAAATAAGAGGATAAAACAAAAGAATAAAAATTAAGAAAAAGAAATAAATAAAATTTATTAATTATCCTTATTTTGGAGGAAGATAAATATGATAAATTAATAAACAAGATTTATTAATTTATTGCTCATATTTATGAATTAGATAATTAAATAAAATGAATTTATTTAATTAATGGACAAAGGGAACCAATAAATAAATTATCTAATTTATTTATTTAGGACTTAGAAGAATTGTTAGTAAAAGGGGGTTTGATTAATTAATTAAACCTAAGAGGCACTATGCACATGATATGTTAAAAAATAGGAGACACAGGTGTTGACCATTTTTTAGCATCTACACTTTCTTCTTCTTCTTCTTCATCTAGAAATCCTTCACTTTGGGTGTGGAAGGGGAGTTTTCTTCATCCTCTTTTGTTTACTATCTCCATAGCATATTATCAATTATCTTTATTGTATCATTTATCTATTGCTTTCCATTATCTTTCTATCTATCTTGGTTGTCCATGGAGGTGGAAACACCAAAACGGGGGTCTGAGTGTGGCAGGCCTCTAAAAACAACCACCACCTTTTGTCTTTTCTCTCTTTTTGTGTAAGTTGCTGAGTTAATTTGAGGAGCTAGCTAGAGGCTTCAAGCATGGACCAGTTGTGAGGTTTTTCTTCTTTCCTTCTCTTATTTCATAGTTAGTCGTACTTTCCTTTTGCAGTGTTATTCACTTTGTTCCAATTATTTAGATACGTTTTCATCACAGTCCATCCTTTTTGACTTTGTCTGTACAAGATACTAGCACATCATGTTGTCGTCTAAAACTCACACATGCGTCCTTAGACAGAGTGTTATAGAGTTGCATCAGAAGACCTTTGAGACATGTTCAATGTCATATAAGGGGTACCAAAAAGTCACATACTTTGTACCGCATCCTGAGTGGAGAGGTTGAATAGTGAGTCCTCGACTAGTGTTCACCTGCCTATCAGAGTGGTTCACTTTTTCCCCTCTAAATTTTGGTGAACCCATTAAGAACCTACCTTACTTATCTTTATATTAGCTTCATTCCCTATTTCTCTCATTCATTTTAACTTCATTTTTGTATCATCAAACCCTGAGTTGAGTGGTGGCTTCTTTATCAACATGTCACTATCACTCCTATCTTGCCCCCTAACTAGAAAATGCAAAACAAGGAAATAGAATTCATGTCTTTGGACGCTCGCTATAGTGGAGAACCTACTTTGTTATACATCCCAACCAAGATCAACAATTACATTGTCACAGGTATGATGATGGACATGTCGAGTCAATATTATCACAGAGGAAGCTTTGTTCACTAATGGCTGGCATAGGGCGAGGTACGATTAGTTTCATGCCTTTATCCAAACACATGATGAGATTTCCATTCTGCCTCTTAGGAATACCATTTGGACAGTCCTTATGGGACCAAAAGTGGTTTCCACCACCTTTGTTGTCATTCCTAAATCGAACCTATTCCAGGTCAAGCTAGGTATCCCTTGGCTAATCACCATGGAAGTAGTCCCTTGAGTAGTTCACAAATGTTTGAAATTCCCTCACGAAGGCACAGTGCACATAATCTAGGACATTGAATTCCAACTATTGATTACCTATGGAGGTTTTACCTAGACCACTTTTTCCCTACTCTAGTTGGGCCCATGACTCCCCGTGGTAAATTGTTATATAAGGCATATTATATATACAAGATGGGAGAGTTGGCCTCTTCATTAGCTCATCTTGCAGTTTCCTTGCCACCTCTTGCACCTATCATTGCCCATCTATTCTTGTGCTTGAGCGTGTAGTACCTTATGCTCCTTCTTCATTAGGACCTAAGGTCAAACTTCTCCCTCAAGGTAGACCTCCTCATCCACCTAGGACCATGCAGTTCCTAGTGGTACCTCTTGTTCCCGCATCTGTACCTAGTACAAACAAGGGAAAGGCATTTGTGTTGCCCATTAGGACTTCACTTATTTAACCTGGGTTATATAACGTGCAATCATGGCATACTAAACAATCTCCCAATTTTTTAAAAGTATTATCCTAAACTCTTTTTTTGTCACCCTCTCCCAATACACAACTTGAATTCAAAATCCCTTATTTTCACCAGATAGGCAATATATATTATTTTTTATTTTTGGGACATTAAATTCTCCAATATGGATGCACATGATATAATATTTCTTAGCCAGTGAAGTCCCCGTGGTGCTACCATGGTCCACATCTCACCCTCCTTTTGAGATTCCTATCCTTGCTAACATTCCTTGTCTTGCTCGGTATAATAAGGGTAGACATTCACCTCATGCTCACTCATCTCCACTAGCTCCCACATCATAGCCTCCAAATTTGTCCCCTATTCCTTTGTCTGCTCCTTGAGAAAAACAAGGAAGGGCACTTATGGCTATGAATATGAGGCCTATGTCAGCTACATCCCTTGCTTCATCATTTGGGCCTTCTCCCTCACCAACTCCAGCTCCAACTTTGGAGGCCTCTCTTATACAGCACGATGACTTCCACTCCTAGACCCCATCTATGTTGTAATTAGTGTGCAGATGAACAGAAGCATCATCAGTGCATGATGGCTTGTGAATGTGAAACTGTGACGAGTGTTGCAAGTGAATTGATGGTATATGTCCCTACTGTATTTGTGCCTGCTTCTGAGACTATCAATATTTCTCTTGCTTCATCTTATGTCTTGTTGTCATCCACTTTAGGAACTATTAACCAACCTCACCCTTAATGGGTGTAAGTTTTCATTGCTCCTTCCTTGGAGCCTCCCCTGATCACTTCTCTGCTAGATGTTCCTCCTTTCTCGCAACCTATGAACATGCTTCACACTCAGATGGTAACCAATGCACCCCTATTTGCTCTGCTTGTTTCACAACTACCTCTGCACCAAATTTTTCTCGAGGTCCTTAAACCCACCATGGTGGATCAAAGGTCTTCACCTCCACAAAAATAGAAGCGAAAGTTTGAGTAGTGCCCCGTGCCTAAGTTCCAATGTCAGAAACCAACTCTGACACCTTCAGTTTCTATGTCTCTAGTCATTTAAATTTTTGTTTCTCTATCTACCTTTGTGTGCTTTGTTGAGGAGGTTCACCTTCTTCGAAGTTTGTTTTTGCACCTCTTTTAAAAGTTGGCAGTGTAGCTCCTATTCCGCCACCTTGGGCCGAGTCACCCAGCTCTTCCGATGAGAGGTGTTTGTTCACTAGTACAAAAACAACAATATATGACTAAAAAAACTACCAAAAATTGCATATAAATGACTAAATTTGATCACATGACCATTAGTAGTTTATTACCAGTCATTAATCACACAACCAAATTTATTTATTGGTTGTTTTGATTGATCAATTTGGTCATTGATTTGGTCATCGATTTGGTCATTGATTTAGTCATTGATTTAGTCATCAATTTAGTCACTAATTTAATCATTAATTTAGTCATTGATTGTTGTTATCTGGTCATTTATTTAGTCATGATAGTCACTAATTTAGTCATATATTTAATCATTAATTTAGTCATTGATTGTTGTTATCTATTCATTTATTTAGCCATGATAGTCACTAATTTAGTCATATATTTAGTCACTAATTAAGTTATACATTTAATCATTAATTTAGTCATTGATTGTTGTTATCTGGTCATTTATTTAGTCATGCTAGTGATTTATTTAGTCATATATTTAGTCATTAATTTAGTCATATATTGAGTCATTAATTTAGTCATATATTGAGTCATTAATTTAATCATTGATTGTTGTTCAATGGTCAATTATTTAGTCATCATAGTCATTATTTTAGTCATATATTTAGTCCTTATTTTAGTCATATTTTTACATCAATTGGTAGTATATTTAATCATTTTTATTTATTGGTATTATATTTAGTCATTTTATAGTGCAAAAATAATATAACATTAAACTCGAACTAGATCATAAAAGCAAATATAGATATTACATATATGAACAAGCTACATGTTAGAATTAAAAGATTGATTGAACATCATGACAAACAAGGTAATCTTCAATAAAAAAATAATAGTGCAAATATGTATATATAAATCAAGCTATAAGATGTCAAATCTGTCTAAGGGTATATATGTAAATACAATAAAAAATGTCAAAGTTGTCTAATAGTTTCCAACTCTTTCAAAATATTTTTTAATGGCCACCTTGTGAAGATTCCCTCTTTCTCTTTCAAACAGACAGCTCCATCTATTTTGTCTTCATAAGGAAAAGGTATGTTACTTGTGACCGTTAAAATGTTCACATTTGTGTTGTTTGTTCCTTTTAAGTTTACTCCATGTAGAATAGAAGGGAGTGAATCCTCCCAGTGCCAACAAAAAGACTATCAAATGGATCCAACAACCTAACTTTATCACCTTCATTGAATTTATTAGTACATTTCTACAAAAAGAAAAAAATAACATGTTATATTAATATATATGTAATGATTACCTTTATTTGCATAATAAAACAACCATTAATTTAATAGTACGTGTGCTAAAATAACTACAAAAAGAAAATTTCAAAAAAATTGCAATGATTCTACAGCTGAAAAAAAAGACATCTAGCATACCGAAGTTATGAATTCACTATAATATCCATAAAATTATAAGAAATATTGCAACGTTAGTAACTAGTCTCAGAAATTGCAAATAAGAGACATCACTTGGGACAACCATGATCTTAAGCTTCAACAACCACAATCAAGAGAAGCAATAAAGAATCCTAGTCACAGTGAAGGAAGCTTCTACATATGATCATAGCCCTAGTTCAAAGCTATGACAATTGGGAGCACACAAAGCATCAAACATCAGCTTGTGATAGCCCAAAAGAGTGAAAGAGAACAATCCCAATGTTGCAAAGATGATATCATAGAAGATCCTCATGATGGTGTGAATGACTACAATAGAAATATTTTACATCAAAAGTGCAACCCTTTCACAGTTAACAGTAGCATGTTTTAGAGTTTAGTAGCACAATACAATAAATACATCAAGGCCATGGTAACTCACAATCTAAACACAAAATCTCAATTATGAATGGTAGAGAATGGACCTCAAAAACATTGACAGTTATCTTAAGTGCATAAAGAGCAGTTAAGACAATAAAAGAGGAGAGCAATGGAAGTCCTCTCTTCAAGGAGGACAACTATACATAAGTATTCATTCATGATAGTCCTCACAATAATGAAGGTTGCAGCTAAGCCTTAGAGAAGTGATACGTGCAGTCTAGATATATGCAGTAAGAACAGTGAGAATCAATTTGTTGACCAAATCACCTAAAAGGATAGAGTATGCATAGGTGATGTACAAAGATTTATACAAAGGGCAGAGTTCAAACACAAAGATGCAGTTCACAGCTTCAGCAGGGCAGTCATTAGCTTGAGAGAAGGCAAAGACAGTGAAAAAAACAAACTTATCACAAATGGCCTTGAAGATACAGTTAAGGACAATCAAGTCAAAAGTCAAAAGTCATTTACAAAGCACACAACATCAACAATATTTGAGCAACCTATTTATCAAAAGGCATTTTCATATCTTGAATGAGCAAAGGACAACGAGTCTTTATAGTTATAAAGTTTCAAAGGGGAGCGATCATAAGTTAATCCTAAAAGAACAATAAGCCTGTGACGAAATGGCATTTGTAAGACTGTTGCATATAGGGTGATAGAAATTTTAAGACTATCCAAGCACAAAATATTGTGACAGTAAAAGAGATGAAGAAGATAGCAGAGATGTTTGTTGACTTAGACACAATGAATACAACCTAAAAGAGGGTATCACTAGTAAAGATTACAATCACAATAGTAGTACCAGACAGAGGTAGGAATGAATAGAAAATATGATAGTAAACAACCAAAATAGATTAGAGATCATGTTTCAGTCATCATAGCTCTTATGCGATCAAAGAAAAAGGCTTTGAAAAAGATAGTTTTTTGTTAAGAAATTTTGATAGTCATAATACAATGCTGCTATTAAAGTACATTGTTGCCAAAAAAACAAAGATTTTGTTCATTCTATGATGCCAAAGGATTTTATGTGATCAATAATAGTGAAATGCCATTAGAGTTTGCACAAAGACCTTAATGAAGCCTAAGTTGTGCTGTAAGTCAAAATATCAGCCTAAAGAATGCATCTTTGCTAAGATTATCCATGGTTCTAGGAAGTGGTAAACCTACTACTAGAGGCTAGAGATTGTTGAAATCTTTGGAGTGTGGTAGTGAAGATGTAATCTCATGACAAGTGATAATTGAAAGATCAGTAATAGCTACTAAGAGATGGCTCTATGATCATTAGCACCCATGGCCACATTCTTATATCAATCCAAGTGATAGTAAATCTACCTATTCTGCTTTTTTAAATCTGATAATGAGTGAGAAGTTTTGCATTCGAGGAATATTTGTTGTCATCAAAGTGTAGCAGGACAAAAGGATGAAAGAGCATAAAGAGATTCAACACTAAAAACAGTCCCAAATCTGAGACAACCACACAAAATTAGTCTTCAGCCTGAGACAAGAGTTTTAATAGTAAAATAAACCCTACTACAATAGATATCACTATCTAAATTATGACAGTCATAGCATAGGTCGTTGAGAAAGTCATGAAAATAGAAATGGATGATAATCATTATGGAAATATAGTTATTTTTTGTGAAATTAAAGCAGTCACAAAGGCAGCCATATGACTGTGGCAAGAGATTGATCAAAATCTGAGCAATCTCATTATTGTACATCAAATCTCAGCCCATAAACAATCTTAGTGAAAATGGAGTTATAAGCCCTCAACGATGGTTATTTAGCAGTCCAAAACAGGGACAAAAGGGCAAAGCTAGGTAATTGTCTCAAAACGAAATTGATCAGTTACAAAATACATCACAATCACAGCCTAATAAGAGACCATGGACTTGATAGAAAAATAAGAGCTATCAAAAGCATATAATGCATCAGCACTTGAAAATAAAATATGAGTTTTCTTGTCTTTATGAAAAAGAGGAGTTGTCATGGGTCTAATACAAAATACTATTGCAGCATAGGAAAAGGATTTGATGCAAGTTTTTAGTTAAAGGCATATGGGATTAAGCTAAGATATCAATGACAAAGAGCATCCTACAGTAGTCAAACAATAAACAATGATAGTGAATCCATGACAGTTTCCCTTGGACAACTAGAACAAGTTTTGCAGAAAAATCATGTAATAGTCATGCCACAGTGAGAAGAGACATCCATGGCAAAGTATGTACAGTGATCTAGAAAGTCACAAGGAGCACCAAGCACTTAAGGAGCACCTACAAAACACAAGATATCATAGTAAAAGAAATGAGTGGGGTTAGGACATGATGCACGATGCTCAATAGGCTATCAATCTCCATGGAAACCTTCAAATCAATTAAAATCAATTTCAACTCACAATTTATTTTGATTGTGCCAATGTATACAAAGAAAGCATATCTTTTCTAGAATCTTACAAGCATCAACAACTATCAAAACACATTTTGCACCTATGGTTGTCGTATGCACATTCTTCATCATCATTGAAACTAACTTGTGCACTCTCTTTTGTATCACTCCAAGTGTATCATATAAATCATCTGCAGCGTTGCAAATTCAAATTGAAAATATATAAGAAATAATAACCTTGAAAATTATTCAAATTTGTAACAATGTGTGAGTCTTACAAAATGTAAACATGTATTGCATAAACAAATTTCATTTTTATTAATTACATAGATGCACATAACTACCCACAATTTAAAGAAACTAAAATGAATGAACGTTTGTACTAAATGAATTCAAAAATGTTTTAGCTTTTTACAAGTAAAACTTACTAAAATGACCCAATTGATCATTCCCTTTCTTACAAATAGTAGGTTCACTCATGTATCATAAAATTGAAAATCAATATACACTAATAAGTTGACAAATTGATCAATGTACAAGGTTGTGAATAGACATGGGTGCATGTTCTAAAAAGCTAGCTCAAACTCTTGGTATTATCTGTTTACTAACTATTATTTATGAATGTGTGACATATAGGCTTTTTGAGAAACTCAAATTTGCTGTGTACTGCGATCATTCATTTCTTCATTTGCGGACACTGTCTTCTTTAGGTGGCCACTATGACTTGCTATTATGAAACTATTGTGTTTTTCTTAACTGCATATTGCATGGACTGCCTTTTGCCATTTATTGTATCATTTTTATTTGAGTGTCTTTTATGGTGAAGGTTCTATTCACTACTTTGTGTGTCTCAGGTGCCTTCATATTCTCATAGACCTTCATTTGGCATTTTGGACTGAGTCTTTTTCCATAGTTTGGATCTTTGCTTTCAGAAACCCTCTCATTTCCCAAGGTCTTCAATACATAATCTACCTCTGTCCGTAAGCTGTGAGTAACACTATAGTAGTCTCTTCTAATGACCTTATCACTGAGTTTGATTGTCAAATCTCTAGATATGATTGTCTTTTAATCATACATGCCTCAGCTTCTCCTTTCATGATAGAAAACTAACTGCTTCTATTATGACTGTCTTGAATAGCTACTACCCTAGTGCATTTGATTCATTATCTTCACTGTAAAAACAGTGAATGTGCTCATCTTTGTTATATATTACCCATGCATAAGTGCAATTGTCATGACCTTTATCTACATTATTATGCTCATTGATGATCTAGCCTTTGATATTCTCTATTTTGATAGAGATCTTTGCCATCTTCTTATAGTTTTTATCTTTGTATAAGCTTCCTCCGTGTATTTGACTTTGAAGATTGAATGCGCTATCAGACCTGAGACTGTTTCTCACTATTGCATGAAGTGTTCTTTGGCCTTAAAACCCCCTGGTCACTTTATTGGAGACTGTTATGATTTAAACCTTAAATCACATGGTTTATTTTATGCTCTCTGTAACAAAATATCATAAGGTTGTCCTTAATGCATTCTTTTAATGATCTGAGACTCTTGGATGTGCTCTGTAACCTTCAAAAGAGGTCAAAGTCATGCATAAAAAACCTATCACCGTTCTTCAATGATTGATATGGTTATTTCTTCAATATAAGCAACCAAACATATATGATGACTGTGATATGCCTTTGATCTTCATATTGAGCTTTTGACTGTCCTTATCAACTTTGTCTGAAGGTACTCAAGATACTGTCATATTTCACTTTGCATTTGGATTTGTTAATCACTGCCCTTTCACATTCTCTATGGGGACTGCACTGTTATTGCTTGTTGACTGAAACTATCTTCTCACTGTGCATTGATGATCCTTGCATTCTAATCTTTAATACTTTGGGAATGCTAACAAGTTGTTTTGGCCTGATCTGTGTCATGTTGTTTGAAATTTCCAAACCTTAGAACATGAACTTGCTCATGTTTTGTCACAATTATGCCACTATGGTCTGCCTAGCAATCTTGATGGACTGCATTTAGTCTTCATGCATGAACTCTAGGAGTGCATCATAGTCTTTCAGATCTATGCTCCTTACCTAGTCAATTGCCCTAACTATTTCATTTTTTGGTATCTTCAACCTGTGCTATTGTCAAAACACTGTTTACTGCATGAGGCTGCTATAATGATTTTCTCACTGTCTTTATTCTTTGCATTGTGTAAATAATCCTTAGGCCTGCAACTCATTAATGATACTGAATATTATTGTCTCATAGGTTGCATGACTTCCATAAGGCCAGCATATCTATTAATTCTTTGTCTTAAAATGGTTTTGGATTTGGTATGTTGTTAAGACAGTCCTTTGATAGTGATATACTCCTTTATTCTTTCAGATCTCTGCTCCTTACCTAGTCAATTGCCCTAACAATTCCATTTTTTGGTATCTTCAACCCGTGCTATTGTCAAAACACTGTTTACTGTATGAGGCTGTTATAATGCTTTTCTCACTGTCTTTATTCTTTGCATTGTGTAAATAATCCTTACGCCTACAACTCATTAATGATACTGAATATTATTGTCTCATAGGCTACATGACTTCCATAAGGCTGGTATATCTATTAATTCTTTGTCTTAAGATGGTTTTGGGTTTGGTATGCTATTAAGGCAGTACTTTGATAGTGATATACCCCTTTATTTGTGCTATCTATCTTTGTATTTTAGACTGTCAAACCCTTATACCTATATGTGCACTGTGTGTTTTGAGGCTTTTGACTGCAATGGTATTGATTCAAACACTAATGTCATTGTCAACACCCATGACTCTAATATTGATATAACTATCCTTATGGCTGCTATTAACTGGTCTGTGACCATGTTTAAAGTTATGGACAATAGAATATTCCTTCATGACTTTCAAATAGACCATCCTTGATGTGTTTCCTTGCTTAAGATATCCTTGTTTGGTGCTGATGACTGCTACTTATCTTCAGAATCACTGCTTCCATTTGTTGCTATAGACAAAATCAGTAGTCCCCTGTGATAGGTGTTTGCATCCTTTACCCTTATAATTGCCTAATTCCTATCCAGTTTTTTGCTCATTCATGTATATTATTCTAAAAGATTGTATTGCATCTATGAGATTTGATTCCTTATTGTATCTTAGTATGCTTTCTTTACCAGCTATCTTCACAAGTGAAATTCATGAAGGCTGCTAGGGTTCTTGCTTTGGAAGCTTGTTGTCCATGAGCTGACTGTGACTTCCTTGATAGTGAAATGCCCTCTTAAATGATGGTCTATCTTTTGAATGTTGAATCTGAGATGAGGATAGTACTGATGCTCTATCTTTTTTTTTCATCTTTTATCACTGGACAAAACGTAAACAGAGCCCTATGACTGTAAAAAATGAGGGTGTTGCTCTATGCTGAACATTCTTTAGTGTCTATGCACTATTAGCGATCCTATTTTGGTTAGGGCTCTGTCTTGATGAGATAAGACCTAATACATCTCTGACTTGCATTATTTATTTAACGAATCAACATAAGACCTTCGTAACGTGGTCATGCAATGGGCTTAGTCTTTCATAATATATGTGAGCTCGCTATTAAAAACATTGATGTAGCCTTTCAAGTGGTTTCTTTATTTATTTATCTCTTCTAAAAGTCCACTTATCTGAGATTTTGAAAGCATTTTGAGAGAGAATAAAAACTTCAAAAAGAGAAGACTTAATACAAGATCCATGCATTTCCTATTAAGCGGGGCATTTCTATGCATGAACAAACTCTTCAAATATAAAAAAGAAAAATGAGCGACCAACCTCATGTTGCTGCAACATGTGGGCTTGAATCTTGTCCAATGTTCCTCCTTTACATGCAATGTGTTATTCTTTTCCCTCATAGTTTCTATTCACACATATAATGCAACTGTATGTCAACTTCATCACTAATTTGACCACCATTTGAAAAGTGAAAACCCTTTGTAAACTGGAACTTGCAAGATCGATGCTGAAAACAAGGGTTCAACTACTGCTCATTCAACATGATGATAGAGACATTAATAACCTAGAAGTTGATAAAACAACGAGATCTAAATGCTTATATATTACAATCATATTCAAATGCCTCTCAAAGTTGGAACTATTTATGATAACTTTCTAAAATAGTATTTTATTTTTTATTTACTTCTGTTTTAAATTTTAAATTTGTATTTTATATTTTACATCATTTAGTATTTTTTTATATATAAAATTGATGTTTCAGATTAAGTTTTACTTCTTTAACACCATATTAGGTTGTTGAGACTTAATTTACCTCACACAAAAATCTTGAGACAACTAGTTAATTTATAGAAGGCATTGTGAGGCATTCAAGAAATGAAGAAACTTAACGGATAAACAAGTCTCTTCAAAGAAGCCAAAAAAATTGCAATTTTAAAAGGAAGACAATTTAAATTTCAATGATGATTATTCTAACACAAATGATGTACAATCTAATCTTCTTGCTCGTGCAAGAGCATAGAAATATTTTAAAAGTGAAATAAATCAATTGTAAGTTTTTTATCAACATATAACTAGATAAAAAATTTGTTTGTGCCATTCAAAATCAAACTTATAGTGAATTGATCTACACAATACTGTTGTGAACGTTTGACTCCATAAAGGATATCCCAGTGCACTATCAACAATCTTTACATGATTCTTGACCCTCTCCTCCTAGGGCCTTTTGGATGAAAATGTGGAAGTTGCTTTGTCCCTAGCCCTTGTTGCGGGTGTCACGCCAGACACTCCCCTTGCAGTTATCCCCCTTCAGTCCTGACCTCCCTCCCCATATGATCAAGATTGGGAGGATAGTGACCTGTTGGTGGATGACCTATTGGTCGACGCCTCTCTTTCCTTATCTTGTAGATTAGAGTGTGTTTTCTTTTGTTCCCCAATACTTTCTTTATGTGTTTATTCCCTCCTAGAGGACCCCAGTTACCTTGTTGGTACTTGGAAATGTGAGGTTACCTAACTTTATGTGTTACGTGCTCTCCTGAAGGACCCAAGTCACTTCGTAGGTCCTTGGAAATAGGGGATTTTTCGTCATCATCTTCTTCTATTTGTTAATTGCCATTCTTCTATCTATCACATATTGATTTTCAATATCGAGGATGATGCAAAACGTTGGGGACATTTAGGCTCTTTTCCATGTTGACCGAATTTTTATTTTCTCTTTGTCTTGATGTGCCTTCTTTATACGATCCACAAAGCCTAGTACCATGATGAAACACCCATACACAACTATATATTATATTTTTCTCACTGATATGGGTTTTGACACCAAATTTGTGGATCCTCGTGTGATATTGTGTTTTTTTTTTTTATGTTGTGGGTGTTATGTGTCATCTGTTACAAGGTGACATTCCTAGAAAACATCTCACTATGTTGATGTGACACACATTTCTTCTTCAAATGACATCTATTTCACACATACCATTCTATGGGGAGGCCTCTTATGCTTTTATATTTTTGCATTTTTGCATTCTTGCATGATCATATATCTACATTTTGTATTATCTTGTTTGCCTATTGGTAGTTGCACACTCAGCTCTCTCACATTACCACCACTATCATGCTCTGAGGAAGATCACTTTCTTCTTCTTCTTCATTTAGCAAGCCTTCGCTTTGGGTGTGGAAGTGGAGTTTTCTTCTTCCTCTTTCCTTTACTATCTCTATAGCATATATACATACATAAACACATATTATCTAGGTATGTCTAAAACATGTGTAGTAAATGCTAAGTTTACAAGCATACATTATTATGTCTTCATAACCCGTACGGGTTTTGTGAAACAAAAAAAATGTTTTTAGTTCTTTATAACTCGTAAGGGTTTTGTGAAACAAAAAAAAATGTTTATAGTTTTACATAATCTGTACGGGTTATTTAAAACCGTGAATAGTAATTTTTGTTTTTCAAAACCTGTGCAGGTTTTGGCTTGGTAAGAGGGTTGGAAAATGACCCTAAGGCTTGCAAGCCCTTTTCCCCCCCCTTTTTGTCCCTTTACACATTTTTTCATCCTCCAACATGATTTCTTGACTTCATCATCATCAGGTTTACAAATGATCAAGTGGGTATCTCTAAAATTACCACCATAATCTCACACATCTTTTTAGTTTTCTGACCATATAATTTTTTCTATTTTTGGACAACATTAGCATAGTAAACTTTAATTTTCTTTATTAGTGCCTTGATAGTCCTCACAGACATATGTCTACCATTTTTTTAATAACTTTTGATATACTTGACCAAATTCAAAATAAATTACATATTATTGTTCGACACTAGATTCTATACACTTTTACAAAAAAAAATTGCATTTTTTATTATTTTGATGCAAGTTATGCCCAACACACAAACAGGTACCAAATTTTCAGGATGCGGTCACTTCCAAAAATCATTAAAAAAAAAATACTCAATAGAAAATTACAAAAAAATACACAACTTCTAGATCTCACTCTTACCTATCATCCTACCAAAAAGGTTTTGCAAAATACTAAATCTAACTATATATTTTGTGCAGCGCACGAAAACAGCTATGTTATATTTTTCTTAAAAAATCATGAGCAGTTTTTCGTGCGTGAAAGGTTTGACCCTCTTAATCTTATCCAATTTTTTAAACAATTAGTAGTTTAGAAACTAGATTCAGAGTACTACAATTTTTATTCTTTTCTCAACTCCTAGTTTTGAGTGCATGACCTTCAAATAGCTCTTTGAAGTTCAAGTTTACCTGTTTTCAGAAGAAAAAAAAGTGGCCACTTATACCCCCCTTTTTGTTCACCATCTTGGTGCACTTACCCCATAGATGCACATACCCCATAGATGCACATAAATACCAACAATTTAAAGAAACTAAAATGAATGAACATTTGTACTAAATGAATTCAAAAATGTTTTAGCTTTTTACAAGTAAAACTTACTAAAATGACCCAATTGATCATTCCGTTTCTTACAAATAGCAGGTTCACTCATGCATCATAAAATTGAAAATCAATATACACTAATAGGTTGAAAAATTGGTCAATGTACAAGGTTGTGAATAGACATGGATGCATGTTCTAAAAAGCCTGCTCAAACTCTTGGTATTATCTGTTTACTAACTATTATTTATGAATGTATGACATATAGGCTTTTTGATAAACTCAAATCTGTTGTGTACTACAATCATTCATTTCTTCATTTGCAGGCACTGTCTTCTTTAGGTGGCCACTATGACTTGCTATTATGAAACTATTGTATTTTTTCTTAACTGCATATTGCATGGACTGCCTTTTGCCATTTATTGTATCATTTTTATTTGACTGTCTTTTGTAGTGAAGGTTCTATTCACTGCTTTGTGTGTCTCAGGTGCCTTCATATTGTCATACACCTTCATTTGGCATTTTGGACTGAGTCTTTTTCCACAGTTTTGTTCTTCGCTTTCAGAAACCCTCTCATTTCCCAAGGTCTTCAATACATAATCTACCTTTGTCCTTAAGCTGTGAGTAACACTATAGTACTGTCTTCTAATGACCTTATCACTGAGTTTGATTGTCAAATCTCTAGATAGGGCTGTCTTTTACACATACATTCCTTAGATGCTCCTTTCATGATAGAGAACTAACTACTTCTATTATCATTGTCTTGAATAGCTACTACCCTAGTGCATTTGATTCATTATCTTCACTGTAAAAACAGTGAATGTGCTCATCTTTGTTATATATTACCCATGCATAAGTGCGACTGTCATGACCTTTATCTACATTATTATGCTCATTGGTGATCTAGCCTTTGATATTCTCTATTTTGACAGAGATCTTTGCCATCTTCTTATAGTTTTTATCTTTGTATAAGCTTCCTCTGTGTATTTGACTTTGAAGGTTGAATGCACTGTTAGGCCTGAGACTGTTTCTTACTATTGCATGAAGTGTTCTTTGGCCTTAAAACCCCCTGGTCACTCTATTGGAGACTGTTATGATTTAAACCTTAAATCACATGGTTTATTTTATGCTCTCTGTAACAAAATATCATAAGGTTGTCCTTAATGCATTCTGTTAATGATTTGAGACTCTTGGATGTGCTCTATAACCTTCAAAAGAGGTCAAAGGCATGCAAAAAGAACCTATCACTGTTCTTCAATGATTGATATGGTTATTTCTTCAATATGTACAACCAAACATATATGATGATTGTGATATGCCTTTGATCTTCATATTGATCTTTTGACTGTCCTTATCAACTTTGTCTGAAGGTACTCAAGATACTATCATATTTCACTTTGCATTTGGATTTGTTAATCACTGCCCTTTCACATTCTTTGTGGGGACTGCACTGTTATTGCATGTTGACTGAGACTATCTTCTCACTGTGCATTGATGATCCTTGCATTCTAATCTTTAATAATTTGGGAATGCTAACAAGTTTCTTTAGCCTGATCTATGCCATGTTTGAAATTTCCAAACCTTGGAACATGAACCTCCTCATGTTTTGTCACAAGGTCTGCCTAGCAATCTTGATGGGAGTGCATTATAGTCTTTCAGATCTCTTCTCCTTACCTAGTCAATTGCCCTAACTATTCCATTTTTTGGTATCTTCGACCTGTGCTATTGTCACAACGCTATTTACTGCATGAGGCTGCTATAATGATTTTCTCACTGTCTTTATTCTTTGCATTTTGTAAATAATCCTTAGGCCTGTAACTCATTAATGATACTGAATATTATTGTCTCATAGGCTGCATGACTTCCATAAGGCTGGTATATCTATTAATTCTTTGTCTTAAGATGGTTTTGGCTTTGGTATGTTGTTAAGACAGTCCTTTAACAGTGATATACCCCTTTATTCTTTCAGATCTTTGCTCCTTACCTAGTCAATTGCCCTAACTATTCCATTTTTTGGTATCTTCAACCTGAGTTATTGTCAAAACATTGTTTATTGCATGAGGCTGCTATAATGCTTTTCTCACTGTCTTTATTCTTTGCATTATGTAAATAATCCTTAGGCCTGCAACTCATTAATGATACTGAATATTATTGTCTCATAGGCTGCATGACTTCCATAAGGCTGGCACATCTATTAATTCTTTGTCTTAAGGTGGTTTTGGCTTTGGTATTTTGTTAAGACAGTCCTTTGACAATGATATACCCTTTTATTTGTGCTATGTATCTTTGTATTTTAGACTGTCAAACCCTTATACCTCTGTGCACTGTGTGTTTTGAGGCTTTTGATTGCAATGGTATTTGATTCAAACACTAATGTCAATGTCAACACATATTTGTGGACACAAAGACCATGACTGTAATATTGATATAACTGTCCTTATGGCTGCTATTAACTGCTCTGTGACTATGTTTAAAGTTATGGACAGTAGAATATTCTTTCACGACTTCCAAATAGACCATCCTTGATGTGTTTCCTTGCTTAAGATATCCTTCTTTGGTGTTGATGACTGCTATAATTTATCTTCAAAATCACTGCTTCCATTTGCTGCTATTAGACAAAATCAGTAGTCCCCTGTGATAGGTGTTTGCAACCTTTACCGTTATAATTGCCTAATTCCTATCCATTTTTTTGCTCATTCATGTATATTGTTCTAAAGGATTGTATTGCATCTATGAGATTTGATTCCTTATTGTATCTTAGTATGCTTTCTTTACCAGCTATCTTCACAAGTCAACTTCATGAAGGCTGCTAGGGTTCTTACTTTGGAAGCTTGTTGTCCATGAGCTGACTGTGACTTCCTTGATAGTGAAATGCCTTCTTAAATGATGCTCTATCTTTTGAATATTGAATCTGAGCTGAGGATAGTACTGATGCTCTATCTTTTTTTTCATCTTTTATCACTGAACAAAACGTAAACAGAGCCCTATGACTGTAAAAAAAGAGGGTGTTGCTCTGTGCTGAACATTCTTTAGTGTCTATGCACTATTAGCGATCCTATTTTGGTTAGGGCTCTGTCTTGATGAGATAAGACCTAATACATCTCTGACTTGCATTATTTATTTAATGAATCAACATAAGACCTTCGTAACATGATCGTGCAATGGGCTTAGTCTTTCATAATATATGTGAGCTCGCTATTAAAAACATTGATCTATCCTTGCAAGTGGTTTCTTTATTTATTTATCTCTTCTAAAAGTCCACTTATCTGAGCTTTTGAAAGCATTTTGAGAGAGAATAAAAACTTCAAAAAGAGAAGACTTAATTCAAGATCCATGCATTTCCTATTAAGCGGGGCATTGCTATGCATGAACAAGCTCTTCAAATATAAAAAACGAAAAATGAGTGACCAACCTCATGCTGCTGCAACATGTGGGCTTGAATCTTGTCCAACGTTCCTCCTTTACATGCAACGTGTTATTCTTTTCCCTCATCCTTTCTGTTCACACATACAATGCAGTTGTATGTCAACTTCATCACTAATTTGACCACCATTTGAAAAGTGAAAACCCTTTGTGAACTGGAACTTGCAAGATCGATGCTGAAAACAAGGGTTCAACTGCTGCTCATTCAACATGATGATAGAGACATTAATAACCTGGAAGTTGATAAAACAACGAGATCTAAATGTTTATAAGTTACACTTACAATCATATTCAAATGCCTCTCAAAGTTGGAACTATTTATGGTAACTTTCTAAAATGCTATTTTATTTTCTATTTACTTCTATTTTAAATTTTAAATTTGTATTTTATATTTTACATCATTTAGTTTGTATATATATAAAAAATCGATGTTTTATTTTATATATATATAAAATCGATGTTTTAGATTAAGTTTTACTTCTTTAACACCATATTAGGTTGTTGAGATTTAATTTACCTCACACAACCATCTTAAGACAACTAGTTAATTTACAGAAGGCATTGTGAGGCATTCAAGAAATGAAGAAACTTAACGGATAAACAAGTCTCTTCAAAGAAGTCAAAAAAATTGCAATTTTAAAAGGAAGACAATTTAAATTTCAATGGTGATCATTCTAACACAAATGATGTACAATCTATATTCCTGCTCAAATATATCACACAGTGCAAGAGCATAGAAATATTTTAAAAGTGAAATAAATCAATTGTAAGTTTTTTAGCAACATATAACTAGATAAAAAACTTGTTTGTGCCATTCAAAATCAAACTTACAGTGAATTGATCTGCACAACACTGTTGTGAATGTTTGACTCCCTAAAGGATAGCCCAGTGCACTATCAACGATCTTTACATGATTTTTGACCCTCTCTTCCTAGGGGCTTTTGGATGAAAATGTGGAAGTTTCTTTGTCCCTAGCCCTTGTTGCTAGTGTCACGCCAGACACTCCCCTTGCACTTATCCCCCTTTGGTCCTGACCTCCCTCCCCATATGATCAAGATTGGGAGGATAGTGACCTATTGGTGGATGACCTATTGGTCGACGCCTCTCTTTCCTTATCTTGTAGATTAGACTGTATTTTCTTGTGTTCCCCAATACTTTCTTTATGTGGTTGTTCCCTCCTAGAGGACCCGAGTTACCTCGTTGGTACTTAGAAATGGGAGGTTACCCGTCTTTAAGTGTTACGTGCTCTCCTGAAGGACCCAAGTCACTTCGTAGGTCCTTGGAAATAGGGGATATTTTTTCATAATATTTTTCTATTTGATAATTGTCCTTCTTCTATCTGTCACATATTGATTTTTGATATCGAGGATGATGCAAAACATTGGGGGCATTTAGGTTGTCTTCCATGTTGACCCGATTTTTATTTTCTCTTTGTCTTCATGTGCCTTCTTCATACGATCCACAAAGCTCAGTATCATGATGAAACACCCATACACAACTATATATTATATTTTTCTCACTGATATGGGTTTTGACACCAAATTAGTGGATCCCCATGTGATCTTGTGTTTTTATTGATGTTGTGGGTGTTATGTGTCATCTGTTGCAAGGTGGCATTCGTAGAAATCATCTCACTATGTTGATGTGACACACATCTCTTCTCCTTCAAATGACATATGTTTCACACATACCATTCTATGGGGGGGCATCTTATGCTTTCATATTTTTGCATTCTTGCATTCTTGCATGATCATATATCTACATTTTGTATTATCTTGTTTGCCTATTAGTCGTTGCACACTCAGCTCTCTCGCATTACCACCGCCATCATGCTCTGAGGAAGATCACTTTCTTCTTCTTCATCATCTAGCGAGCCTTCGCTTTGGGTGTGGAAGTGGAGTTTTCTTCTTCCTCTTTCCTTTACTATCTCTATAGCATATTGTCAATTATCTTTATTGTATCATTTATCTATTGCTTTCCATTATCTTTCTATCTATCTTGGTTGTTCGTGGACATGGAAACACCAAAACAAAGGTCTGATTGTGGCAGACCTCTAAAACATAGCCAAACCTTACCTCTTTGCTTTCTTTGTGTGTAGGTTGTCGAGTTGATTTGAGGAGCTAGCTGGAGGCTTCAAGCCTGGACCATTTGTGAGGCTTTTCTTCTTTTGTTCTCTTATTTCATAGTTAGTTGTACTTTCCTTTCGCACTATTATTTACTTTGTTTCAATCATTTAGACAGATTTATGTCACTGTCCATCCTCTATATGGACTATGTGACTTTGTCCGCACAAGACGCCAGTACGTCACACTGTCATCTATGACCTACGTGTGTGTCCTTAGACAAAGTGTCATAGAGTTGCGTCATGAGATCTTTGTGACACATTCAGTGTCATTTAAGGGGTACCAGAGAGTCACATACTTTGTACCACATCTTGGGTGGAGAGGTTGAATAGTGAATCCTCGACTGGTGTTCACCTACTTATCAAAGTGGTTCACTTTTCCCCCTCTACAATTGCTGTCCATCCTATCATGAGAATCTTAGTGCCTCATCACACATGACACATCTAGAGTGTGTCATCTTATTCCTTTATGATATGTAGTCCTTGGAGATTTAATTCACACCCTCCATCAATCTCCTAATTCCCACCATCCCTATCTCATACCTTCATCCCTTCACCCCCTTACCCTTTCATCTCCTTATCCATGCATCTCATAATCCCTCCATACACCCAAGTCTTCGTCTAATTCTCTATCTAGTAGTGCCTTTGAAAAATTTAGGGTTTGTGTCTAGTATTTTCAAAAGATTTTTATTCATATGCCTTAGCTTAAACCATAAACCCAATTGCCTCTATTGATTTTTGTTTTATTTTATAGTTGACCTATTTCTCATGGTTGACAATAAATCAAGTTGCAACTTATGCCATCTCCTATCATTGGTTACTAACCCCTTTATCCTAAGGCCCTTCCTCTTCCCAGTCACATTGATTTATTTTATTTTTTCTTGATTCTTGCTTCTATGCATTTGTGGTACTCCCTTTCTTATGTATGAGTAAGTGCCAAATATCATATTCCTATTGCATCACTTTAGGTCTTTGTATCTCAGCTTCCTCCAAGTGGTCCCACCTTAAAGTCACAAGACCATGAAATTGTGCCATGTTGTAAACCTATTAGTGGACCCTATGGTCATTGGGCCCTTTCACCTTTAGTGAACAATGATGTATGCTTGCATCATGATGTGTGCATGTCAGCATGCTATTGCATTGCATTCCATTAGTCTATTGTGCTCTCTGCATTGCCAGAATATCCAAAACTGCAAACTCATAAAATAGTGACGTGACATTCTTGTTAGAGGCGGGCCTATATATCTCTTTGTTCTTCAGCCTAAGGGATTGGTCCCACCCATCCACGTGGAGGATTCTTATTACATTTCATATCTTACAAGTTCAAATGTCACAGGGGGTAAGGTATATATATCTCGTTTGTAGTAAAGTTAGGTGCCTCATGCAAGGAATACAGGGTAGTACCATATTGATTTAAGTCATCTGTAGACCCATATAAAGATCGCTCAGCATCATAGGCTATAAAAAAATCTTTCTTTCTTTCTTTCTATCATTCTAGTTCCAAAATGCAAGCATATGTGATGTTTACGTGTGGCAGATAATCTAATGGTTCGCCTTGCCCCTGTGCATCACATGTCTAGACTATGGGCCCGATTTTGAAACCACAACGGTGCAAAATTTTGCCGAGTGTCTTTGACGACTGTCACTTAGTTGGCTTTTACATGGCATTTTTTCGTTGGATTGCACTGCTCAAAGCTATCGTATGTTCCCCCAAGGATGGCCCACCTCCAAAATGCAATGAAGTGATAACTTGTCACACGTCCTTGTGGGTTATGTAATGTGTTGAATCATCTGTATTCTATCTATGTCCAGTTGCCGATGAAACTCAACGTCCCATATTCAAATATTAGAGAACAACTAGTTGTAAACAGGTAGTTCACGTGTATGGGCCTTCATGGCAATTTTCATTGATATATTTTGATCGCTCACATAATTCTATCATTACTGAATACATTTTAGATCCGTGAGGAAATTAGGATTTTCAAAAGTTGATAACAAGTAAGTTGAAATTTGAAATTCTCAGACTTCTGCTATTCGATTCTTTCTGCGAGGGGGTTTTCTATAATCTATGGATTTGTAGTTCAAAGAAAATTCTTTGAAGACCTTAGAGTTTTTAAATTATTCTAAAAGAACAATAGAATTTAAAAATCTCTTGGAAACTAGCTTCTGTAATTTTAAATCCTAGCCCAAAATCAATGGCCAACATCAAGAGGTACTAAGAGGGGTTTGGATGAATACATCCTTGTCCAATTACATAATTCATCAAAGAGGGGAAGGCATACACAAGGGACAGGTATTATGTCTGACAGGCTATTAGGTAGAGTAGATAGTTGCAAAGATCCTCTGGTCCCACTAAATTGTTGGAACTTGTTCAAACATACATACAACAAAAGCAAGGCTCCTATTCTTATGAATAATGTATGGAGATTGGATTTAGGCATATTGGTGGTATCTAATATCTTCATCAATGTGAACTTGGTCAAGGCAGTTGTTAAGAATTATAACTTCGATATGAGGGCAATTTATAGTGACAAGGACACTTTATTTATTGGGTTTGATAAATAATATATCTGTGAAAATTTTATGTTGGGTTGAAATGCTCATGTTCCCATTCGCTTTAGATCATTAAGAAGAGAATATGAGAGGGGTTGAGTTAACTTCAAGGTCAAATAGTTTCCTAACGACAAAAGAAAAAATAGATATGAGAGTCTTGTTCGATTTGAAAGGAATAAAATTAAGCCCTTTAATTATGAAATTTTTGAGGACTACTTCATCAAGTCATAATTTGTTGTACATGCCAAGTCTTGGGATTAGATGTGAAGACTCAAATGCTAGTTCATTTGATGACACTAGCAATATATATTCAACATACATACACAAACACTTGTTTTGATTTTGCCTCATACATTTCAAATGGGATCCAAAAGGCCCTTGTAGGTATTAAATAGGATAAAAAATTTGTATACTTCAAATGATACTCCTTACTCTTCCACATTCTTTTATGTAGTGGGAAAAAATATTGAGCTCCACAATTGCAATTAAGAATGGAAGATGGGCATAATCAAAGAGTGCCAATTTAGGGATGGATACATCTTTGGCATATGCATTGTGAAAGGTCTAACTATGTTATATTTGAAGTATTATTTATTAATGTGTTGATGAAAAATTTGGGGCACCCAATTAACCAAAGTTTACCTGAAAAGGTGAGAAAATTCTTAAGGGCTCTGAATAATAGCCAAAACTTACAATAAAACACAAATGGGGTGATTGGTTCTTTTATTCTAATTGCATAGTTATCAAGGTTTATGGTGCACCTATTGCACCACATATTTTTCTTAGGAATGTGTCAAATAAGGTGGCATTTTTTGAGATTATATGGCAGCTCAAGGAACATGCCAAATTCCATTTGACAAATTCCATTTGACAAATTCCAAGAAGGTTTCATTTGAATTCCTGCAAATATTATTTTCTCTAATCTTAAGGTCACTACTAATGAGGGTTGGTGTTATTGTACTCTAAATTGTTGCCCTACAAAATGAGCTTTGAGTTATATAGGAATTGTGACCTAGAGTATTTCATACATCAAACTAGAATTGAAGTCAAATTAGGGCCTTTTATGCATGAACATGACGAAATTGAAGATTTGATTAGAAATTCTTCTTTTGAAGCTAAGGTTCCTAGAAAAGGGGAAGATTTGGCCAAAGTTTAAATTGGAGAAGAAAAGTTGAAGAGGATTGACCCTTCCTACAAGGGGGCCAATACAAATTTAAAGGACTGAATCCTTAGGATAAGGGTTATGATTGTAATGTTGATAAAAAATGGTAGTTGTCAACTATGAAATTGGTTAGGAACAAGCATGATAAAATAAACCAACCAGAAATAAAATATCATGAACAAACTAATCCTAATCAATCTGGAACAAAGACATCTTGAAATGAGATGCAAAACAAACATAAAAAAATATCACCAAGTTTCATTCCTTTGACATGAATTCATTGTTCTCTCTTTTCCCTCTAATGGTGTGTAGCTCTCAATTAGGTGAGTGCAAATATGACAAAAAGAAAGATGATTAAGCAACATGATCATGAGGATATTTGAAAAGTGTGGTTGCAAGAATGAGCAAAAAGAGCTCAATTTATAGAATTTGAGAACCAAATGGAAGGACAAGATCAAATTCGATTAACAGTCAAGATTGGAAGAGAGGATGAGTTAATTGGAATGAAATAGGAAATGTCTCATTTTGAAGTGCAGAGAAATGGGAAAGATGTCACTTGCAAGTGGGGAGGAAAATAGAAGGTAAGTAGAGTTAAGCGATGCAAATTAGGGAAAGTGGAAGAGATAGGGGGAGTTAGAAGTAAAGCTAGAAATGGAGTGCGAAATTAATAAATATTAATTTTTTAATTCATTCAAAACTCAAAATTAGTCAATTAAATATTTCAATTAATTATGAAAAGGAGAATTAGGATAAAACATAATAAATTTATTTAACCAAGTGTTAGGAACCCGAAGGACAACTGAGAGGAGGGGGGTGGGGGGTGAATCAGTTGTGAACCATTTATATAAAATTTGCAATCCAAATGATAGATATTACAATATAAACCTTAATGTCAGTAAACCAATCTTAAGTGTCGGTAAAACAGATAAATAGAATTAGCAGTACCGGTAAAACTTAATGTGAGAAACAAAAAGAGAAACAACATCCACAACACATAACACAAAGATTTTTGACGTGAAAACTCGGTGAGGTAAAAACCACGGTGGGAAAACTTGCCCACAATCAGATGATACTACTGTAGATAATATGTGTATACAAATGGGGTCTGGACATGCAAAAAGGCCAACTACCTAGAGCTCACTGCTCAATCACAAAAAGGGAAGTATCACTGACTTACAAATGGATGGTTAAATCCAATATAATGTACTGCACAAAATAGCATCAACAATGCCTGATTCAGTATTGGTTTAAGCTCTGAACATCTTCATAACCTTTCCTTCAATCTTCAAATGATGTCTGCTTGATTCACACAAGGATCTGCTTATATTTGCTCTTCAATATTCGCCATACCATTTCCATATCCATGTACATACTTGATCATCAAAATGATCTTACATTTATACAAAGCTTAGGACCAAATGAGTCGGTTGGCTTACCAAAGATATTACAATGAAAGTCAATTACAAATAAGATACAACATGTTGTCTCAATACAATAACCAATCAATAAACAATTTTCATAACGTGCAATGTTGATCTGGACATGAAATGTGTACCAGTCCATAACCTAGACCTATCTGCCGGTAAAGGCAAATTTGTCAGCCCGATTAGACCAATAACCAAAACACCAAATTCAAGCTTCTAAACAATGTCTTCGACATAACCAAATGATCTCCAGATGATAACAAGACATTATTGGTGCCGGTGAACAAAATAACATGTCGGTGAGTACATAACTTGTCTGTCGGTGAATGCATTACCAGAATACCAGAATAACAATGTAGAACTCCAAAAAGACAAGTGTTGACATCAATGACAAAACCATTCAACACATGACAAATTCATCCATAATACCAACAATCTCCCCCTTTGGCATTGATGGCAACACTAGATAGAAAAACATCTAAGTGCCAGAAACAGAATGCCAAAATAAACCAACAATCTCCCAAGAGTAAATCAATACCAAGTTTTGTAACAGAAACAGAAACCAAGAAACCAAGGATACATCTCAAAAGTACAATGTTTTTCCATAGATATCTCTCCCCCTTTGACATCAAATGCCAAAGCAGTTAAGCTTCAAGAAATATAACACTCAACCAACTACTCCCCTTGAGAAGTAGCTCTCCTCCATCAAAGTCGGAAATAGATTTTTTGTTAGTTCTTGCTGATTTGATGCCAATATCCATCATCTAAGTCTCTGCCAATGGGGAAATTACCCCAAGCTTCTCTTTGAGATATTCAAATGTTTCCTTGGGCAAAGACTGTAAAGATATCTACGATTTGCTCTTTAGTATTCACATAAACCAATTTTACTTCATTTGCTTCCACATTCTCTTTCAGAAAATTATACTTAATAGAAACATGCTTTGTCTTAGAGTGAAATACCGCATTCTTTGATATGTCAATTGTTGCTGAATTATCACAATAAATGATTACCGGTTCTTTGTATTTTACCTTTATATCCTTCAAAATTTGTTTGATCCATAATACCTGAGTACAATTAGTTGTTGCTGCTACATATTCTGATTCTGTAGTGGATAAAGAAGTACAAGTCTATTTTTTGTTTATCCAAGAAATCAGTCTGTTACCAAGAAAGAATGCTCCTCCGATAGTGCTCTTCCTGTCATCTACATCACTTGCCTAATTTGTATCAGTGTATGCACATAAATCAAAATTTTCATCTTTAGGATACCATAGACCAAGATTTGTTGTGCCTTGTAAGTACCAGAAAATCCTTTTAACTGCTAATTCATGATTTTCTTTAGGATTTCCTTAAAATCTAGATACAATATATAGTGCATTCATTATATCAGGCCTTGTTTGAGTTAAATACAGTAATCCTCCAATCATAGATTTGTACCTTGTCGGATTAACAGGAGCTGATTCATCCTTCAAAGTCATTTTATCAGTTCTAGTCATAGGAGTGCTTACCTGTTTGGAATTTTCATTCACTTCACAAAATGCATTAAATTCTCTAGATGTAAATTCTCCTCCTTGATCTGATCTTAAACATTTGATTCTTTTACTGGTTTCATTCTCTATCATTTCTTTGAATATCTTGAATCTCCCAAAAAGCTTTTGATTTCTCCCAGAGAAAAGCAACCCAGCACATTCTAGAATAATCATCAATGATTAGCATGAAATATCTATCTCCCTACAAAATTCTTGTTCTTGTTGGACCACATAAATCAATATGGATTAAATCAAGAATATTATTGGATTTCTTAGTAATGCTCTTAAATGTTGTTCTAACTTGCTTTCCCATTTGACATTTCTTACATACCGGATTATGAGGTTTCACAATCTTAGGTAAATCCCTTACTGCCTTAGTTGAGCTGATTTTTACAATGCAATCAAAATTTATATGACAAAGTCTCTTATGCCATAACATCCTTTCATCAATGTGTGCAATCAAACATGTCTTATCTCCAGAATTCAAGTGAAAGATATTACCTTTAGTCTGATTTCCGGTTGCAATCTCCAATCCAATTCTGTTTGTAATTTTGGATTTCCCATTCTTGAATTGTAACTGAAATCCTTTTTCAACTGACTGACCAACACTCAAAAGATTATGCTTTAAACCTTCTACATATTAAATATTTTCAGTATTATGCTTACCATTCAAATATATAGTACATTTTCCTTTGATTAAACAAGCTTTATCATCTTCAAACCTTACTATACCTCCATTAATCTCTTGAAAAGATGAGAATTTTCTTTTGTCTCTAGTCATATGATGTGAGCATCCAGAATCTATTATCCATTCATCATTTTCTTCAATTTTTGCTGCCAATGTCTGCCCTACTGGTATGATAGTAGGTGCCGGTGGATCTTCCTTTATTGCAACAAAATCCCATCCACTATCTAGATCTTCATCTGTAACACCTTCATCTGCATAGTAACATGAATTATCTCTGTTTTTCTTAAATCTAAATCTCTGATAATCAGGGTTAGGCTTATATGATCTTTTCGCTTCATCCCTTAGTCTAGCATGTTGGTCTAGACATCTAGAAGCTATATGACCAACTTTATTGCAATTAAAACATTTGAAAGGTGCTTTACCTTCATACTTACTTCCTGTTGGACCTCTAGGCATCTTCCTAGCAAATAGAGCTTCCAATTCTTCAAGTTCTTCATTCTCCCTTCTCATATCTTCAAGTTTTTTTGCATAGAGTGCCTTCCAATCAGTTTTGTCAGATGATGATGATGTTGATGATCATGATGATGATGCTTTAAAAGCTAAATCAGTCTTTGCATTAGTAACAAGACCAAATTCTTCAAGTTCAAAAGCTGAAAGTTTACCAACCAAGGTAACTCTAAATATTAGGCATTGTTCTCAATTCATTTATAGCAGTCACTTTCATTTTATATGTGAGTGGAAATGCTCTTAAAACTTTAGATACAATTTCATCTTCACATAGGGATCCTCCACAACATTGTATTCACAAAACAATTTCATTTACTCTTTCCATAAAAGCAGAAATTCTTTCATCTTCTTTCATTTTTAAGTTTTCATACCTGACCCGGTAACATTTCAATTTTGCAATTTTGATAGTGGTATCTCCTTCATTCAGTGTCTCCAATTTATCCCAAATAGCTTTAGTAGTAGATCGGTCTGATAATCCCATGATTTGTTGATCTGATAATGTGCTCAAAAGTGCTTCCCTTGCTTTGCAATCATTCTCCAAGTCCTTACCCAATGATGGTGGATGAGGTTGATTAGGTAAAGGAGCAACATAGCCATTCTTTGTAACATCCCATACATCTCTTCCAATATAGATCAGATGTATCTCCATTATGATCTTGCATTGTGCCATAGTTAGTTCCATCAATCTTCAGACTGTCCTTCCTAAAAATATTAGATGCCATAGGATCTCCTCAAGTTGTTAGGCTTCTGCAAAAAGAGGACTTAGCTTTGATACCAATTGTTAGGAACCAGAAGGACAACTGAGAGAGGGTGGGGTGGGGGGGTGAATCAATTGTCAACCGGTTATATAAAATTTTCAATCCAAATGATATATATTACAATATAAACCTTAATGTCGGTAAACCAATCTTAAGTGTCGGTAAAAGAGATAAACATAATTAGCAATACCGGTAAAACTTAATGTGAGAAACAAAAAGAGAAACAACATCCACAAAACACAACACATAGATTTTTGACATGGAGACCTGGTGAGGGAAAAACCATGGTGGGAAACCTTACCCACAATCAGATGATACTACTATAGATAGTATGTGTATACAAATGGGGTCTGCATATGCAGGAAGGCCGACTCCCTAGAGCTCACTGCTCAATCACAAAAAGGGAAGTCTCACTGACTTACAAATGGATGGTTAAATCCAAGATAATGTACTACACAAAATAGCATCAACAATGCCTGATTCAGTACCAGTTTAAGCTCTGAACATCTTCATAACCTTTCCTTCAATCTTCAAATGATGTTTGCTTGATTCGCACAAGGATTCGCTTATATTTTCTCTTCAATATTCGCTCATACCATTTCCATATCCATGTACATAATTTATCATCAAAAGGATCTTACATTTATACAAAGCCTAGGACCAAATGAGTAGGTCAGCTTGCCAAAGATATTACAATGAAAATCAATTACAAATAAGATACAACATGTCATCTCAATACAATAACCAATCAATAAACAATTTTCATAACGTGCAATGCTGATCTGGATATGAAATGTGTACCAATCCATAACCCAGACCTATCTACCGATAAAGGCAAATCTATTAGCCTGATTAGACCAATAACCAAAACACCAAATTAAAGCTTCTAAACAATGTCTTCGACATAACAAAATGATCTCCAGATGATAACAAGTCATCATTGCTATCAATGAACAAAATAACTTGTTGGTGAGTACATAACTTGTCTATCAATGAATGCATAACTTGAACACCAGAATAATAATGTAGAACTCCAAAAAGACAAGTGTTGACATCAATGACAAAACCAATGCAACAAATGACAAAGTCATCCATAATAACAACACCAAGGATATGTTAGCGTGAAGGAGATTTAATTAAGTAAATGATTAATTAACCCTAGGAGGGGATTAGGTCAAACTGACATCAAGGATCAAAGGTTAGGTCAAATTGATGCCATTGAACCAAAATGGGGCCAAATTGATGTCATTAGGATAGAAAATTAGGATACATTAATGTCACTAGGACAAAAATGGGGACAAATTGATATCACCGGGAGAGAAATATGGACAAATTGATATCATAGGACAAGAATTCAGACCAATTGATATAATGAGATCGAAATTGGGACAAAATGATATCAACAAATATGAAATTGGGACAAATTGATAGGTCAATTGACATGAAATTGAGTAATCAACAAAATTGGTTAATCAGGACATCAAGAAGGTTGATTTAGGTCAAAATGACAAGAAATTGACAGGAAATGATTAAATTTGAGGACAAAAGAATGACACAAGATCGATGAGTGGTGAAGACTAGATGTGTGACAAAAAGACATGTTAAAAATGGAGACACAATCGTCGAACCATTTTTTAGTGTATGCGATTCAAAGCATTGTTTCAAAGAAAAATTCAAAAAAATTACATTAAAAGATGCACCGATATAACAAATTACAAGGGTGTCCCCTTGAAAAATTGATCAGAAATTGGATAAAGAGGTCAATTTGTCGAAAATAATACCAAGATTCCAAAATCACAAGAAGAAGTGAAATTAGAGTTCAAATACAAAAGATACAAGTCTCGAAAGGTGAAAAAGAGTACAACCAACACAAAATGAATATCATGCACATCCATCTAGGCACTCGAGAGGGCTATAAAAGGGCTTGAGAGGGGGAAAAGAGGTCATTTTCACTCTCTCATTTGGAAAATTTGGAGCTTTGGAGCAAGGAGGACTAGGCGAGGATGGTACAAATTTTGAGGGAAAATCATCATGGTGAGCGCCTATGAAGCTATCGACAATCGAAGGGTGTAGGACCAAAGGTATGTACCTCAATGCCCAATTGTCAATTTTTTGTTTGTGCACACATTTCTAGGTTTTTTTTTGTTGTTGTTGTTTTTCAATGCATTTGGGGGGTTTTCTAAACAAATACGTAGTTGACTACATAAGCTATGTAGTTGAATCAACTATTACGTTGTTGATCACTGTTATTGTGTAGTTGATCACTATTGTTGCACAATTGATGAATCCTTCTATGTAGTTGAATGGTTGATGTGTGCAGTTGAAGGGTTGACCTACTTAGTTGAATAGGGTTTTGACTACACATTTGAATTGGTTCATTTGGTTTGAAAATGACCTAATATGGATTTTCAAATGCCTGATAGAGGTGCTCAGTTAGGGTTGTCAGTTAGGGAACTTGTTAGTTAGAGTTTTGCATTTACATACTTGTTTCGCTGATAGGACATAGTTGATACTCATAGTTTGCAAAAGTCTTGACACAAGTTTTGCCCCATTGTATTTAGGTTCATTTCCCTCCATTACAAACTCAAGAGAGTCATTGCGCATGCATGTCCTTGTGCTCTCAATTGAGGAGGCATGAGAGGGAATGCATCTTAGCCTTAGGACTACATCATATTACTTACATGTCTGAGATAGGGGCAAATAGGGGACTCATCATTGTATTAGTTGAGCAGTGGTATTTAGAGACATGTTTATTTCATCTGTCCATGGGAGAGTTGACGATCACATTAGAGGACATGTGGTGCATTCTAAAGACACTCATTCATAGTGAGAGTGATATATTATCCTTCTATATAAGAGAGGCTTTTAGCAAGATGTTTGAGTGTGACGCTGAGGAGATATGCATTGTGGACTATGAGATCCAATGGGAGACGATGGAGGCTCAACATTCGAGATTGGTGCCCATCATTAAAGCGTAGTGATAACATGCTTAGTGGTTCCAAACAAACAAGGGTATGGATATTCTATTGGATAGGGTCGAGTACTAAAGCACATGGTGATGCATGGGAACTGTGCATGGTTAGTGTGCTATATTTCAATCTGCATCAGGTGGCATACAAACATGAATTGACCATCAATTGCAGATTGAATTTATTATAAGTCTGGGATTTTGAGCAAATTGTAGTGGTTGATGTATCTTGGACATACATGTGCATCCAAGGTTACCTTATGTTTACTGCTACGCTGGGGCGCGATCATAGGGACCACTGCAATATACATTATATTAGAGACATGAGCTATACTATTTTAGAGACTTCACATGGAGTCCATATAAAGACTGCCCCAGTTGATTAGATGATGTTGAGCACCTCCCCTACTATATACAGGAGAGATACCTCATAAGACAAATAATAGCTAGATAGAGGGTCATTGATGTACAATTTCTAGAGTGACTAGATGTCCCTACAGGTAAACCATATTACACATGGTCAAACAGAGAGGTTGAAGATTAGGGATCAATTATTAGATGTCAGGTTGCATATAAAGAGTTTGATCAGCTCCAACCCAGGTAGTGGGGAGCAAGCCCAAATGTGATAGATGTGGGGACTAAAACGAAGTATGATAGATGGTTTGTAGAGCATAGGCCCATTTCATTGATAGATCTAGAGATACTAGTTTTGTGGGCAACACCATGATGTGGTCAGAGGAGAGGGAAAGATGAGGCCAAGGAGGGAGATGATGAGAAGATAGAGGATGAGATGGATGAGCATGATGATGATGATGATCATCATCATCATCATGAGATAGATGGAGGAGATGATGATGAGGATGGAGGAGATAATGGTGCCATCCCTATGCTGATAGATCAAGAAGATGATGTGCACATATAAGACTATGTAGGATATAATCATGGGTGGTGAGGTTGAGGATATCCCAGATGACAAGATTGTGAGGAACATAGTGAGGTCTTAGAGAGCATATCGTAATGCTGCAGAGACAAGTAGTATCTTTTGAGGTAGGCAAGACAACTTGGGATTCTAAAAAATCATCATTGATTGTAGGTATGGAGAGACTAATATTAGAGAGGGACCAATTGGTAGTAGAGAGGGCTACCCTCATAGCCTCTTGAGACATAGTAGATAGTTTATCTTGGGGGGTAGAGTGAGCATCTTTAATTGTAGAGATAGAAGTTGACAACAAACTTCGCATCCTGGGATATAGAGAGAGATCAATGTACGACAAAGAGAGAATCATTATTGGCAGAGAGAGCCAAGTTTATAGTAGAGAGAGCTACACTTATAGATTCTCAAGAGACATCATTGTCTAGGACACAAAGAGTAGATGATATTTTCTGAGAGATCATTGATGGGTTGCAAAATATTACCATACAAGACACACTATATTGGATGTTATATGCAGGACAAGAAATTAGGTATTGGAGGTACTTGTATGAGGGTGTGGTACCAGCTAAGCAAAGGGCACCAACATATTGAGCACCGAGTAGTTCACATAGTAGGTCATGCTCATATAGGACACAAAGCATTGGAGTAGTGATAGGACCATTGAGGCCATAAGGGTCTGGATAGGAAGGACCATGGATAGAAATCATTAACCTTGGTATAAGATCGAGGGAGTACTAGTTGGTCTGTTTAGTCATAAAGACTTTTTTCTTTTGTAGACCCTTTTTGCTATTTTACTGATCCTGCGAGATCCACTTGATACATATACTCTGGTTTTTGTACTCTGATACAATTAATTAATGTATGATGAAGATTCTATATGAGACTATATGAGATGCTTATGTGAATGTTTTACTTATGATGATGCTTATATGACGCCAAGATTTTATGTAATGCCTATATATGCCATTATTGAGATGTATGCTTTGGATTTCGACACTAACATGTATATACGGGATGAGATGATGTATGCATTATATGCAATGACTATATTGAATGCATGATTATGATGTTTATGCCCTAACATGTTGTGGATGTAGGATGCATATACTTTTGTGTACCAAAGCACAAAACCAAAGGACTGACTAAAGAAGTGTTAGTAGGAAGAAGAAATTAGATAGAGAAGAGTTAGTAATCATGAAACCTATATTTCATAAGTGCACGTTACCTTGAGAGCTTTATTTAATGTAGAAAATGGATGCATAGCATCATGATATAGGAATCCAAAGCAATAATATGTTTCCTTTCTATAAAACAAACACATTGGAAATAAGGAATGGTTCAAACCATCCTAAAATAGTTGTATGTTAAAGGTTGAGGTATGTGTGACAGTCACAAAGTGATTGTGCCAACACAGGAACCCAAGACATACATGCCATAAAATATCATTAAAACATCCCGTGAGTAGAAAACAAAATGAAAGACCACACGTGAACCATGTTGATGAGTCTCATCACTAGTGGATATCCTTGAGTAGCATAGGACTAGAAACTTAGAAATTATGGAGGACAACTCCAGGATGGGGCCTACTTAGTGTTGTCAATAGGTGACATCAAGGTTGGAGTAAAGAGGACCAAAATAGACCTAGGAGAATTGAAATAGGACACATTAAAGTAGGAACACAAATATGATGTGTGAATTTTACTAGTTACAATTTACGACACTACACCATCAAAAGAGAGACTTTTGATCTCGCATATTTTTCATGAAAATAAAAAGCTCAAGAATTGTACTTTCGGTCTAGTTAAAGTCCCAATATGAAGCTCTTGCAATTTTATTAGTGTACCCTAATGATCAGAGACCACAAGTTAAACAGAGGGTGGGAGACATCACTAGAAACCTAGTTACTAGGAGGTAAGTGATACATCTACACCTCTTGCAATAGCATTAGTAGTAAATATTTCTATGTTTAGTGAGACAATTTTAAAAATGCTTCAAGTTGACTTTGACAAAGCCCAAAAAGAAAATTCTAAGCTACTTGAAGAATATAATAAGATGGTGGAACTTATTCCTTCCCCACATGCCACTACATATGCTCCTTCCTCACCTCACCTAACTATATTATATATTTCAATTCAGGAATTGAAATCTCTTAAGGATGAAATAGTAAGATTTAAAATATTTGAAAAAGAGAACAAAAGTTGAGAAAGATGCAAAGGAGATAAAAGGATTGTGGATTTGGTTGACAATTTATTAGGGGAACAAGTTGTCTTGTCTCTTAGCCCATTGTAAAAAGGTATGGAATAATTATAGCACCCTAAGGGACATGTGAGAATTTTTCAATAATAACCAAGACCTAGAGCCTAATGGATAGTACAACTCATAAGAGACAAATATAGACAAGAACAAATTGTATTTTCCTCAAGATGCAAAAATTGATCAACTATACAATGAACATGAGTATGCTTATAAAGGCAAGGACATAGGAAAATGAGAACATATAATCGTGACATTTAGCCCAATGAGATACAAGGGTAGGTAGGACAAATAATACAATATTACATTAAAGGTGGATCACACCAAAGGTGGAATGTGATAACAAGATAACACCATAAAAAGTGTAATTTCTCCTACAACCATCTTCCCTAGATGCACATTCCCTAAGTGTATCATATGAAAACCATAATGAATGCATTATCCCAAGTCAATTGAATTAATGTATAATTATAAGACATAATTTACACCAAAACACCCCCTTAAGTGCAACTTAGGGGAATGTAGAATCGAGCTAATAATGCAAGATAATGGTAGTTGAGGTGACAAAACCACTCATGCCATAGCTTACTTTTTGAATTTGAATGAGTGACAAAGACAATAGAAGGAGATTGAGGCATAAAGTGGGAGAATGAATAAAGTCATGAGTTATGATTGTATTGTCCCATTGCTACCAAGGCATCATTTTCAAGTTATTTTACCACAACTGAATCGAGTGTAAACTCAACTTTCTTTCCATTTCCATAGTGAGTGATTTGGTAGATAGAAAGAAGGTTAGTGATCAAGTTAGGAACATAGAGAATATTCTCAAATGTTCCATCGTCCATGGCAAATCAACCCTTCCCTTCAACTTTAACTTGTATATCATCACCAATGAAAATGTGAGGTATCTTAGATGGCTCCAATGAGGAAAATTGCTCCCTTGTAGAACCCATGTGATGAGAGGCATGTTGGTTAAAATTTTTGTAAACTTTTGAGGTTTACAAAATTATGGTTTTAGCCACAATATGTGAGATCGAATCTCTCCTAATTATAAGTGAAGGCTCTCCCTTTACTTATTACTCTAACTTTCTTTAAACAAAATTCTAACTACTAAGCCTATTCTAAACTTGGGTATTACACCATCTCATTCTCTTTCTTCAGAATATATATTTATCCTCTTCTCTCTTTTCAAAAAGGATATTACAATTTAGAGAAATAATGACTTAAAACAACTTCTAAGTTCCTAAAAGAAAACTCAGAAGCATATATATGAGAATTAAAAGTAGAGAAGAAAAGTTTCTATGAAAGCACAAAGTCTTATGTTGCTTCCTGGATGTATACACCTAAAAATGGTCTGAAGATAATTAATTAAATACACAGTTATTTAATTAATAACCGTTCCCAATTAATTGAATTTTTCAATAGTTTGATTAATTTCCCCATTCATCTACATAAATAAATCTAAGGATTTATTCATTAAGTTCATTTCAATAATCCCTCTTTGATTAATTAATTCCCCTCATTTTAATCAAATCTTCTAGTTCCTAATTAGGATTAACAAACTAAAATTTGTTGAGATTAATTATCCATGTCATGTATTTGTGAAGTGTGGACCTGTGTACTTGCAAACACAAAACACTCAATAGATCATTACAAGCATGGTTAGAAAATTTGAAACAAAGAAAAATAAACCATAGCTAAGTGATCTATTGCATCCTAGTAAATGCGAGTATGAATTTTGCTCTCAGATCTGGTTATGCAAATTCCAGTGACTTGACTACACTTAAATGGAAGATTTAAATGATGAAAATTCATGATATAGATGAGATAATGGTTTAAGCTATATAATTATATGATATTGCTATGGAATAAGCTAAGATTTAAGATAAAATTGAACATAATAACATTGCTAAAATGATAAACTAGAAGCTAGATGCCTATAGTAACAATACATAAGATGAAAAATGAGATGGGATTCAGGATCAATCAATCAGAGGTTCATTGTGCTCCAAATGGGGTCTATTTATAGGATTTCCAAGGCCAGGGGTGATGTGGTAGGAATCAACGACCAAAATTAAGTCTGAAGATATCAATGGTGAAATTGGAGGTGATTGGTAAAGAGGTTGGATTAAAGGGAACAATTGGAGGTTGGTAGGACAAGGGGTTGGATGAAAGGGGACAATGTCATCTCCATGGTGACAAGTGTCAAGAAGCTTCTAGAAGAGGTTGGATGAAAGGGAACACTTGGAGGTTGGTAGGATGTGCAAGCTAGGATGGGGTTAGGCAAACCTGGGGTTAGATGGAATGGGTTAGGTTAGGAGAATTTGAATTTAAAAATTTAAATAATAGGAAAAGACTAATTAATTTCAACAACTCATGAATTTGATTTGTTTTAATTAATTAGGGGATTTTAGAAGAAGTGAATTTGATGGGGGGAATTAATTAATTTGAATCAATTAATCAAAGGGGATTATTGAAATGAACCTGTTAAGTAAATCCTTAGATTAATTAATAGATAGATGAATGGGAGAATTTAATTAAATTGCTTAGTGAATTCAATTAAATTGGGAAGGAGGATTAATTAAATAATTGCTTATTCAATTAATTATCTTCAGACCATTTTTAGGTGTATACATTTTGCCCCTCTTTGAAGTGAGGTGTGATGAAGCATTGATTCAAAGAATAATCTCATTTTGATGTTGATATTGGTTCGATAGGATGTCGCAGACCTTAATTGATAGATTGCGGTATGATGATGCCCCCTCGAGAGATTAATTTAGATTTGCAAGATTGATGTCCTGATTAGAATTGATTTGATTTCGACAATGTTGATTGATGAAAATGTGAGTTCTTTGATCTCGATGATACAATTCTGATTAATTGATAAAGTTTGATTTGATATGATAAGATTGATTGAGATTTTGTCTGGTTTCAGGAAGGATACATCCTGTATAAGACAGAGCTAATTAGAGCGTTTGGTTTTAGGAAGGATACATCCTGTATAAGACATAATCAGATAGATCAGATGTAATTGATTGATAGAATTAATAAGATTGATTAGATAAAGAACAAACAAATTCGTTGATATCAGGTGTAGAACCAATTAGATATGTTGATGGTAGTTCTGTTTGAGGTGAATCATAAGATTTGGGTTGGGTTGACAACATCATGAGAGAGATGAGTCATCGGTCTAATTGTGTATATACTTGTGATGATGCTTCACTGATTCCTGTGATATATTTAACCTTGGATAAAAGGAGCTTGTAGGATCTCATGCAAGAATGAAATGCAAGCTAAATGCAAATGCCAATGCAATGAAATGCAAACTATGACCAAACCAGTTATTGGATTATTACTTTTTGTCATCATTGAACTTTTTGAAACGTGGGAAGTGAGTGCAAACATCGATGGTATAATTGAACCATGATGACTTGAGAACTTATTTCTTGTATTTTGATATGGCAAGTTAACACAAGCATTGAATAAATGAACCAAGATGACCTGAGTGTTGTTTGCGTAAAATAGGCAGTATTAATCATTTTTATATGCAAATCAGAAATGTCTTCAATGATGCTCCGATGATCATGTCCCGAGATAAATTTGCACATATTAATGATTAATTTCTAGACAACAAACAAGAAAAATATCATGTTTCTTCCTTGTTCCTCTAGTTAAAGACATCCTGGAGTCACTCAAAAATCATGATAGCAAAAATCAAGATTAAAAAAGTTGAACAATCATGTTAAAATCATTATTCAAAAGATATCATCCATTCAAAAAGTGTGTGAATGTACTTATACTAACTTTGTGACAATTTGATGCTTGATAATTTGATCTCATGTTCACCATTGGATATGTCATAGTGTTTTCGCTTGATAAGTGTTGTCTAACTATTTTTTCTACCTATTTGATTAAGCTCAAAATGATCAAGAATTTTGCCCCCAGCTAGGTGCAGGATTTTGCCCCAAGCCTAGAAACAAAGTCGTTATGATATACTCAATGATCCAAACCATGGCGAGAGATTAGCTAGGATGCTTGCGTATGTACAAATTCTTATGATGGATATGCATAGCACTGATGGAGGATGAATGCAAGAGGAAAGATGCATGAACTAATAGATGGAAGAGCTAGCAGACAGATAGCACTTGTTTGCCAGGTTTTCACCATCTATTTTTATTGCACTTTTTCTCATATTTGATTTTATTTTTATTTTTTTCATTGTTTTTGTATTTTCTACTTTTTCATTGTTTTTGATTTTTTCTTTTTCACTATTTTAAAAAAAAAATTTCTTCTTTTCCAGACATAAAACTTCTTCAGATGCATGCTATTGATAGGTTCCTCAAGATGATCCCTGTCTTGTGCTGATAATTGATATGCTCTTAACCCAAATACTGTTGTGACCACAAACGGACCTAACCAGTTCGGTTCAAATTTTCCTTTCTTTTCTCGATCTGACTGGTTTCATGGATTTTCCTTTAGTACTAGTTCCCCTACTTGAAAAATTTGTGGTTTGACCATGTGATTATAGCTCCAGTACATTCTTTGTTGATATACCTTTAGATGATCAAAGGCATTTTTTCTGTGTTCCTGGATCAGTTCTAACTGTTGCAGTCTAGATATTCTTTGCTCTTCATCTAGAATAAGGCCTTTTAAGGATACTTGTAGAGAAGGTATCTCTACTTCTATTGGTAGTATGGATTCTTATCCATAGACAAGAGAGAAAGGTGTGGCCCCTGTCAGTGTGCGGATACTAGTATGGTAAGCCCATAGAGCAGGGTTTAATTGAATATGCCAATCTCTTCCAACATCATTCACTGTCTTCTTAAGGATTTTCAGAATAGTTTTGTTCGATGCTTTTGCTTGTCCATTCCCCTATGGATAGTAGGGTGTGGAAAATATGTGTTGGATTTTGAATTTCTCACATAGCTCTTGTACATCCAGATTCTTGAACGGTCGTCCATTATTAGTGATAATGGTCATTGGTATTCCATAGCAACAGATGATATAATTCAAGATAAATGCAATAGTTTGTTTTCCTATGATATTTGTGAGAGGTACCGCCTCAATCCATTTTGTGAAATATTCTATAGCTACCAGGATGAATTTTTCTTTCCTACTAGATCGAGACCCCATTGACAGAAAGGCCAAGATTTTACTAAAGCTTGAAATTCTTGTGTTGGTGCATGAGTCAAATTCCCATGGATCTGACAATTTTTTACATGTTCTATCTATCTAAAAAGAATCATGTTCCATGGTCGGCCAATAATAGCTCAAGCGTATGAGTTTTTTCAAAAGGGTAAGACCACTTGAATGAGTGCCACAAATGCCATTATGGACTTCATGTAAGGCCTTCTCAAATTCTTCTTGTTCGAGACATCTTAAAAGAGTATCGTCTAGACCTCGTTTAAATAGGGTATCCGTGACAAGAGTAAAATGGGAGGATTGGTGAATAAAGTTTCTCTTTTGATTTTTTGATAAGTCGGGAGGTACGGTGTTATATTTTAGGTATGTGTAAGTTTGGACATAGTGTGAGGAATCATGCCCCACAAGGTGATAGATAGTTTGGGAATCAGGACAATTATGAGCAGGGTAGAACAACTCTTCCATGAGGAATTCATAATGCTATTGATTTTCTTGTGTCTGAAGGAGAGAAGCAAGTGTAGTCATGACATCTGTTGCTTTGTTGTCATTCCTTGGAATCTGTTGGAAAGTTATTTCTACAAAGTATTTCTTGACATCATCAACCATATTTTTATAAGGCATCAATTTTTCATCCTTTGTTTGATAGTCATTATTGATTTGACTAATGATGAGCTGAGAGTCTCCAAAGACTTGTAGTTGTGTAATGTTCCATTCCATAGCCATTTTGATACTTGTTACCAAAGCTTCATATTTTGTTGTGTTGTTGGTGCATGGAAAGCTTCATTTGTATGCTTTTGGGTTTGTATGACCTTGTGGTGTGATGAATAGAATACCTGCTCCTGATCCGTGTTGTGTTCCATTATTAATGCTTGCTCCTAGACTGATATTCGGGTGATGTATTGTAAGATATGGATTGAACCCTGGAATGTCTGTATATGAATAGGTAAAATTGATTTGCCATCTTTTAAAGGGTTCCAAATATTTCTACCTTTCATGTTTTGATAGAGAGATTGTTGGATGAAGAATCTTTGGTTGCTTTGTTGTGCCAATGTCAACTGCCTCTATCGGTTCAATCAAAATGGATGACCTTTCTTGATAGTGCTCAGGTAAAGTGTCATATCTCCCATCTTCTGGCACCTCAAGGAGGTTTTCACCATTAGATTCGTCCTTTATTTTTACTTTTTCTCGGTCTAATGTTGCCAATAAATGGTTTTCAGCATTAGACTTGATATTCTTTTCGTTATTTTCACTTTTGCGACTAGGAGATTTGGTACCCACTTGAATGGAAGATGTGTTGCTGAAATTCCTGGTGGAAGTTGTTACAAGTTTAATTGCATTCAGATATACAGATATGTCATGGTCATTCGGAAAGGTATCAATGGTGGTATGTCCTTCATTTTCCCAATCAATAAACTTAGGGTGGATTAGAGGTAGGGGGTCTTTAGGTTGGGATGTTTCAAGGGTATCGAGGGTCATGATAGATGTATCAAAGTTTTCAATATGTCTGTCAATGTCTAGAAGGATACTCTCATTAGAATGGCCTCACATAAGAAATTCTTGATCATCCTCGGTTAAGTCCAAGTCAGCCAAATGTGATTCTAATTCAAGTGAACTAGTTCCTGACATTTGTCCTACATACGTGCGAACTACATCGACTGATACATCTTCTTCAAAGCAATTTTCTTCAGCTGATTCTTCAGAGTGATAGGAATCCCATTCCCATTCATTAGAATTTGTCCCACTTGCAGCTTGCAACTTACACATTTGTTCATATAGCATTTCTTCTTCTTTTCTGGCTATATCTTTTCTTCTTTCATATTCAACTTCTTCAGGATTGAGATAAAGTTTTGTTAACTTTGTTATGAGCTCTTCGTGACTTATATTAGCTTCTTTCTTGTTTTAGTTGAGATTTAATGCTTCTTGAGAGGTGCTTTTGGTTTGTTTCTCTTGTTGATTTGAAGCTTGCTTATTTTCCCATTTCATGTTTGCTTGTGTTTGTTGCTTCCTTTCAATTGCAAGTTGTTCTTGTCTGTTTTCATATTCCTTTTGTTGTTGACTAAAAGATGTGTCTTCTAGTAGAGTGACTTGTCCATATCCTAAGCTTGTTTTGTTTGTAGTTTGTTGAGTGTAAGGTTGGGTAGTTTATGAGATACCTTCTTTTCTTTTTCCTATAGGACCCGTTCCAGTGTATCCCATTCTTCTGAGAATATTGAATCCTTTTCCATACTTTTCTATAGGTATGCAAACATTGTTGACCTTTTGTTGAACTTATTCATCTTTGTATAGCCACTGTAGCACATCTTTGTCTTTTGTTTCCTCTGATAAGGTCCCATCACTAATAAATGCTCCATCAAATATTGGAAGGTGTTTCACAATTGGTTGTTGTGTACAGTTTGATGATTTTCCAAAGGATTTAGGAGAAAGTGGTAATTGTGATATTGAATATTGTTCGTTTCCTCGATCTCTTAGCTGCATTTGTTTTTCCATACTTGAAAAAATAGAGGCAAATGATTATTCCTTGGATTATGTGTTTGAAGATGTTGCCTCCCTATTATGCGGAACAATGAATTCTTGAGCCATTTTGAGATTGTTGCAGTACTGAAATGGATTTGAGTTTGCAGAGATTGTAATTTCTTGTACATTGTAGGGAAATTTGACACACTGATGATATGTTGATGGGACAACTTGCAAGTCATGTATCCATGGTCTCCCCATAAGTACATTATATGATAATTTCAAGTCTAGAACTTGGCATGCTGTGTCTTTCTGTAAAGGTCCCACTCTAATGGGTAGTATCACAATTCCCTTGGAGGAACGTTCTTCTTCATCATAGGATTTTATGGTGATCTTTTTCCGAACATCAACTGCATCTTCTGAATATCCTAAGGCAAGGACAAGACTCAATGAACAAATATTTAGGCCAACTCCACCGTCTATTAGAACATGTTTTACTCATGTCTTATGAATGATGACTTCGATATGTAAGGGAGAATTATGGGGATGTTGCAGGGACATGTCATCTTCTTCAATGAATGATAAGAAATGAGGGGTTGTGAGGTGTACCACCATGGTTTGGAATTGGTCTACATCAAGATCTTTCGACACTGTTGTGTCTACTAATGCTTTTTCCAAGATTTCTTTCTGTGCAGGTGAAAGTTTTAGTAGTTCTAAGATAGATATTTGTGTGGGTATTTTATGTAATTGCTCCACTAGATTGTATTGTTTGGTAGTGGATGATGTGTTTGTTGTGGGACCCGGCAAAACAACTTTAGCTTTACTTCTTGTGATAGCATGAGTATGTTCTTGTGATTGTTTTTGTTTGACAATGATCGCATTGACCATATTATCATAGGTATGAGCATAGTTTTCTTTTGCTTTACCTTTACCATTATGTGTTTTTGATGATTCACCCTTCTCATAGTTTGGAAGAGGAGTTTTGAAAGCTGTGTGTGATTCATTTGTTGTATGTCCATCCACAGGTATTACTCCATTATCAATTAAATCTTGAATGACATGTCTCAGTTTCTGATAGTTATCTGTATGATGTCCTTTGTTTCGATGGAAATCGCAATATTGACTATCATTCCACAAAGGGGGTTTCACTTGAGGTTCATAATTTCTTTCTTCTGGTAGAGTGATCGATTTGTTTGCAAGAAGCATTTTTAATGCGGATCCAAGGGGTTCACCAATGTTCATAAATTATCTTCAAAAGAAGTTTTTGATAGTCGCTCTTGGGCGATTGTTGTCTTGCTGAGCTGCTACTGATTGATTATATAGATTAAAAATTGGTTGTTTTTGTTTCACATTATTGTTATCCACTATCCTATCATTGACAACATTATGATTTTTGTTCCAAAAATTTGGTTTATCATTGTTTTTGTTGTTAGTGTTGTTATTAGGGGGATGAGCTCCTTCTTTGAATATTTTCAACTCGCCTTTCTTTATCATGGCTTCTTCCATTCTGAATCCATTATCTCCCATCTTTCCAAAAATTTGATACCCTTGCATTTTTAAGTAATAACTCATTTGATCATTTAAGTTGTCGATGAATATGTCAATTTTTTTGTATTCTGACACTGTATGGGGATATCGTGAAGCTAACTGTATCCATCGTTGTAAAAATGTCATGAAAGGTTCTCCACTTTTTTGTTTGGCATTACATAAGTCTAACATTGTTATTTCATGTTGTATGTTATAAGAATATTGTGAAACAAACTTGTCTACCAATTCTGAGAATGATTTGATTCCAGTTGGAAGTTTGGAGAGCCATTCCATAGCTAGTCCAGTTAAGCTTTTTGGAAATAATCTCATTAAGTAGGTATCGTCATGTGCAAACTCCATACTCATTGTGCAAAATTCTCATATATGATCTTGAGGGTCAGTGCTTCCATCATATTTTTTCGTATCTAGGAGTTCCAAAACCTATAGGAAATGGTATCATGTTTAGGTTTCTGTCGAATGCATAAGGACAAATTTCTTGAAGTGAGTATCATCTAACATTTCCTCTTTTCATATCTTGAATTTGTGTTTGCATTGTTTATAGTTGTTGTGTGAGAGTTATGATAGGATTATCAAAATGATTTGTTCTCACATAACCATGATTTTTCATTCTAGGGGGATCTAGATCTCTTCTTGTGTCATCTCTAGTCCTTCTTGTATCTTCATTGGATTGAATGTTATTCAAAATTTCTACTTCATCTCTTTTGGGTATGGAAGTGTCCTCGTTGTTTTTGGTACTACTAGGAATTGACACAGTATTCATTTTGAGACCGAAGATATCTTCATTTTCTTCATTGTTAAGAGGGGGGTCACTTCTCTTTTGTGTCAATTCGTTTACATTAAAATCTTGGGGGAGTGTAGCACCAGATTTTGCTAACATTAGGAAATATTTTTCTTTTTATCCCTCCAATATTTTCTTCATAAATTTATCGAATTCCCTCTTGATGTCTTTGACATGTTGGTCTGCTATCTCTTCTTCCATTTGTATTTCATTTTCAGGTTCCATGTTTCAATAGTCTTTGGTAATTTCCACGGTTTCGTTTTCTGTTTCTGCATTTTTTTGTCTTTGAGCTCTAGTTAAAATGGGAATACACATGTGTTAGATATTGTGCTAGGATTTGTTGTCTCCAGAAGTTGTTTTGATAGGTGATTAACCATCAATGTCAAGGCGATAGAGTGCTATGACACAAAAAGGTAATTCAAGTATTTTAGATTTGCAAGTTTTTCGATCTTTGGTTTTGGAGTGCAATGGTGATGATTTGATAAGAACCAAGTCCAGTAGGAATGATATATCCTATGATGTGGGACAAGGTTATCCTAACCAAACATTTCAGTTTCCTGATAGAAGATGATAGATCCTAATGAGAAACTATGTTTGCGTGATCAGTTTACCAAAGAGGGTGATAATGCACTTTGAGATGTTTAGATCTTGAACTTGTTGAGGGTGACGACTTTAAAATCTTAAGGTGTATATTTCTAGAATTTGATTTGATAGGTGATAACTTGACCAAGAAAACCAAGAAGACAATTTAAGCATACAATGATTGATAACAGATGTTTATGATTACTACAAATTGATCAAGCAGAATGGCAGACCTGAAAAAGTCATGCAAAGTGGTAGCTCTGGACTGACAACTATAGAGACTCGTACGACAGAATACACAGCCGCAAACGACAAAAGATACAAAAAAAATGACAAATCATAAATTTCCTTTGAAAAAGAAGAGATTCGTACGACAAGAATTCATGAACCATATGATAAAACATATTCCTTGTATGACAAATCACCTGTCTCGTACGACATATAATAGAGCAGAGATAAAAATGTTTGTTTGGTCAAATTTTGATCATTGAAGTGTGATATTTTGCTTTTGTTTTCCAATTTTAGTTGTCTGATTTTCCGATTTAGGGATGCATACACAGCAGATACATGATATGATAAGTGACTCTAATCAAGCTAAACCCTATGGAAGTTGGCTGAGAATGAAAACCTTTGCTCGCTGACTTAGGTACACACCCAATAGCTAATCAGAATATGGCCATCGAGCATCACACAATGGATTCTCAATGCCATATTATCTGACTCCAAATGCTAATGGGGGCACGATATGGAAAGTGTCTTGGGAGAGTTACTATCTCTCTTGCACAAAGATTATCGCCCTTTCAGAGGTGAATCAGGTAGCTTCTATTTTAACTTGGCACTAGTAAGGGATCCGTTCAGTGCATCAGGGTATAAACTCAATTAAGAGGTCTCCCAACCTTGAAAAACAAGGTTTGATATACCCGAAGGTACAGAGGAGAGCCATTCCTGAGCACTATCATTGACTTGATTTTCATTAAATCATGTTTATTTTATAGTGGGTTGGATTACTCAGCATTAGTCATTCCCACTTAGGTTATTCCCATCTCACTGGCCTTAATGGCTAAGAATTATTACTCCTTGAGAGGGCATGCCTGCTAAAGAAATGCACTAATGAAAGTAAAAGACAAGTCTAGCTTTCTAATCACCTAAGAAAGGTAAGAGCATACTCGCCTATCATAAAAGACACAAAACACAAAATACATGATTGTTCATTTTTAGCCAAAAGACAAGTGTGCCTTAAAAAACCTTTAATGAATACACTAAGTTTTGTCTAATTTTCTTAGGAAACCTACAAAATAAATCTGTTAGTAGTTATTGATGTGTTTTGAATTTGGTCTTTGACAACATCCTACAAAACTTGTTAGGCTACCAAAAATCTCACAAACAAGTCAGGGTTAGCATGAGTAAAGCTCAGATTAAAACCAAAAAACCCTAAGATACAGTTTGTTTAAAAACACAGGCATAAATGCGTACGACATACTTTGACAGATCAAACGATAAAACTTTAGATTTCGCATCGGAGCAGAAACAACCTCATACTACTAAAAAACAAGCTAATACGAGTAAATAATTTACCAGATAGCAACTCGTAAGACATAATTTATGAGTTTATACGACAAAACTTAGATATCATGCAAGAGAAGAAAAGGGCTTGTACGACAATTTAGAATCTCATACAAGTCAAAATGGATTGTCCTCCTGGCTCACAAAGAAGTTCGTACAAGCTAGAAAGGGAGCTCGTACGAGTTTTTGATTCTGTCCCGAGAAGAGATGAAGGTTGATAAAGCTTGAGAGGCCAAAAAGGATGATTTTGGCCCGATGGTGGGAGCCAAAATGTCGTGTATCTGTGAAGTGTGGACCTGTGTACCTGCAAACACAAAACACTCAATAGATCATTACAAGCATGGTTAGAAAATTTAAAACAAAGAAAGATAAACCATAGCTAAGTGATCTATTGCCTCCTAGTAAATGCGAGTATGAAATTTGCTCTCAGATCTGGTTATGCAAATTCCAGTGACTTGACTACACTTAAACGGAGGATTTAAATGATGAAGATGCATGATCTAGATGAGATAATGGTTTAAGCTATATGATTCTATGATATTGATATGGAATAAGCTAAGATTTAAGCTAAAATTTAACATGATAACATTGCTAAAATGGTAAACTAGAAGCTAGATGCCTATAGTAACAATGCATAAGATGAAAAATGAGAAGGGATTCAGGATCAATTAATCTATGGTTCTTTGTGCTCCAAAATGGGGTTTATTTATAGGATTTCCAAGGCCAGGGGTGATGTGGTAGGAATCAACAATCAAGATTAAGTTTGAAGATATCAATGGTGAAATTGAAGGTGATTGGCAAAGAGGTTGGATTAAAGGGAACAATTGGACGTTGGTAGGACAAGGGGTTGGATGAAAGGATACAATGTCATCTCCATGGTGACAATTGTCAAGAAGCTTCTAGAAGAGGTTGGATGAAAGAGAACACTTGGAGGTCGGTAGGATGTGCAAGCTAGGATGGGGTTAGGCAAACCTGGGGTTAGATGGAATGGGTTAGGTTAGGAGAATTTGAATTTAAAAATTCAAATAATAGGAAAAGACTAATTAATTTCAACAACTCATGAATTTGATTTTTTTTAATTAATTAGGGGATTTTAGAAGAAGTGAATTTGATGGGGGGGAATTAATTAATTTGAATCAATTAATCAAAGGGGATTATTGAAATGAACCTAAATCAATTAATCAAAGGGGATTATTGAAATGAACCTATTAAGTAAATCCTTAGATTTATTAATAGATAGATGAATGGGAGAATTTAATTAAATTGCTTAGTGAATTCAATTAAATTGGGAAGGAGGATTAATTAAATAATTGCTTATTCAATTAATTATCTTCAGACCATTTTTAGGTGTATACATTTTGCCACTCTTTGAAGCGAGGTGTGATGATGCGTTGATCCAAAGAATAATCTCATTTTGATGCTGATATTGGTTCGATAGGATGCCCTAGACCTTGATTGATAGATTGTGGTATGATGATGCCCCCTCAAGAGATTAATTTAGATTTGCGAGATTGATGTCCTGATTAGAATTGATTTGATTTCTGCAATGTTGATTGATGAAAATGTGAGTTCTTTGATCTCGATGATACAATTTTGATTGATTGATAAAGATTGATTTGATATGATAAGATTGATTGAGATTTTGTCTAGTTTCAGGAAGGATACATCATGTATAAGACAAAGCTGATCAGAGCGTTTGGTTTTAGGAAGGATACATCCTGTATAAGACTAGATCAGAATGTCTGGTTTCAGGAAGGATACGTCGTATATAAGACTAGATCTGAATGTCCAGTTTCAGGAAGGATACATCCTGTATAAGACATAATCAGATAGATTAGATGTAATTATCAATGGTGAAATTGGAGGTGATTGGTAAAGAGGTTGGATTAAAGGGAACAATTGGAGGTTGGTAGGACAAGGGGTTGGATGAAAGTGGACAATGTCATCTCCATGGTGACAAGTGTCAAGAAGCTTCTAGAAGAGGTTGGATGAAAGGGAACACTTGGAGGTTGGTAGGATGTGTAAGCTAGGATGGGGTTAGACAAACTTGGGGTTAGATGGAATGGGTTAGGTTTAGGAGTGGTTAGGTTAGGTTAGGAGAATTTGAATTTAAAAATTCAAATAATAGGAAAAGGCTAATTAATTTTAACAACTCATGAATTTGATTTGTTTTAATTAATTAGGGGATTTTAGAAGAAGTGAATTTGATGGGGGGAATTAATTAATTTGAATCAATTAATCAAAGGGGATTATTGAAATGAACCTATTAAGTAAATCCTTAGATTTATGAATAGATAGATGAATGAGATAATTTAATTAAATTTCTTAGTGAATTCAATTAAATTGGGAAGGAGGATTAATTAAATAATTTCTTATTCAATTAATTATCTTCAGACCATTTTTAGGTGTATACAATCCATTATCTTGATATTTGAATTTCTAAATTTAAATATGAGGACATGGCTCCTAACTTCTAACCACCTAACCTAACCACCCTCTAACCTAACCCATTCTATCTAATCCTAGGGTCTAACTAACCCTATCCTCTTGCACATCCTGACCTCTTTTATCCTAGCCTCTTATGGGTTGGATATTCCCCCTTTGAGACACATGGCATTTTTGCCACATGTCTCCTCCCTTAGACACTTGCCCTCTCATGAGAAAGGTTCCTCAACACTTGTCACCACAAAGATGACAAGTCTCTGTTACCCCAACCTCTTCTCCAAATTCTTCAATCCTATCCCTCAATATCTTCAGATCAAATCCAAACTGTCAAATCCTACCACCTCAGCTTTGGCCTTAGAATTCCTATAAACACCCCTCATTTTGGAGCACAAAAGACCCCTTGCATCCTAGATTTTAGCATCATCACTATAGTCATTTTTTTATCTCAATCATCTAGCATAATTAGCATCTTAGATTAATGAAGCATACAATCATGTATCTGATATCATTTTAGATTAATCTTGCTTAATTTGTTAATCTTGTTGATAGTCCTAAAAATCACTGCATAAAAAATCTTCATGCCTTAGTTAAAATTTTGGTCATTTTGAATTAGTCTTTCTCTTTGTCACATGGTTTAGGGTTTATGTGTTTTGATTAAGTCTTTATTTAAAACCCTAAGCCTATTCTATTTATTCATTACCTTTTTTCACTTGAGCCAAGGGTCGACTATCGTTGGCGGGGCCATTGTATTTCCTATGTATTAAGTTATTTTCGGCTGGTCTCTTTATATTTTCCTAGCTCTGCATGTAAAATATTCCTATGGTCGAGCCCCCTTTAATTTTTATGGCAGTGCCTATTAAATTTTTCCTAAGTCTAAAATTTTAATATTTCAGTTGGTGGCTAAAGGTAGGGTAGATCTGATGGCCCACGCTACCCCATGGTCAAAGGTGCAAGGAAGATAAGGACCACGACATCATGAGATGATTCCACATGTCCTGAGTAGGTAGGGTGAGCCGATGGTTTGACCTTTCAAATATTTAATGTCACTGGTTCCCAACGGATAAAGTCTGAGTTACTAAAGGCTCATAAATTTGCACGTGCTTGAATGGATGGAGATGTCTTAATTTCTGCAAAAAGTTTGGTCAACTTCTAAGGGGATTAAGAAGGCAATCACCATAGCAGCAGGTAAAGTGCAAATAGATCCAATGACCCTCGTAACCCCATGAAGGAAGATGCGAGGGGATTATGGACCGCGACATCACAAGATGATGCCATGTGTCCAAGATGGGTTGAGGTAAGCCAAAAGGTGGGGGCCGATGACCGAGGTGAGGTGGCAATGAGTTGGAGGTGTCGCATCATACCTTTGATGGGTCCACTTTCCACATGTGATGGTCAATGTCAGATTGACCATTATGGATCGTGTGATGTGCCAACAAGGGAAGATCAACGGTCCAGTTTTAAACTTCTTTCAAATGTAGTTTGGTGTCTTTTCTTCACATGCACAAGTAGGTAATGGAAGATAGTGTCTAATATGCTAATAGAGGGGTAGTAAAAGATTATTTTCTTCTCTTTTCTAATTACCAAAGGTTTTCAATTGAGGGAAAAGAGTTTTTGAGCACCAGAAAAGATTGAAATAGGCCTTTGAAGCACAATGTTAGGGTTTTCTAGTGTGTGAAACATTTTGGCATCTTGCAATGGTTATTTCTTTCGAAAATGAACCGAATATGTCATAAGAAATGGCAAGGTGGGCTCATATCAGATCTTCATCAACAACATCAATAAGGATGGTAAAATGCATGAAGTATTAGAGAAGCAGTTGCAAATATTTGGATGCAGTTAGAATTTTTAAGCAACAAAGGAATATTTTTGTAATAGAATTATGATGACTGGTCATTTTTTAATGGCATGTGTCTCCTCTAACCCGTAGCTTGTTTTCTCCCTTGTTTCTATAAAAGGGATTTCAAGGCCATGAGACAAGGTTCCTTTCTGGTCCCTTTAGTTCGGATTTTGGTTCCTTTAGGGTTCCTTTTCTAGTTTCTTTAGTAGGTTTTAGATGCAAATGAGCAAAGTGTAGAGTCTTTTACAAAGAAAAATAGAATGAGTCTTGTGTCATATTTTATGCAAGTTTTGAAGGACTAAATTATATACTATTTTATGGAAGATATAGCATTTGAATAAAAGAAATAGAATTCAGGCTTATTTCTCTTCAGTGTATGATTTTACTGTCTTTTGAATAAAATAAATCAAAGGTTTATTTCTTTCAGTGCATTGTTATGATGTATGTGATTTTTGTTTATTCTTTGATCTAAGGGGTGAATTAAATGCTTAAATAAAATTGCAGAGTGGTAGGGATTGTGCAAGGATTTTGATAAGTAGTTTGGGCTTGGGTTATATTTGAGATGTATTGTAAGGCAATATATTCTTAGATCAGTATGCTATCATATTATTTCTATTGTAATTCACCTTATATTTCATGAATTCAACTCCCCAATGGAATAAGGCACTGGTCATTAGCTTGTCTTAGTCTTTACAGTCAATTATGTGCTCCATTCATCTGTCCTTGCGATAAAATTGTTGATTATCATAATACCTTTCAATTTCATATTTGTTATTGTGTGTTCTACCCATCTCATGCTCCAATTAGGTTGAGGATCACTGAAGGATTTGCCATCCTTGAGCATTCTCCCTACCATTGAACTTGCATATGAGATCATTTGCTTTGTTTTAGTGAATATTTGAGTATGGTGCACATATCATAAAATTCACTAAGGGATCACCCTCCAGGGTTTTGCAAAGCCTAAAGTGTAGAAGGATTTTATATCCTTGTCAGTTGGTCCAATCCTTGTGATAATTTGCATAATTGAAGTTGGTTGCTTCATAAAAATTGGATTGAGTGTATTGGTGACTTTTAAAGCATAAAACCCAATTTGGGAACCAACACTTGCATTCATCTAGTTTACATTCATATAGATTAAATCCTCCATATTGGTGTAGTCAAGTCATTGGTATTTATTAGATAAATCTGACAACAAATCTATACTCGCATCTTTTAGGAGGCAATAGGTTGATTTGTTATGATTTTGTATTTATTGATTTTGATCAACTAACCATGCATGTAATGACCTATTGAGCCTTTGTGTTGCACATGTAGATTCCAGATTTCATGCAAACATTAATTGCCGCCCACCATGGGGCCCGAAACTCAATTTTTGGCCTTGCAGATCATCAAATTCCCATCCTTCAGATTATGTCTATACATTCTATAGAATCTCGTACAACATCTTTGGTTCATAGTACGATATTCTTTTCTTTGTCATACAATTAGGTGAGAATTATCATATGGCTAGGTGAGAAAGATCATATGAGTTTTTACTTTCTCGTATCAAAAACAGATTGCATTTTAGGGTTTTTCTTGATTGAATTTTGATGATGCTAATACTAACCCTGATCTGTTTTGATATTTTTCACAAGCTAACTTGTTTTTGTAGGATGTTTGTCTAAGAACACGCCTGTCGCTCAAAAACAATATGACTAGTGATTCATTGTTTTTGCGGGTTGTCTGAGGAGATTCAACTAGACTTTGTGTATTCTTAAGTTTTCTAAGCACTTAAATTATGATATGGTAAATGAACAAAACTATTTTTCATGTTTGAGAAGAGTCTAAAAGGTAGGAGAGTATGCTCTTGTCTATATAGACAATAAAAAATCCAACCCTTGAAGATTTTCGAGTTTGAGATTTGTGTTCCTTTAGCGGGCCTGTCATAGTGGGAAAAAGTTATCACCCTATGAGAACGACCCAAGTGAGTAAAACTAGACCTAAGAATTTCAACTGACTATGATAAATAGGCCTCTTAGGATTAAAGTCTCAGAGGATGGAGTTATTTGAGTTTTCTCTTTGAGATCTCTCATATCGAGCATTTTGTAGGGCCTCGTGGTCTCAATCATGCTTGTGTGACTACATCTTGTTTTGATACCTTGTCAGGCTATAGGCCTCAATCGTGCTTGTGTGAATTCAAGGGGTAATTTTGAACAAATGTCCTTATTAAGAAATTTAAGATAGAAGCTATCTGGTTCACCTCCGAAAGGGGGATAATATTTGTGCAAGAGAGATAGTAACTCTCCCAAGATATTTGTCATATCGTACCCCCATTAGCATTTGGAGTTGGTTAATACGATATTAAGAATACATTGCATGAGACTCAGTTGTCTTATTCTAATTAGCAAATGGGTGTGTACCTAAGCTTGCAAGAAAAGGTTTTCTCTCTTAGCCAACTTTCTTAGGATTAGCGTGATGTGCTTGAGGTCACTTTACATCTGGTGTGTTTGTTGTACTTTTGTCCTTGAAAAAGAAACTGAAATACTAAAACTGGAGAAAATAATCAAACCATCAAAACTCATTGGTCAAAGCTTTGTTCTTGCCAGAAACGCATCCTTGTCCAATCATGTGTTGTACGAGTCTTCTAGTTTGTCATTCTAGTCTCTAAGAATTATCATCTGGTTCATCGTAAATTAGCGTATGAGTCTTCCAGTTTGTCATTTTGGTCTCTAAGAATTATCATCTGGTTCACACTAAACTATTGTATGACTCTTCCATTTTGTCATTCTGGTCTTTGAGAATTGTCATCTGGTTCACCCTAAACTATCGTACGAGTATAGCTAGCAGATGGTACAAGATTTCTGTTTTGTCATCTAGCAGTCACTAAATTGTTGTCTAGATCATAATATTTTGTCGTACGAGACTCTATTCTCATCAGTCTATAAACCTATGTTTTCGTATGTCTTTTTGGATCTTTCATACTTGCCTAATTAGTCTACAGTGAGCATATACTTGGTCTTGACACACTAAGGTTCTCAAGTATTCATCTCCAACAAGTTCAAGATCTAATACCTCAAAGTGCATTATCACATTTTCTTTGATAAAATGATCATTCAAACATAGTTTATCATCAGGATCTATCATCCTTTATCATGAAACTACAACACTTGATTAGATTAACCTGGTTCCTATTGAACTTGGTCATATCAAAAATCACAAAATTTGCACTCAAAACTAAGATTGAAAAACTTGTGAACTCACAAATACTTGAATGACCATTCTGTGTCTTATCATTTGATCATATTTACCTAACAATTGATCACTTATTAAGACACATTATAGAAAATTGAAACCTCACAAAACATTCAGAACACATGCATGCCCATTTTAACTAGGGCTCAGAGATGAAAGATCAAAGAAACAAAAATAGAAACCCTTGAAATAGTAGAAGTTCATGAGGAAATGGCACAAGAAAATGAAATACAAGAAGAGGAGGTAACTAATCAACACATCAGAGAAATCAAACGAGATCGTAAATTTGAAAAATTCATGAAAAAAATATTGGAGGACTGTGAAAAAGAAAAATACTTCCTAATGTTAGCAAAATATGGTGCTAAACTTCCCTAAGATTTTGGTGTAAATAATTTAAGAGAAATGGGAGGATTAAGTGACACTTACAATGACAATGAAAAAAATGAAGAAATTTGTAGTCACAAAAAGGATGACACAAGAATTCTTGATGATACAAGGGCTCACGAGGATACATGAAGAACTAAGGATGGCACAAGAATTTTTGATAATACAACAACTCATGAGGATGCACGAAGAACCAATGAGTACACACAAAGACCTAATGATGCCACAAGAAGGGATCATGATGATACAAGAAGGAATTATGATGATACAAGGAGAAATCGTGTCGATGATCCTCTCTTAGCTCTCACACAGTAGATACAAACTCTTCAAACACAAATTCAAGATATATAAAGGGGAACTACTAAGAAGTATTCACTTCAAGAAATCAGTCTTACCCATTTGACAAAAGTCTCAACATGATACCTTTTCCTCCAAATTATGAGACTCCTAGATATGACAAATATAATAGAAGAATTGATCCCCAAGATCATATAAGAGAATTTTGCATGATGAGCATGGAATTTGCACATGAGGACACATACTTAATGAGGTTATTTCCAAAGAGCTTAAGTGGACAAGCTATGGAATGGTTCTCGAAACTTTCACCCAAAATTAGATCATTTGTAAAATTGGTAGACAAGTTTGTTTCACAATATGCATATAACATACAACATGAGATCACAATGCTAGACTTGTGTCACACCAAGCAAAATAGTGGAGAACTTTTCATGATGTTTCTACAAAGGTGGAGATGATTAGCTGCCTGATATCCTCGTATGGTGCTAGAATATGAAAAGATGGACATATTCATTGACAATATAAATGAAGAAATGAGTTATAAATTAAAAATTCAAATTCATCCAAGTTTTGAAAAGATGATTGATAATGGAATCAGAATTGATGAAGATATGGTAAAGAAAGGAGAGTTGAAGATCTACAAAGGAGTTAATCCTCCTCCCAACAATAATACTACTAATAACGACAATGATAAGCCCAAGTTTTAGAACAAAAATTGAAACATCATTAATGATGGGATAATGGATAATAATAATGTGAAACCAAAGCAACCAATTTTCAATTTATCAAGTCACATAGCAACGGTTGAACAAGATAACAATAAACTAAAAGCATCTTTTAATTTTATTTTTTGTAGGAAATTTACCAACATTGGTGAACCACTTGGGTTAGCTCTAAAGACACTTCTTGCAAACAAGATGATTACCTTTCCAGAAGAAAGAAACTTTGAACCCAAGGTTAAACGTGCTTGGTGGTACAACAATCATTATTATGATTTTCATAGAAGCAAAAGACACCAAACAAATGATTGCAGCAGTTAAAACATGTCATCCAAGATTTGATTGACAATGACATCATAACTGTGGATGGACATAAGACAAATGAGTTGCACTCAGCTCTCAAAACTCCACTTCGTAATTACGAGAAGGTTGAATCATCAATAGTGCAAAATGGCAAGGGTAAAACACAAGTGAACTATGCTCACACTTATGATAACATGGTTAATGTGATTGCAGTCAAAGAGAAACAACAATAAGAACCCACTCATGTTATCACAAGAAGTAAAGCCAAAGTTACTTTCTCGGGTCCTACAACTAACACGTCATCCACTTCAAAAAAATATAGTCTAGTAGATCAACTACAGAAAACTCCTGCTCAAATACCAATTTTTGAACTTCTAAACTTTCACCCACACATAAAGAAATTTTAGAAAGAGCACTAGTAGATACGACGGTATCCAAAGATCTTGATGTAGATAAATTCCAAACTATGGTGGGACACCTCACAATGCCTCACTTCTTATCATTCACAAAAGAAGATGACATGTCTTTGCAACATCCCCATAACTCTCCATTGCATATTGAAGTCCTTATTCATAAAATGTGCATAAAATGTGTCCTAATAGATGGAGGAGTTGGCTTGAATATTTTCTCATTAAGTCTTGTTCATGCTTTAGGTTATTCTGAGATGTAGTTGATCCCCATAAAAAGATCACAATCAAAGCATATGATGAAGAAGAATGTTCCTCCAAAGGAATTATGGCATTACCCATTAGAGTAGGACCCTTGCAAAAAGATACAACATGCCAAGTTCTAGACCTGGATTTATCATACAACATACTTTTGGGAAGACCATATTCATGACATACAAGATATTCCCTCAACTTATCACTAGTGCATGAAGTTTCCATACAATGGACAAGAAATCACAATTTCAGTAGACTTAAATCCATTCCAATATTGTAGTAATTTGAAACCGGCACAAGAGGTCATTGTTTTGCATAATAGAGAGGCATCGTCTTCAAGCACACAATCCAAAGAAAAATCATTTTTTTCAATCTTGTCAAGTTTTGAAAAGTAGAGACAGCTGAGAGATTAAGGGAATGGAGAATATTTAGTGTCACAGTTACCATTTTCTCCTAAATCTTATGGTAAACAATCAAACTCAAAACAACAACTAGTTGTAAAACCTCTTCCAATATTTGATGGAGAATTTGTTAGCATTGGGACATTATCTGAGGAAATAGAAGATAAAGATGTGCTACAATGGCTATATAAGGATGAAGAAGTTTAACAAAACATTAATAATTTCAGATTACCCATAGAAAAATATGCAAAAGAATTTAACATCCTTCAGAAAATGGGATACACTGGAATAGGTCTTGTAGGAAAAATAAAAGAAGGTATCTCAGAACCCATACAACCTCATACTCAACAGGCTACAAACAAATCAGACTTAGGGTATGGACAAGTTACTCCACAAGAAGAAACATCTTCTAGGGAGAAAAAAGATGAACATGATAAAAGACAAGAGAAATTTGCAATCAGAAGAGAATAAGCTTCTACCAAACAACAAGAACAAGAAAAAATAAGATCTCAAAAAGAGAGAGCTTCTAATCAGTAAGAAAGAAAAGAAGTTGGTATAAAGCAATCAAAACAAACAAGAAGTTGGTATAAAGAAAGGAGACTAATAGCAAGATGAATAGAACTAAGTATCGGCCTAGAGGAAGATGAATATGAGAGAAGAAAAGAGATAGCGAGGAAGACAGAAGAAACAAACCAAAAGTTATATGAACAAATATATAGATTGCAGGCTGCCAGTGAGACAGATTCCAATGAATGGGAATGGGATTCTTATCATTTTGAATAATCAGTTGAAGAAACCTTCTATAAAGAATATGTGGGTGTTGATGTAGTCCATGCATATGCAGGGCAAATGTTAGGAACTAGATCACTTGAATTAGAATCACATTCAGCCAACTTGGATTTAATCGAGGACGATTGAGAACTACTTATGAGAGGTCATTCTGATGAAAGTATCATCCTAGACATTGAAATACGTATTGAGGAATTTAATGTTTCTATCATTACCCTTAATACCTTTGAAACATCTTAACCTAAGGATCCCTTACCTTTAATCCATTCTAAATTTATTGACTGGGATAATGAGGGACATACTAAGATTGATACCTTTCCTAATGACCACGCTATAGCCTTATACCTCAATGAAACTGAGCCTACAACAACTTCCACAAGTGATTTCACCAACACATCTTCCAGTCAAGTGGGTGCCAAATATCCTAGTTGCAAAAGTAAGAAAAAATTAAAAAATATCAGGTCTAATGTTGAAAACCATTTATTGGCAACATTAGAACAAAGAAAAGTAAAAATAAAGGACACATATAATGGTGAAAACCTCTTTGAGGCACCGAAAGATGGGAGATTTGACACCTTACCTGAATATTATGAAGAGAGATCATCTATGCTAATTTAACCAACAAAGGTAGACAATATTTGAACAATAGATAAACTAAGATTCTAATCTGACAACCTCTCTATCAAAACAAGAAAAGAAAAAATATCTAGAATTTTTCAAAAGATGACAAATTAATTTCACCTGATCATATGAAGACATGCTAGGGTTGGATCCAGATCTTATAATGCATCACCTAAATGTCACTCTAGGAGGTAAATGAGAAAAATTAAAAAATGAGAAAGATGCATCCTCATATAGCTCTCCTTGTCAAAGCAAAACTGAAGAAATTATTGGACGTGGGATTCATCAAACCTGAGGCATATCCTCAATGGGTATCAAACATAGTTCATGTTTCTAAATCAGATAAAAGTATTAGAGTGTGTACAGACTTCAAAGATCTTAATAATGCATGACCAAAGGATATCTTTCCTTTGCCTAATATTGACATCATTGTCGATTTAACTGCTGGACATTTTATGTTTTCTCTAATGGATGGATTCTCAGGATATAACCAGATTAAAATAGCTCCAAAGATCAAGAAAAGACAACTTTCACATGTCCATGGGGTAATTTTTGTTGGAATGTCATTCTATTTGGACTAAAGAATGCAGGTGATACATATCAAAGATCCATGACAATAATATTCCATGACATGATGCATACATTCATGGAAGACTGTGTGGTTGACATATATGCAAAATCATACAACCGAGAGGAACATCTAGAAATACTAGAAAAGATCTTTGATCAGTTAGAACAATACAAGATAAGGCTCAAATCCTAACAAATGTGACTTTGGTGTCATGTCAGGTAAGCTATTGGGATACATTGTTTCAGCTAGAGGTATAGAAGTAGATCCGGCTAAAGTTAAAGCAATCATAGAAATGACATCTCCCAAGTCTATCAGTCAGCTCAGATCACTTCAAGGAAGATTGCAATCAATTAGAATATTTATTGCTCAGTTAGCAGATTAGTGTCAACCATTTACTCATCTGTTACACAAGAATGTTCATTTCAAATGGGACACTCAATGTGAAGAAGCATTCGACAAGATCAAGGAATATCTCATGCAACCACCAGTTTGAATGTTACCAATTCAAGGAAATTCGTTGTTACTATATGTATCAACCACACAAGTATCATTGGGGGTTATTCTTGCACAATAGGATAATAAAGGAAAAGAACGATCTATTTACTACATCAATAGAACATTAATGGGATACAAGCTCAATTATTCACCAACAAAAAAATAATGCTTAGCAGTAGTATTCACTTCTCAAAAGTTGCAACACTATCTACTTTCTCACTCAATCAAACTGATTGCTAAAATATATCCATTAAAGTATTTGCTCGATAAGGTGACATTAATAGGAAGATTAGCAAAATAGGTCATGATCCTGAGTGAATTTGATATTGATTATGTGGATAGAAAAGCTATAAAGGGACAAGTTATTGCAGACCAGTTGGACAAAGCACCACTTCAAGATGACCATCCCTTAAACATTGAATTTCCAGATGTTGATATCCTCGTAGTCACCAAATAGACATGGTAGTTGTACTTTGATGGTTCATATGCCCAGCATGGATCATGAGAAGGAATTTTATTCATCACATCACAAGGTCACACAATTCTAAAGGCATATAAATTGAGTTTTCCATGCACCAACAATACAACAAAATATGAAGCTTTGGTCAGAGGAATCAAGATGGCCATAGAATGAAACATCACACAATTATAGGTTTTTGGAGACTCTCAACTTGTCATCAATCAAATTAATGATGATTATCAAACAAAGGATGACAAAATCATGCCTTATAAAAAGATGGTAGATTATTTCGAGTATTATTTCATAGAAATCACTTTTGAGAAAGTTCTGAGAAATGACAACAAAGCAGTAGATGCCATGGCAACACTTGCTTATCTACTTCAGACACAGGAAAATCAAGAGCGTTATGAATTCCTGGTGGAAGAATTGTTTTCCCTGCACAAAATCGTCCTGATTCCCAAATTATCTGTCATCTTGTTGGGCATGATTCCTCCAGCTATGACCAAATTTATACATACCTAAAAGATAATACCCTCCCTCCTGACTTGTCAAAGAACTAAAAGAGAAATTTCATTCGCCAATCTTCCCATTATACTCTTGTCGTTGATACCCTTTTTAAATGAGGTTTGGATGATACTCTCTTAACATGTCTCAACCAAGAAGAATCTGAGAAAGTATTAAATGAAGTCCATAATGACATTTGTGGCACTCATTCAAGTGGTCTTACCCTTTCAAAAAAACTCATACGCTTGGGCTATTCTTGGCCAACTATGGAATGAGATTCTTTTCAAATAGCTACAACATGCAAACAATGTCAAATCCATGAAAATTTCATTCATTCACCAGCACAAGAGTTTCATGCTTTAGAAACCTCTTGGCCTTTCTACCAATGGGATCTTGATCTAGTAGGAAAGATAAATCCTTCTTCATCCAATGGTCACAAATTAATTTGTGTAGCTACAAAATATTTTACAAAATGGATTGAGGCAGTACCTCTCACAAATATCACAAGAAAAGAAATTGTTGCATTTATCTTGAACTACCTCATATGTTGCTATGGCATACCCATGACTATCACCACTGATAATGGGTGATCGTTCAAGAACTAGGATGTACATGAGCTTTGTGAGAAATTTTAGATCCAACATAGATTCTCTACACCCTACTATCCACATGGGAATGGACATGCAAAAGCATCAAACAAAATAATTTTTAAAATCCTTAACAAGACAATTAATGATGTTGGTAGAGATTGGCATATTCAATTGAACCCTCCTCTATGGGCCTATCATACTAGTATCCTCACACCAATAGGAGCCACACCTTTCTCTATTGTCTATGGATCAAAACCAATACTACCAATAGAAGTAGAGATACCTTCTCTATGAATATCATTAAAAGGCCTTATCCCAAATAAAGAACAACGAGTATCTAGACTACAAGAGATAGAATTGATCCATGAATGACGAAAAAATTCCTTTGGTCATTTGAAGGTGTATCAACAAAGAATGTGCTGAAGTTATAATAACAAGGTCAAACCAAGAGCCTTTCAAGTTGGAGAACTAGTGCTAAGGAAAATCCATGAAACCAGTCAGATCAAGAAAAGAAAGGGAAGTTTGAATCAAATCGGTTGGGTCTGGTTATTATCACAACAACATTTGGGTCAGGATTGTATCAACTGTCAACGTCAGGTAGGGATTAGCTCGAGGAAACCACCAATAACATGCATCTGAATTTTTTTTATGTCTAAAACCAAAAAAAATCCCCAAAAAGGTAAAAAAGAAGAAATTAAAAAAAAATTGCAAAACCAGAAAATCCAAAAACAATGAAATAGCAGAAAATCCAAAAAAAAAGTGAAAAAGGAGAAAATCCCAAAACAGTGGAAAAAGCAGAAAATACAAAAACAGCTAAAACAGTGAAAAAAATAAAATCAAATATGAGAAAAAGTGCAATTAAAAAATAGATGGTGAAAACCTGGCAAAATGCGTTATCTGTTAGATGGCTCTTCCATCTATTAGTTCATGCATCCTTCTGCTTGCATTCTTTTTTTCCTCAACGATGTTCATATCCATAATAAAGCCTTTGTACATGCGTAGGCTTGGCAGGTGATTTCTCACCATGGTTTGGATCATTGTATATACCATAATAAAGTTTGTTTCTTGACTGGGGGCAAAATCTTGAACCTAGCTGGGGGCAAAAATTTTCATCGTTTTGAGCTTCATCAAACTGGTAGAACAACAGTTGGACAACTCTTGTCAAGAAAAAACTAAGACACATCCAACGTTGAACACAAAATCAATTGTCAACCATCAAACTACCCACTATCAGTCTAAACATGACAAACACATATCAATGGATGATATCTTTTGACTAATGATTTTAACACTTTGATAATAATGGTTCAACTATTTTCTCTTGATTTTTTCTATCATGATTTTTGAGTGACTCTAGGATGTCTTTGACTAGAGGAACAAGGAAGAAACATTATATTTTCTTGTCTATTGTCTATAAATTAATCATTAATATGTGCAAATTTGTCTCAGGACATGATCATCAGAGTATCATCTAAGACATTTCAGATTTGCATATAAGAAATGGTTAATACTATTTGTTTTACACAAGCAACACCTAGGTCATCTTGGTTCAATTATACCTCGACGCTTGTGCTAACTTGCAATATCAAAACCCAGGAAAGTAGTGCTTAGGTCATCATGGTTCAATTATACCATCAATTTTTGCACTCACTTCCCACATTTTAAAAGCTCAATGATGACAAAAAGCAATGACCAAGTGATTGATCCAATCACAATGTTGTATCTCATTTGCATTTGCATTATTTAAAGTGGATTGCATTTAATTTTGCATGGGATCATAAAAGCTCATCTTTTTCCAAGGTCAAACGCTTCAAAATGTGTTATCTCTCTTATTACGTGATTGAGTACATTGGACATTAACAAAAATAATCAATTCATTCATTCGGCATGATAAGTTAGTTCATTTCATCACATGTCAGCATTGTATAATAAGACATCATTCATATAGATCCATCATCCATATAGATCATTGAATCTTTCAGTCATTCATAAATATAAATCATGTCAAAAGACATCATCATTGCATTGTGCTGCATCCATCTCATATCAACATTCATGGGAAAAGTCTGAAAAGCATCATATAAATAAGAAACATTTCATTGCACATAAGTCACATAGTACATATAGAATCATCTTGCATCATCATATAAGAGACATGCATCCATCATCTAGGGTCCATAATCATATAGAAAGTAGAATGCATATATAATCTCATAGACCATATAAGGCAAATGGGATCGACTGCATATCATATCATTAGAAATAATCAATGTCCAATGTACAATGATATCACAAAAATGTCAGAATATATCGTAGGAATCATCAATGTCTCATCAATGGTGTATACAAAATCAGATCAATGATCAATCTCTCATATCAATGTCTGCTAGGACGATGACCAAAAATTTCTCCAGATTATCAGCCTAAACGAATCTCGTGCTACTCCCCTGAATGCACCAACATTAGCACATCTAAATCTTCTTGCAACAGGATATCAATAAAATGTCAGTTCTTTATCCAATCAATCTCTTTGATCATTTGATCTGTTATCCTATCCCCTCACTGGATATTTCCATAATCTCTTTGAGCACCGATCAGTGATTCTCATTCATCATGAGGTCACGCATCTAGTATTTTCAATCTTGAGTTTACATCATTAACTCTCATCAATCATGAATTCAATCAACCTTGTCCTATCAGATCATCAAATCTTGAGTTTATATCATTGACCCTCATCAGTCACAAGGTCAATCAAACTCTATCAATCATCAATTCAAGAAAAACATCAAAGTAATCAAAGAACTGGCACTTTCATCAACCAAAGTTGTGAGGTTCAAGTAAATTTTATCGAGAAACCAATTTTGCACAAATCCAAACAAATCAATCATCAATTCTCTCAATTGATCTATTGAGGGGGCATCCTCATATCATCATAATCTATCAATCAACGTCTGGGGCATCATATCAAAATCATATCTGCATCAAATCAAGATTTTTCTTTGAACCAATGTGCCATCACACATTGCTTCAAAGATGGGCAAAATGTATGCATCTAAAAATGGTCTAAAGATAATTAATTAAATATGCAGTTATCAATTAATTCAATTCGCAAATAATTTGGTTAATTTCCCCATTCATCTACTTATAAATAAATCTAAGGATTTATTCATTAAGTTCATTTCAATAATCCCCCTTTCATTAATTAATTTCAAAATTTATTAATTCCCCTAATATTAATCAATTCTTCTAATTCCTAACTAAGATTAACAAACTAAAATTTGTTGAGATTAACTATCCATTTTCCTAATATTTGAATTTCTAAATTCAAATATGAGTACATGGCTCCTAAATTCTAACCACCTAACCTAATTACCCTCTAACCTAACCATTGTATCTAATCCTAGGGTCTATCTTGTTGGAAATCAATAACATTGAGAGGAGGGGGGTGAATCGGTGTTATACCAGAATAAAATATTTTAGCCTTAACAAAACATACATACACCAACCGATATACTGGTATAAACATAATTGAAAGAAGTAATGCAACCAATAAGCCAAACATGTAAATGAGAAACATAACACACATATTTATACGTGGAAAACCTCAAAGAGGAAAAACCACGGTGGGATTTGTGACCCACAATATCAATTCACTGGCCATATGAAGAGATATTACAATATATGGTGGGCCTGCAGTTGCAGGAAGGCTTACAACGTAGAGCACACTGCTCATCACAAAAGGAGGCTCACTGACTACATAAAAATATAGACAACAATCCGAAGAAGTTTGAACTACTTAGTATAGCATCTCCTATGCCAGAATTCAGTTCTAGTTTAAGCTCCATCTATTCCAGTTAAAACCCTAAACGTCAGTACCGGAATAACCCTTACAATGAATTCCTCCCATACATAGTCTCTCTGATATATTTTGCATTACATTCACATATTCTTCCACATACCTATTTTATGAAAATGATCTAATCAATTTGTCCTATATACCTTATACAAATTTATGCCTTATGTTAGCTTACAAGGATATATACAATATTGAATTTACATGTTGGCCATATAACATAAATGAATAAGCATTAAAACAAGTTGTTGATGCTAGATCCAAGATGTGTCGACCTCTAATACCGATGAACTTTACTATACCATGTCAGCCTGCATTGCCGGTGACCAAAGAAATCTTCTATCCTGTCAGTGTGAGTGTCAGTGTAAAGTCTATGAAGTGCCTGTCAGTACACCATATGAAGCCGGAACCCAAAATCATGTTGCCATCAATGACAACATAATGAAACCTCACCAATAGAGTGTCAATTGCCAATAATATCCCCCTTTAGAATTGGTGGCAACACTCATGTGAAAAATGGTCATGGTTTCAAATGCCGGTTTCCTCCTACCCTACTCCCCCTGAGCTGAATATGCAAAATGCTCCAACAATTCAAAATTAAAAAACTCTATAACTCACCCTAATGTATGCAACCCTTGCAATCCTTCTTGCAATACTTTTTCACATCTATACCTCTCCCCCTTTGACATAAAATGCCAAAAATTGTAAACAAAATGTCAACGAATGATAATTGTACACTGAATACATAATTATCCCAACCAATTTTGAATGTGTTAGAGGTGAACTCACAAAGCTGGTTCCCACTTTTTGGTACGTCCTGATTTTTGCTGAAATTGTACATTTTTTAGAAAATATAATGATTTAAGCTTTAAGAGGTCCCATTTGAAGTAATTAATTGAAGAGAGTTAAATCAAAGGCTCTTAGATCAAAATTTCTTGGATAGAACCTCTCTACTTCTAAATCATACTTGCAATGGAGTCTCCTTTGCATCTATCAAATGCTGATAAAAAACTAATTTTAGATTAGCTTTTGGGGGGTCAAATTAATTCATTTAAAAGTTTTTAAAAAAAGTATTTAGTCCTTATTATAAGATTTCCAAATAGTATAACTTTTAATATATTTAATTTCATTAATATATTTTTATTTTATTTCTTATGAATGTAGGTTTTTCACCGAACATGAACTTCTTTGTTCAATGCATTGGGAAAAATAGTAATCTAATTCAAAAAAAATCTGAAAAATATCTATGCACTAGGTATTGGTGTTTTATTTCTTAAAAAACAAAGAAAATTGAATTTTGATATATATAGAACAAGTTATGTGTTCAAACGTACACCTATATCTGAATTATAATTAGTCAAACTTCAAAACTTAATAAAATGAAAAATATTCAACATATCACTATCAAACCAACTACATGCCTTGGGTATTGATGTTACAAACCAAAATTCAAAAGAATTAAGTTTTTATCATTTATAGAAAAAAAAATTATGCATTTCGGGATACACATCACTCTTAAAAAATGTTGTTTGTTGTTAAAAACTACTTTTTGAGGGAGATAGAAAAATCAATAAAATTTTATTCAAACAAATTTGAAAAAACATATTTAGAATCTACAAACAAGATGCTAAAAATCACTAGTTTATATCATCTTCAAATTCTTAATGGTTTAAAAGTTATAGGTGTCAGAAAGTTGAGGTTTTTTACAAAATATTCATCTAAGTGTTAAAGTTGGTCAAAAAGTGTGAACCAGTATTGTGAATTCACCCTCAGAGATAGATACAAGTCCACTCAGTAAATATGTAAGTGATTCTTTCTCATTAACTTCTGCCAGTGTGGGCTTACCAAGCATATCCATGCATTCCCTCTTATGTACACCAAGTGAATCCAATCTGGGACTCACCAAACCTTTGAGACTTCTGGCTCTCCAAATGATCTTATCTTTTTCTTTTTCAAGAGTAGAAATTTGATTCTCCAAAGTCAAAATTTTTCCATCAGTAGATTTTGTCAGTGAAACTAGTCCATCAAAAGAGTTAGTAATATTAGCAATTTTGTCTTGTACCTCTTTTATCTTTTCATCTAATTTTGTTGTAAGAATCTTTGTACTGCAACATACCCTAAAAATGTTAGTACATTGTTTCAAAGAATTTTCTATCAAAATTAACTTCTCCTTAATATTTTTCTTCTCTTTGTCAATGATCTGATTAAAAATGACTCTCTTATCCAAAGTGAATTTTTCAAGTGCTAGTCAGTTAGAAATCTGATGTAATGATTGAAAATCTTTAGAGATGTGTTATATTATTACCTTAAGCTTTCCAGAAGGGCTCGCTTTATTCTCAATATTAAAATCTGGGACCAATCTGTGCAAAACAGTTATGGATTGATCTATATGTTAGGATAAATGGTGAACAACTGAGAGGGGGTGGGGGGGGGGGGTGAATCAGTTGTTAACAGATTATACAAATCGAGCCACTTAATAACCATAAACTAGAGCACATAAACTTAAATACCAAAATTGTAGAAACATATACCAGGAAGCATTAAAAATTAATAATGAAACAAAGAATCAATATAATGCAACCATACCATATAACACCATGATTTCTATGTTGAAAACCCAGAAAGAGAAAAACCACGATGGGAAGCCTACTCATAGTCAGATAATACTTCTGTAGAAAGTATGTGATACAATGAGGAGCCCTACACATGCAAGAAGGCCAACAACCTAGAGCATACTGCTCATTACAAAAGAGTCTCACTAACTACAGAGGTTAAAATCACCTCATGATGATTAGACAATAATTCAAAAGAATGAATTGTCAAAGATAGCATCTACCGTGTCTGATTATAGTCCCGATTAAGCTCAATGTCATAGGACTAAATCCTGTTCTGAATCCAGTTCGATCACCAATGATCGACCAACTCCTCTGCCTAAATGATATTACAATATTCGTACATTACATTCCTTGACCATGACCTTTTCCACAACCATGATACTCTACAAAGAGTTTCTACCTATTATTTATACAAATCCTAAGGCCTAAATCAATTAGGTCGGCCACCCAAAAGATATTATAATAAGATCATTACATAAATCCATATTACAATGATATGTCATATTGGTTTAAGACCAAAACAACAATAACCAATCCATAGAACATCCCAAAACATTTCGGTAACGTGTAGAGTACACATTAATATGATACTGGTCCATAACCTAGATAGGTACCAGACCTATTTTGAGTCCACCACACCAAAGCAATGTCTTCAAGAATTTGAAGCATGATCAAAGAATATCTTCAACATCCTGAAATCCATTTAGAAGTCGCACCAACACCACTTATGCATACTATCAAGATTCCTTAGTGAAAGCTCTACCAGTTAAATCTTAAATCAATGTCGGTAAGGGTTTACAAGAGTGTATGATAGCATCCTCTTACCAAGTCAATACCAATTGACCAAAACATGCTCCAGAAGCATGTACCACATGAAATCAAACATACTCCATAGATCCAAACATTCCGAAAATGTCCAACAGATAGTCTCTTCTGCTAGTAACACTAGATCTTCTACCAGTAACCAAAACTTGTCTGCTGGTGTCGGTAACCAACCATAACAATTAGTGTTGACATCAATGACAAAACATCAATGCAACACATAATCAATTCATCCATAATACCAACAATCTCCCCCTTTGGCATTGATGGAAACACTAGATGTGAAAAACATCTAAGTACCAAGAAATTCCAAACAAGTCTCCCCTTATGGAAGACAACCAACAATCTCTTGAATAACTCTCCCCCTGTGAATGACATCTCTGTAAGGTTCTAAATTTATTTTTCACATTACTATATCTCCCCCTTTGACATCAATGCTAGAAATCTGACACAAATATCAAAGCAAGAATGTAAACCTCTGAATCTCAAAGATGACTACTCCCCCTGAGTGGTAACACCACTCATTAGTGTCGAAATGAATAATATCTCTGATAATGCATGTTAGACTGATGACAAACTTCATCAATCAAGTCTCTGATAGAGGGGCAGAAACCCCTAACCTATCTCTCAAATATTTAAATGATTCCTTAGATAGTGGTTTAGTGAATATATCTACAATCTGCTCTTTAGTGTTCATGCAAACCAATTTGACTTCCTTTCCTTCTACCTTGTCCTTCAAAAAGTTATACTTTATTGATATACGCTTAGTCTTAGAGTGAAATACCGATTTCTTAGACATATCTGTAGCTACAGAGTTATCACAGTAGATAACTACCGGTTCACTATAATTTACCTTGATATCCTTCAACATTTTCTTCATCCATAAGACCTGAGTGCAATTAGTTGCTGCTACAACATATTTAGCATCTGCAGTAGATAAAGAAATACATGATTGTTTTTGCTGTCCCATGAAACCAATTTCTTTCCAAGAAAGAAAGCTCCACCATAAATGATCTTCCTGTCATCAGTATCTCCTACCCAATCTAAGTCAGTATATGCACATAAAGTGAAATCATCATTTCTAGAATACCATAAGACATATTATGTTATTCCTTGCAGAGACCAGAATATCCTCTTTATTGCACATTCATGATTTTCTTTAGGATTAATTTGATATCTTGAAACAATACTTACTCCATTCATAATATCTGGTCTAGTTTCAGTTAGATATAGAAAGCCACCAATCATAGACTTATACCTTGTCGGATTTACTGGTGTAGAAGTATCCTTGATAGATAATTTCTCATTTGTTACCATAGGAGTACTTACCGGTTTGGAATTATCCATACCAAACTTTTTCAACAATTCCCTCAGATACTTAGTTTGAAAAATAAAAATTCCTTTGTCAGTTTGAGTAATCTACAAACCTAAGAAAAATATCATCTCACCAATCATGGACATTTCAAATTAATTTTCATATTATTATAAAATTCCATGCACAATTTATCTTCTGCTCCAAAAATGATATCATCAACAAATACTTCAATAACCAGAATATCATCATCAATGATCTTGTAATATAAATTACTATCAACACTACCTTTAGTAAAACCAAGCTTCAAAAGATATTTATCCAACCCTCCATACCAAGCTCTAAGAACCTGTTTCAATCCATATAAAGATTTCTTCAATTTGCAAACCATATCTTTATCATCTTTAAGTGAAAATCCATCAGGTTGCTCAATATATACTTCTTCCTCAAGTTCACCATTCAAAAATGCACATTTAACATCCATTTGATAAACCTTATAGTTCTTATAAGCTGCATAGGCAAGAAATAGTCTAACAGCTTCAATTCTAGCTATAGGTGCAAATGATTCACCATAATCAATTCCTTCCATTTTAGAATATCCTTTACAAACCAATCTAGCCTCGTTTCTTACAACTTGACCATCCTCATTCAGTTTATTCCTAAAAACCCATTTAGTTCCAATAACATTCTTATTTTTAGGTTGGGGAACTAAAGTCCAAGTTTCATTCTTCTCTATCTGATCTAATTCATCTTCCATAGCCTTTAACCAATATTTATCTTTACAAGCCTCAATAACAGATGTCGATGTAACTATCTCAGTTTCCTATACCGGTTAAGGCATTGTTGGTTCTGTTATGATTATTTCCACTATCAGTTCCCTGTCATATGATGTAGATTGATTTTTGTATTGCTCATCCACTTTCACATTAGCACTGTCCACAATTTTCTACAATCTTTTGTTATAACATCTATATGCTTTTCTTTGAATTGAATGATCAAGAAATATCCCTTCATCACATCTAGGATCAAACTTCCCAATTGAATCATTCCTTTTGATATAGCAGTTACTTCCAAAAATTCTGAAATATTTAACAGTAAGTGTATGTCCAAACCATAATTCATAAGGTGTATTACCAGTTTCACCATTGATATGAACTCTATTAAATGTGTAGACTATTGTACTCACTACTTCTCTCCAATAGATGTGAGGTAATTTGGCTTCCATTATCACATATCTTGTTGCATCCAAAATCATTTTGTTCTTTCTTTCCACTAGTCCATTCTATTGAGGAGTCTGGGGTGTGGATAACTGTCTCCTTATCCCATTTGTTTCACAAAAACTGTTAAACTCATGAGATGTGAATTCACTGCCTTGATCTTGTCCTAAACATTTGATTTTTAATCTAGTTTCTATTTCAACCTTTTCTTTAAAGATCTTGAATTTATCAAAGGCTTCAGACTTCTCCCTAAGAAAAGTCACCCACATCATTCTAGAATAGTCATCAATAATCATCATGAAATACCTATCACCTTGAAAACTTCTGATCCTTACAAGACCACATAAGTTAGTGTGAATCAAATCAAGTAAATCATTATCTTTATCAAGCATTCTCTTAAAAGAAATTCTAACTTGCTTCCCCAATTAACATTCCTTACATACTAGATTATGAGGTTTCACAATCCTAGGTATATCTCTAACTACCTTAGTTGAACTGATCTTAACAATACAATCAAAATTAATATGACACAACCTCTTATGCCATAACCAAATCTCATCAATATGAGCAATCAAATATGTCTTATTATCAGTGTTCAAGTGAAAGATATTATCTCCAGACATGTTGCAATCTCTAAACCAGTCTTGTTAATGATTTTGCATTTTCTATCTTTAAATTGAAGTTGGAAACCCTTATCCACCAATTGTCCAACACTTAAAAGATTATGATTTAAACCTTCTACATAATAGACATTATCAGTATTATGCTTTCCATACAAATAAATAATACCTCTACCTTTGATCATACATGCTTTTTCATCTCCAAATCCAACTTGAGTGCCATTGTATTCTTGTAGGGATAGAAATTTTCTTTTATCTCTAGCCATATGATGTGAGCATCCACTATCAATTACCCATTCATCCTTATCTTCAACTTTTTCTGCCAGGGCCTTTTCTTCATTCATGATAGCCAGTTCTGGTTCATCTTCCTTTAAAGAATAGAACACCCATTCCTTTCCACTGCCAGATGCACTAGCAGAATCTTCTGTCAGTTAATCCCTAGAGTCATCACTTACTCCTTCCTCATCTGCTATGTAGCATTGTTTACTTTTCTTGAATCTATATATGTTCTGGTTAGGCTTAAATGTTTTCATAACTCTTTCATCAAATCTTGCATTCCTTTCAGGACATCTAGAAGAAAAATGACCAATCTTATTACATGAAAAACATTTAAAAGGTATTTTTCCTTCATACTTCATGTCAGTCTTTTAGGTACTCTTCTAGAAAATAAGGCTTCAAGTTGCTCAAATTCTTCATCTTCTTTCCTCATATCTTGCATATAAGGCTTTCCAATCACTTTTTCTGGTAGATGATGATGCATGAAAAACAGGTTCAGACGTTGCAGCTCCAAAAGATCCAAATTCTTCAAGTTCAAAAGAAGACAATTTTTCAATCAGAATGTCTTTGTTAACAAAAGTGTTTGCTATTGTTATCAACTCATTAATTGCAGTTGCCTTCATCTTGTAAGCTAGTGGAAGGGCTCTCAAGACTTTGGAAACTATTTCATCTTCACTCAGAGATCCTCCACAACATTGAATTCCCATAACAATCTCATTTACTCTTTCCATAAACGCATTAATTATTTCATTATCTTCCATCTTCAAGTTCTCATATCTTACTCAGTAACCATCAAGTTTAGCAATTTTCACAGTAGGGTCACCTTCATTCAGAGTTTGCAATTTATCCCACATAACCTTCACAAATTATTTGTCAATCAATCCCATGATTTGTTGATCAGTGAGTGCACACAAGAGGGCTTCTCTTGCTTGGCCATCATTGCCAATATTCTTATCCAAGTCTGCAAGAATAGGATTTCCAAATGCTGGATCATAAGGTGTATATCCTTTCTCTGTGATCTCCCAAATGTCCTTTCGAAGACATCTAAGATGAGTCTCCATCCCAATCTTCCAAATTCCACAGTGTGTTCCGTCAAGCTTAGGGATTTCTCTTCTAAAAATAGTTGTCCGTGGATTTGAAGTGTTAGCTACCATAGGATCTACCTCAAGCGGTTAAGATTCTACAAAAGAGAACCAGAGCTCTGATACCAATTATTAGGATAATTGGTGAACAACTAAGAGGGGGTGAATCAGTTGTTAAAAAATTATACAAATCCAACCACTTACTAACTATAAACCGGAGAACATAAACATAAATACCAGAATAGTAGAAACAAATACCGATATGCATTAAAACTTAATAATGAAACAAAGAATCAACACAATGCAACCATATCACATAACACTATGATTTGTACATGAAAAACCCAGAAAGGGAAAAACTACTATGGGAAGCCTACTCACAGTCAGATAATACTTCTACAGAAAGTATGTGATATAATGAGGGGCCTACACATGCAGGAAGGCCAACACCCTAGAGAATACTGCTCATTACAGAAAGACTCTCACTGACTACAAAGGTTAAAACCACCTCAAGATGATTGGACAACATTCCAAAAGAATGAACTATTGGCTTGATGATGATTGTAATGTATTCATCACTTGTTGTCATTGATGAAACACTCTCTCACACATATGATTACATTGACTATCGGTGTAACTTCAATTGTTTTACACTATCAACAGGTATGTTTAAGGTTTATCTCTAATCGGTACTTTGTGCCAACCGGTATGTGCATAAGAGACAACCTATGGCTACACTAAGTCATCATCAAGATGAAGATGAAGATGGAGATCAAGCAGAAGATTCCAGGACAATGGTTCACATATTTTATTCAAACTGGTATTGACTATTCCAACAGGTATTTGTTAATTTTGTGATGAGTTACCAACACCAACTTTTTGGCGGTCATTTTTTGTGATGAGTTTTGGTTACTTGTCTAGATACACTGCTCCTAGGAAATTGTGTTTTGATTTCCTAAGGCTGACATAAGATTTGAATGTCTATTTAAAGACATCTGAGTGAATCATTTTGAATAAGTATGGTAATGATGTTATGTGAATATAGATATACATCAAGAATGAAAGTTTTTGTTGAAGAACAATAAGTGTTAAGATGAAGAGCAGTGTTGAATGTACTTAGAAGGATCTGATCAAGCAAGTATTGTGCTACTCAGAACAGATCAAAACATTCTTGTTGTTTTCTAATCATTATAACATAATCAAATCCCCTAACTAGGTAAGCTCTGACAAGCTTCGTTGTACAAATTATCTAACAAGGCGATCCATTAGTTTGGATTTTCAAATCTATTGGCATTTTTGATGGTTATGTTGTGATTGTTATTGATGGACACACACTTGCATTGAAACTACTTTTATGTATGGGTTATGCTCAACCGGAAATTGTTCCAACCGGTATGATGCATTATAGTCCTTAGACTATTGGCATTTTGTAGAAAGTGATTACTGATCTAAAGCAGTATACTGACCCCAAGCAGTTCGAGGATCTCAAGTTGTACGAAGGATCAAAGCAATAGAACACATATTTCCCAGTCTTCATTTTTGTCAAACCGGCAACTGACATTTTGCTTGAACCGGTATATTGTGTGAACCGATAATACTCTATGATGAGTTACCAACTGACATTTTGTGATGAGTTACCATCCACTGATTGTTTGATGGTGCCGACACTTTAACAGTGCTTTTGTGTCATGTTACCTAATATGTCTAGATGCATTGAACCTAGGAAATTGTATATTAATCCTATTGGACCGACATGAAATTAGATTCCTTTATAAGGACATCATGTCTAAGGGTTTTTAAAGTGTTGTTGAGGTTGATATTGTTGCTAGGGTTTAAGGTGGCTGAGGAGTTAGAGAGAGTATGAATGTGTAGAAGACTGAAGTAATGCTGTAATGCATTAGGATCGAGCTATCAAGGATCTAACTAAGCAATTTGTGCTATTTGCTAGATCACTCACTTGTTGATTACTCTTATCTTCGACAAGTCTACAGCCCTTAACCGGGTAGGCCCAAAAGCCTTTTGTAAATCCTCTAACAAGGTGGTTCACATATGTGGATCTAAAATCCTCTAGCAAGGTAGTCTTTAATCAGACTTATCTCCTAACAGAGATTGAAATTCCTAATAGGACCTGTTATGGTAAAGAACATTGTAAAATCTTAACCAGTCTGACCTTAACCGGTCTGGTTTCTATTCTACAGATAGTTACTTGTGAGTTCCATCTCACCATGGTTTTTCCCATTTGGGTTTCCATGTCAAAATCTCTTGTGTTATGGTGTTTGTGCTTCTATGGGTGAATGCATTATTTGCTATTTGGTTTGCATGTGTGCTAACTGGTTTGTTTGCTAAACTGTTTTACCGATTTACTATTAGTCTTGCAAAGTGTTTAAATGGAAAGATTTTTGGCATACTAATTCACCCCCCCCTCTTAGTATTCATCAAAATCCTCCAACAAGGTTACTCCTAACAGGGTAGTACTCTTAACAGGGTATAAGCTTCTAATCAAGCTTTGGGATATCTAACAAGATTCGCTCCTAGCAGAGAACTTTGTAGACCTTAACCAGTCAGTTATCTATTACTACAGATAGTTAACTTGTGAGTTCCATCTCACCATGGTTTTTACCTATTTGGGTTTTCCACATATAAACACTTTTGTTATGGTGGATGTTTTACTTTTTGTGGATCATGTTATATCAATTTGGATAGCATGTAATTTGTTTAAATGCTTGGTTAATTTCATCTACTAGTTAGTGTTTTAAGTAGTGTTTTATTTGGTGTCACTGATTCACCCCCCCTCTCAGTGCTTTTCAAGTCCATCAATTGGTATCAGAGCCTAACTTCTTTGAATCCTAACCACTTAGAAGGGAGTCTTGAAACTACCATCAGGGACAAGATCTACTTCAAGATGGCTAGAGAGTTAGAAGCTAGTAGAAATGAACTTGAATCCCTTAGGGGCAAACTGAAAGCTTCTCAAGTCAAAAGGAGAGATCTATTTGAAAAACTGTTAGAGATATCTGATAATAGTTCTTCAGACGAAGCCAATATTGAAGCTTTAGCAGAAGAAGTTGAAAAGTTGAATGGTGAGAACTTGAATCTAAGGAGAGAGCTAGAAGGTCTCACTATCTGCATGAGTCAAGAACTGGAAGCCAGAAGAGCTGCTGAAGATATTATTAAGGAAATATATCAAGAGATTACAAAGATAAAATGGGAAAAAGACACTATGCATGAGAACTTAAATGCTGAAATAGAAGAAAATGAGAACCTAAAGCTAGATCTTGAGTTGGCATCATCTCTGAAAGAGAACTTGTCTACACATAATGAAGATCTTGTCAAAAAGCTTAGTGAAGCCAATGAGAAATTGGAGAAGTTTGTCAAAAGTTCTACCATGTTGGAAGAACAAATTCAATCACAAAGAATGAAGGGTGATATCTCTAGACTTGGTTTTTATACAATTGAAAAAGGTGAATCCTCTGGTGCAAAGAGAAAAAATTCAAAGAAAAAAACTGCTCCTAAAATCAATAAGCCTACTGGTAAGAAGGTTTTAAAACTTGTCTGCTTTGTTTGCCATAAACCTGGTCACAATGCAAATGTTTGTAGAGACAAACTTAACAAAATTGAAAATTACAATACTAATGTTAGGTATGTGTCTAAATTTTTTGAAGGTTATTGCTTCACATGTGGAATGTATGGACATAGACATGTTGAGTGCAGATATGGAGCAAATAATCTTATACCACACATGTATCCAAGACCAAATGGTGACCGGATAAGGAACTTTGATAACTAGGTAAACTTGAACTGGCAAAGATCCTATGGCTACCGGTTTAGTCCATTCGAGATGGAAAAGGTAACAAATGTTATTTGCACCTTCTGTAATAACTTTGGTCATGTGGCTATGAACTCCAAAAGAAGAAAAGGAAGAGGAAATGCAAGACCTCGGAGATCATCTGGTATGGTCTATTACCACTATTACAAACCGGGGTACTCAGAAAAATTATGTAGATCAAGAAATAGCAAACCGGTCAACTCTTTCAAGGATCAGAAAGGAAAGCAGAAAGTTGATATTGAGGAAACCAGAGAGGATATGAATCGGATTTATAAGAAGAAAAGTGATGACTCACCTGGAGAAGAAATTGTTCCTTCACCTAGTGAAGAGAACCCAACACAGATGACTTAAGACTGTTTAACATGGCTAAGGGGAGCTTCACAATAAAACGTCTCTGAACCCCTTGTAAAAATGAGTAGGAAAGAATTTTTGAATTGTGAAGTTTTGGTAACTTTTTGTTAACATGTTATCAATCGGTTTTTTAGTTGAGCGGTGAAATTAGGGTTTGTAACCCTAACAAGAGAGTATTTATTGCAGTTGGTAAAAAGGATAAAAGTGAGTTTTACTTTGTCATTTTTACCCTAACTCATTCAAAGAAGAAATTTTAAGCAATTGTAGAGCCGAGTAAGATTGTCTTATTGTCAATTGTTGAATTGTTTCATGACTAGAGAAATTAAGTTGAATCAAAGGTTGCAGAAAGGTGAACCAGCATGCATTTCAACCGATTAACAGGGTATCGTATGCAAAACAAGGTATTTCTTTGATCATACTTCTTCCAAAACTTGTTTATCTAGAATGACATCTACTTCAAATTCTGTAGAGAGGTTGATGATCACTTCTAAGCCTAAGAAAGCTCTAAAGGCAGATCAAATTGTCATATAATGCATTGTCGCAAGTCCCAAGCGGAGTTGTGGTCAAAGGTGATTTGTCTAGTTATATAGAATATTTAGGAACCTTATACATCTATACACAGCTGAAATCACTTTGCGATGAGAACGAAAAAATTGAAACAAAATATGCTAGGGTTTTTGAAAAGGGTTTTCATAATGTCGCTTACTTTCTTGAAGATTTCGAGGAAGAACACATCAGAATCATTCTAAGTCGAGTTCATGGAGAGAACCTATATTTGGAAAGAAAATACAAAATAACTAAGCAATCCATTCCAACTGTAACTGGTTATTTCTCAACCGATGAAATACCTGTGCTAAGACGAATTTAAAAGGATATTGTCTTTAAATTAACCAGTTCTACATCTAATGGGCATTCTTTTTCTATTAACAATATTAAAGATCCTATAGTGAAACTAGCAACAATGGTGATAGACTACCAATTATTTTACTCAATTAGACTTAATAGTGTTCCATCTGCAGCAATCCATACAGCTCACAAAATGATTGTTGATAATGCAAACTATGATCTCTGTGAAGCCATCAGAGGGAAATTATTTCAAAATTTGCAATCTATTAAGAAGGACAACACTCAAAAGTTCAAATATGGTCAGCTATTAGTTGGGTTTTTTTTCTATTTGCAGAACTTCCTAGCGGGAATTGGAGACATTGAATGGTCAAAATACCTATCGGTCAACGTACAGATCAAGAACAACATCAAGGTTGTGAAGAATACTTTTTCAGTTGCCTTGAACAAGTATTTTAATGAATTTCAGAAAAATATGAGCGTGAGAATGAGATTACTAGAAGATGTGGTAAAACACTTTCTTAAAGGCATAGTCTTCACTGTTACCACTAACTTTTTCTTGATGCAAGCCATTAAGCCAAGAGAGGAAAAGATGGAAGACATGAGTTATGAGGTTAATCATGATCTACTAGTTGGCTATGCTAATACTTTATTAGCATTGCCTAAAGATAAACAAAAGGCAAAATTGGACACTATGGCGGTCCAAGTTGTACCAACAGAAACTAGTACTGTACCTGTTACTAATGTGAAAGGAAAGAAAAAGAAGTTTGATGAAACGCCTCCAGTGAAAAAGACCACAAGGGTGACTCGTAGTGTCCTAACCAAAAAGGAACCAACACCTAAAGTATATGTAAAGAAGGAGAATGCACCAAAGAAGAGAAAACAAAAAATTGATTTTGCAACCAGAGTCTGAGGGAACAGATTTTGATGAAGAAACAAAGAAGGTAAAAGCAACCAGAAAGAAGGTAAAGGTAGTGCCAAAGGAAACTACACCTATTGATATTGCTTCTTACAAACCTAACATAGTTTTTGAGAGAATAATGAAGACACTAGGAAGGAATAGGTTTGACAATGTCAAAGAATATTTTGATTCTTTCACTGAAGATGAGTAGAAACAAGTCATTCAATAGGTAATCACTTATTTGGGTCATTACAATAGATTTATTCATGACTTGGAAAAGGATATTTCAATATCTTTGTATAATAATCTTTTAGATAAATGGGAGGAAGCTATTCAATTGGAAAACAAAATTATTGATGAAATATTTTTACAATATTTTCCCAATTTATCTACGGATGGAATTAGTGCTTTAGTTGAGCAAAACAAAGTATATTTTGATTTTAAAATGAGAAGATTGAATCTTCTTAATGGAAAAAGGGTAGTTATTGAATCTGAAACACATCAGATAGCTTGTGTAATCAAACAGAGGGAAGAACTCGTCCACTCTAGAAATGAGGATAATACTACAGATGATGTTCCTCTACTAGAAATGGATGAAGAGGAGATTGTTCAACCTAACATGGTCTATCCACTCAAGAAGAAGGATGATTCCATTATTCTTGCTGATGAATATATTTAGAACACAGTCGACCTATTTGGAGACAACACTACACCAGATATGGAGCCTCCTACAATTACTGAAGTATAAGCTACATTAGTTGAACAACTGGCTATTCAACTAAAAGTGGACAATGAACCGGAAACTGAACGACTGGAGAAACCCCAATCTCCACCGGTCATTGAAAATACTCAAAAGGAGTCTACTGAGAAAGTTGTCACTCAATTACCTAAAAAGACAACAGAGTAGAATACAAAGAGAGCTATCATTAAGAGTGTATCTCCTGAATCGGCAAAGCAAAAACTACTTGAAGATGATGATGATGATTCTTTAAGTATTTCAGGACCCATTGATAAGAACACTTTGAGCATGTCAGAAATGTTGAAGATTGTTAATATTATGAAATCTAGAGCGCATACAAAGAGACTGAAAGAGAAAAGGATTGAAGCTAAGACAATTCAGAATGCAGTAGAAATTTTGTCTGGTTTACTACCGGAAACATCTACAACACATATTTCTACACCCATTAGAAAACTTGGTCAATTAGTTGCAGATGCATCTGATCAAATCAAGTCACTTGAAGATGTTGCTTAATTATCTGTTGAAAAGTGCAACAAGAAGAAATATGGAGACAAATTGCAAAGAACATTGAAAGTGGCAAAATGGCTCTATCTCACAATGGAAGTCTGTTGAAAAAAGCTATTGAATCTAGAGGAAAGTATCTTTCCTCTACCTCCAATGTCTCTTTCTTTTATTCTGACATTTCTAAGAGTCAATTTGAAACTGAGCAAGAAATGGAAAGGATATGCAAGGCATATGTCCCACTCCAGGACTCCATTCATGCCTTTAACAAGTCAGTAGATGACTTGCACAATAGATTGGACAAGAATGATAATGAGAAGGCTAAGAGACTCTAATCTCTAAAAGAGCTCAAGAGTCTGCTCACATCATAGGTCGACATTCTCCAGAGAGCCTACTCCAATGCAAAAACTATTCTTGCTACCCCTGAAACCTGCACAGTAGACTCAATGGAAGAATTCCATTCCCAACTGATGTCTACATTCGAGTATACTACAAACATATTAGAATCATGGGAAAATTCTTTATCATAGATGAAGCAAAACTTCAAAGATATTTTTATGAAATTAGCCATTGCATGAACTTTTTAAAGTTGTTAATATATGCTGAACACTTTGATACAAATTTTCTATATATATGTATATATTTTACCTTTTCATTTTGGCATTGTTGTCAAAGGGGGAGTAGAAATATGTATGTGTGTTTTTGAAAATTTTGTATTTATGCATGCATTAAGGGGGAGTATTGCATTAAGGGGGAGTATGAGTATATGTGTAAATTTTTTGTGTATGTTGTTGGCATTTTTGGTGTTTATGTTGTGATTGTCATTGATGGACACACACTTGCATTGAGATCTCCTTTATATGTATGAGTTAGAGCTCAACCAGAGTATTTTCCAACCCATATGTTGTATTATAGTCTTTAGACTATTGGTATTTTGCAAAACATGTTTACTGGTCTGAAGCGGCATGTCGACCCCAACTGGTTCGTGGATCCCAAGCAGTACGAGGGATTAAAGCGGCATAACACATTTTTACCAGTCTTCATTTTTGTCAAACTGGCAACTGACATTTTGCTTGAACCGATATTTTATATGAACAGGTAATACTCTGTGATGAGTTACCAACTGGAATTTTGTGATGAGTTACCATCCACCAATTGTTTGACGGTGCTGAAATGTTAAAGGTTCTTTTTGTGTCGTGTTACCAGATATGTCTAGATGCATTGAACCTAGGAAATTGTATTGTAATCCTATTGGACCGACATGAAATCAGATTCCTTTATAAGGACATCATGTCTAGGGTTTTAGGTTGTTATTGTTGGTGAAGTTGATATTGTTGCTAGGGTTTAAGGTGGTTGAGGAGTTAGAGAGAGTATGAATGTGTAGAAGACTGAAGTAATGTTGTAATGCATTAAGATCGAGCTATCAAGGATCTAACCAAGCAATCTGTGCTATTTGCTAGATCACTCACTTGTTGATTACTCACATCTTTGACAAGTCTGTAGCCCTTAACTGGGTAGGCCCAAAAGCCTCTTGTAAATCCTCTAACAAGGTGGTTCACATCTGTGGATCTAAAATCCTCTAGCAAGGTAGTCTTTAATTGGACTTATCTCCTAACAGAGATTGAGATTCCTAACAGGATTTGTTCTGGTAAAGAACATTGTAAGACCTTAACCAATATGGTTTCTATTCTGCAGATAGTTACTTGTGAGTTCCATCTCACTGTGGTTTTTCCCATTTGGGTTTCCATGTCAAAATCTCTTGTGTTATGGTGTTTCTGCTTCTATGGGTGAATGCATTATTTGTTATTTGGTTTGCATATGTGCTAACTAGGTTGTTTGTTAAACTATTTTACTGGTTTATTGTTAGTCTTGCAAAGTGTTTAAGTTCAAAGATTTTTGGCATACTAATTCACCCCCCCTCTTAGTATTCATCAATTGGTATCAGAGCCAACCTATCTATAAGTTTAACCACTTGGAAAGAGATATGGGGGAATACACATTGAGGGAACTTACTCATCATCTCACTCAGTCTGAGAAAGCCTATGATGAACTTATGGCTAAATATAAGGTCTCTCAGGCAAAAAGGAGAGAACATGCTGAAAAGTTGATGGAGCTATTTGAAAATAGTTCTTCAGATGAAGAAGACATGGAAGCCCTAATTGCAGAAGTAAATAAGTTGAATGAATCAAACTCCAACCTGAGAAAGGAGTTGGAAGGACTGACTGTCTGGATGTGTCAAGAGCTTGAGAGCCGGAGAAAAACTGAAGATATGGTGAAAGACAAAGATCATGAGAACTTCAAGCTGAATCAAGAGATCAGTGCATTAACTGCTCAACTCCATGTTAGCAAAGTGGAAAAGGAAGACATGCAAGGTGAACTGAACAGTGCCATCTCTGAGAATAAAAACTTGATGGAAACAAATGCTACTATTTCCAAAGAACTCTCTGAGTCAAAGGAAATACTTGCTAAGTTCAAGAAGAGCACTGTCAAGCTAGAGCAAAAGCTTGAATCTGCCAAACTTGTCAAGAATACTAATGGACTTGGCTATTCTGGTCATGAGGAAGGTGAGACCTCTGGTACAAATGTTGGAGCATCAAAGAAACAACCGGCATCAAAAGATAAAGGTAAGCAAAAGTTTAAACCTGTTTGCTTTAAATGTCTTAAAGAAGGACATACTGCTAATGTGTGTAGGAGTAAGGTTTACAACAATTTTACCTATTTTCTAAATGATAAGCCTAGATCCTATAGATTCAATGGTTACTTCTATGCATGCAACAAGTTTGGGCATAGAGCATTTGAATGCAGGTCAATTATAAACAATATTGATAGATATCCTCAGAGGACCCAAGGAGCTGGTCCTGAACCTTTTGTGAACTAGAATCACAACCGGTTTAATGCCTTTAATCATCAACCAAGAAGCAATGGCTATCAAGCGGCAACTGGATGGAGAGAAAACTATTGGATTTGTCATGGTCATGGTCACACTGTTGCAACATGCAGAAGGAAGAATGGAAACATGAAAAATGGACCCTGGAGAGCACCTGGAATGGTCTGCTATCACTGTAACAAACCGGGTCACATTTCTAGATTTTGTAGATCAAGAAAGAGTATATCAGATGATATACCAGTCACTCCAGAAGGAGAAATTGATGTTGAAACAGTTCAAGTGGATATGAACAAAATCTGGAAGAAGAAACCAGTGGTGTTACAAGAGGAACCAATTTTTACACCTAGTGTGGAAATTACGGAACCGGTAAACTAAGCCTCAGAAAAACTTAGGGGGAGCAAACGACAAAATGCTTTCGAACCCTCGATTGACACTGGTAAAAGACCTTAACTAGTGTATGTTGCTTGTCATTTGGCGGAAGACCGAAAATGGTAAAAAAAAGGCAAATTAGGGTTTAAACCCTAATAGTGGAGCATTAATGATGGTAGGTGAGGAATATGCTTAAAAGCATTTTTCAAATCATTTCTCACTATTAGTTTTTGAGTGAAGAAATTTTTTTCAAAGAGCAGAGCGACGAAAAGGCAATTTGAACTGAGATTTTGAGAAATTGAGAAACTGCGAAGGAGATTCAAATTCAAATTGCAAATGGTCAAGTGGAGAACACAAAGCAGTGATTCAAAAACTGACAGAGTGTGAAGTGAAGGAGAATCTGCAAGCCCTAAATTCATGTGTTTCAAAAGGTATTTCTCAAGTTCTTAAAATTTCTATCATGGCTTCCGTGTCTCATACCAGTTCTAGTGCATCTGTCAAGTCTGCAAGTTTTATTCAACGAAAGTCTAAGAATAATGCCCTATCACAAGTTCCAGCTGGTGTGATAGTAGAAGAGGGAATTTTTGACTACATAGATTGCAAGATTGAAGACCTAGGGTCTCTAGCTATCCACTCCGAGTAAGGTTTATTTTGTGGAAAGGATAAGAAGATCAAACCGAAGTATAGTATTCTGGAGAAAAAGAAGCTTCACAATGTTGTTTACTTCCTAGAGGATTTCACAGAGGATCATATAAGAATCATTCTGAGCAGAGTCCATGGTGACAAGATGTACCTGGAGAGAACACATGATATTACGTCGCAGGCAATTCATGCCATCACTAGTTTCTACAACGCAGGGGAAGTGCTAGCCCTAAGGACTGTAAGCAAAACTGAAATGTCTAAGCTCACCGGTTCAGTGAGCAACTCATGAGGCATGACAATCAATTCTATCAAGGATGATCTAGTTAAGTTTGCCTGCATGGTGATAGTGTTAGGGTTTCAAGCAGATCCGAAGCAAATATGAACTAACAATTATATGCAGATTTAAATACAAAAGATAAAGAAATAAAAGAGGACATAGATAACACAAAGATTTAATGTGGTTCACCCAGAATGGGTTACGTCCACCATACACAGTCGTCCAATCTTTCTTATTATCTAGCAAAAATAGTACATCAACCTTACAATGCCTTAAGCATCCCAGTCGCTTATAACATGCATTTTTAGGGAAACAAACAAAGTCGACCTTTTTAGGGTTTTATTACAATGTCGGTTTTCATCAATGAAAAATGACCATTTTTTTTTCTTGGGGGCTCCTGCCCCCGAACCCCCGCTTTTGTTAGGGGCTGCCGCCCTCGAACCCCTACCCAGGGCCCAGCCCAGCCCCGGACCCCGACGAGGATACGTGTTGAGTGTACAGTACTTTGCTAATCAGTCACCACATTTCAACAATCTCCCACTTGGAGACTGATCAGGCTCCACACCAAACAATCTCCCACTTGGAGATTGATACTACACGACACCACTATACATGCAACATTCGCTGGATAAAACACTAGGACTTGACTGGTATAAATTCCACAATTATCAATCAAGAAGACCAACAGAAACTGATGAAGAAATCAGCTTCTCCTGTGGATCTGCCTTTGTGAACATATCAGCAGGATTCTCACTTGTGTGAATCTTCTCAAGCCATAACTGACCCTCCTCCAAAAAAATCCGGATGAAGTGGTACCTGAGCTGAATGTGCTTTGTCCTTGAATGAAAAGCAGAGTTCTTTGCAAGATGAATGGCACTCTGGCTATCAGTATATAATGGGCTATCCTCTTGTGTCTAACCTAATTCCTTCAAAAAATATTGCAACCAAATCATCTCCTTGCTGGCTTCTATAGCAGCAACATACTCAGCTTCAGTGGTTGAAAGTGCAACAACCTTTTGCAGCCTAGAAATCCAACTAATTGGAGTTTCTCCTATAGTAAAAACATACCCTGTAGTACTCCTCCATGAATCAATATCACCCGCTAGATCAGAGTCAACAAATCCACTTAGAGCAACATTAGATCCTTTGAAACATAATGTCTTTGTAGTAGTTCCTTTCAAATACCGAAGAATCCATTTCACAGCATTCCAATGTTCCATACCCGAATTACTCATAAACCTGCTCACAACTCTCACTGCATGTGCAATATCTGGCCTTGTGCATACCATTGCATACATCAGACTACCAACAGCTGATGAATACAGGATGTTAGACATTTTATTAACCTCTTCTTGTGTCTTTGGGCACATCTCCTTAGTCAATTTGAAATGACTAGCCAAAGGTGTACTAACTGCTTTTGCATCCTGCATGTTAAATCTTTTCAACACCTTCTTTATATACTCACTTCGGGACAAATTCAAGGTTCTATTTTTCCTGTCCCATGTAATCCTCATACCAAGAATTTTCTTAGCTGCACCCAAATCCTTCATAGCAAATGACCTAGCTAATTTCTGTTTAAGATCATTTATATGTTGCATGTTAGACCCAGCAACAAGCATGTCATCAACATAAAACAACAAGATAATATAACCGCCATTATCAAATCTCTTAAAATATACACAATGATCTGAATGACATCTATGATAACCGTGTTCAACCATGAAACTATCAAATTTTAAATACCATTGTCGGGGTGCTTGCTTTAGGCCATACAAACTTTTCTTCAACCTGCACACCAAGTTCTCCTTACCTTTGACCTTATATCCCTGTGGTTGCAACATGTAAATTTCCTCCTCCAAATCTCCATGGAGAAAAATTGTTTTGACATCTAATTGTTCAAGATGTAAATCATCTGCAGCCACAAGACTAAGTATAGTTCTAATTGAAGTCATTTTTACAACTGGAGAAAATATTTCATCATAATCTATACCCTTTTTCTGTGCAAAACCTTTTACCACAAGTCTGGCCTTATATCTTTTCTGACCTCCTTCCTCCTCCTTCAACTGATAAACCCATTTGTTAGGCAAGGCTTTTTTTTTTGCAGGTAAAGGGACTAAGTCCTAAGTCTTATTTTTCATCAAGGAGTCCATCTCCTCTTTCATGCCTAGCTCCCACTGTTGTTTGGCATCTACCTACATTGCTTCTTCATATTCTTCTGGTTCACTAGAATTCATTAATAAAATAGAGTACAAAGAAAGAGAAAATATTTCAGGGGGTCTACTTGTCCTCATAGAATGTCTAAAACTTGCAGGAGTTTGTGGGACAATCTGTTGTTGCTGAGCATCAGGTACCTGTGGCATTTCATTTTCAGGAATCTCATCCAACACCACATATTCTTGTTTGTCCTGTTCATGCTTCTTTTCCTGCATCTGTTCTTTATACATAACCTTCTCATTGAATATAACATCTCTACTTCTAATTTTTTTCTTATTTTTAAAATCCCATAACCGATAGCCATATTCATCTATCCCATATCCAATGAAGGTACATTTCTGAGATTTAGCATCAAGCTTGGTTCTGTTTTCTTTATCAACATGGACAAAAGCTTCGCAACCAAAAGTTTTTAGAAAAGAATAATTTACCTTTTTACCAGTCCATGCCCCCTCTAGAATACCACCATCCAAAGGGGTTGAAGGTCCTCTATTTATCAAATAGATAGCAGTATGTACAACATCTACCCAAAAATGTAAGGGAAATCTAGCATGCAATCTCATGCTCCTCACACGTTCCATGATAGTTCTATTCATTCTCTCTGACACACCATTTTCCTATGGAGTTCCTAGAACTGTCTTCTGCTTTTGAATCCCATTTAAGAAACAGTAATGTTCAAATGTTTTGCTGCAATACTCACCTCCATTATTCGATCTGAGACACTTCAACTTTTTTCCTGTCTCATTCTCGACCAAAGCTTTCCATTTCTTAAAAGTTTCAAAAACATCTGATTTTTGTTTTAGGAAATATACCCATGTTTTTCTGGTTGAGTCATCAATAAAAATAACATAATAACAAGAGCACCAAGAGATGATACCTGAGCCGGTCTCCATACATCTGAATGTACAAGCTCTAACTTCTCACTCTTCTTCTCTTTTCCAACCTTGAGAAATCTGACTCTTTTTTGTTTACCATAAACACAGTTTTCACAGAAGTCTAAATCAATCTTTTTTAGTCCTGGCAATAGATTTTTGGAGTGAAGGATTTTCATCCCTTTCTCACTCATGTGCCCAAGCCTATGGTGCCACATTATCGAATCTGTTCTTGCAACATTTATTGTTGTTGTCCCTATAGTAACTTTATCTGTAGCAGCTAAGGTAGAGTAAGTGTTACCAGTACATAGATATAATGCGCCTACCTTCGCACCTTTAGCTACTACTAATGATCCTTTAGTGACCTTCCACATACTATCTAAGAAAGTAACTATGCAACCTTCACTACCTAGTTGCCCTGCAGAAATTAAATTTCTTCTTAAATTAGGAACATGTCTTACCTCTTGTAGAAACCAGTCATTACCATTCTGCAACTTGATCTTTATCTTTCATTTTCCAACAATTTGACAGGGCTCATCATCACCCAAATATACCTGTCCAAAATCACCTTGAACATAATCTAGAAAATATTTTCTATGGGGTGTAGCATGAAATGAAGCCCCAAAATCTATTACCCAGGAATCATTAACATTATCCAAACATAAGATTAAAGCATCTTGTAAAGTATTACTTGCAATATTAGCTTCCTTACTGTCATTTTCATTTTTGTCTCCTTCTTTGTTTTTTCGAGACCAAGAGTATTTCTTTAGATGACCAAGCTTTCCGCGGTACCAGCAATCTTTCTTTCCTCTAGATTGAGAGCGTCCTTTCTTTGACTTCCCTCGTGACTTCTCATTCCCAAGGCCTTTTCCTCTTTCCTTTGATCTTCCTCTGTTTTTCACATTCAAAACACTACCGATGATGTTGAAGTCTCACTTGTGCTTTTCCTTTGCATTTCCTCGCTTAGGATAACACCAACAATATCATCAAATACCAAAGTATTTTTACTAGAGACAGAGTTACTTACAGCCATAACCAAGCTATTCCAGCTTTCTGGCAAAGAACATAAAATCAAGAGAGCCCTAACCTCTTTTGCAAAGGTAATTTTTACTGAAGACAATTGACTGGTAATTGTATTAAATTCATTTAAGTGCTCCGCTACGGATCCTCCCTCACTCATTTTCAAATTAAACAAACGCTTCATAAGAAATACCTTATTCGAAGCTGAGGGTTTCTCATACAACTTAGCCAATGTTGCCATCAAATCTACAATCATTTTTTCTTCTGTTATATTGAATGCTACAGATGATGCAAGGCACAATCAAATGGATCCTAGTGCCTTTCTATGTAAAATGTCCCCCTCTTCATCTGATATTGTGGTTGGTTTCTTTGCCTTTCCTTGCAATGGCTGCCACAAATCTTTTTGATATAGGTAATCCTCCATCTGCATTTTCCATAACTGATAATTCTGGCCGTTAAACTTTTTGACCTTGAATTTGGAATCCTTCATTGCTCCCACTCAAATTTGAAAGTCCTGCCAATTTACAGAAAACCTCACTCTGATACCAATTGTTAGGGTTTCAAGCAGATCCGAAGCAAATATGAACTAACAATTATATGCAAATTTAAATACAAAACATAAAGAAATAAAAGAGGACACAGATAACACAGAGATTTAACGTGGTTCACCCAGAATGGGTTACGTCCACCATACATAGCCATCCAATCTTTCTTATTATCCAGCAAAAATAGTACATCAACCTTACAATGCCTTAAGCATACTAGCCGCTTATAACATGCGTTTTTAGGGCAACAAACAAAGTCGACCTTTTTAGGGTTTTATTACAATGTCGGTTTTCATCAACGAAAAATAGCAAAAAAAAATTTCTCGACGGCTGCCGCCCCCGAACCCCTGCCTAGGGCCCATCCCGGTGAGGATACATTCTGAATGTAAAGTACTTTGCTGATCAGTCACCACATTTCAATAGATAGGCTACCGGACATTCTTTGCCGACAGAATTAACTCTGTATCTGGTGCAGCGGTAAATGCCGCTTACCAGATGATAAAAGAGGATGCATCATTTGACCTGTGCACTGATATGCAGAGACAACTCTTGTTGAATTTGAAGTCGATCAAATAGGATAATGCACTAAGGTTCAAGTTTGGACAACTACTGGTTGGGTTGTTCTTCTATTTCCAAGCCTACTTTCTAGGAGTAGGAGATGTCCAGTGGTCTGCTGACCAACTGGTGACTAAACAAATCAATGAAAGCATTCAAGCAATTGGAACCGGTTACCCTCATGTTCTGAACAAGTATTTTGATGAGTTCAGATGGAAAATGAGCCAAAGAATGAGGATATCAGGTGACATCGTCAAGAAATATGAAGACGATATCTATTTCACCATCAAGGTGGATCAATGCATAATGGAGGTTGTTGAGCCTAGAGAGGAAGAAGTGGAGCTAATGGGCTATGAGGTGATGTATGGCTATGAAGTGATGTATGATATGCTAGAAGGGTATGCTTCTACCCTTATTCCCTCACCTCTTGATCCTAAGGCAAAGAGGACTGAAACCTATCTGGAAAGGGTTACACTGATTGAGGAACCCTCTGCAAAAAAAGGAAAATAACCTGCAGTGAAAAAGGCAAAGGCAGTGCCTGTAGCATTTGCACCGGTTACTATAGCAAGTCCAAAAGTGACCAAACGGTCACCGACCAAAAGAAAACCAAAAGCAGCACTGGCTAAAGTCTTCGAAAGGAAAATGAACATAAAAAACAATTCACCAGACTCAAAGGAAACTGTGTCTGAGGAGCAGCCCAAGAAGGCAAGACAAACAAGAAAGAAGACAAAGAATGAACCGACATCATTTGCACCGGTAAATATAGATATCTCCTCCTATAAAACTTTGAGACATTGTCAAAGAACAATAAAGAATATTAGGAGAAAATTGCTACATGATTTAATTGAGAATTTTGATGACTTTAATGATGATGAAAAGGAAGCGGTTGAAAAGGAAATAATTCAGTATTTATGTGTTAATGACTAGTCGCCTTTAGAAATTAGATCTGAAACACCGGATTCTTTGTATAATTCCTTAGACAATAAATGACCCATTGCCATAGAGCAGGAACAGGAAATGAGAGAAAAAGTTTTTGCTGAACATTTTCCTGATGTGTCAAATTCAGAACTATTCGATGTAATGAACAAATACAAAGGTCTTTTCTTCATGAGCAGAAGAAGACTCCTATTACTGGAAAGGAAGGGTAAAGAAGTGCTCAAGAATACACACACTCGTGTTCTAGAAGCTCTAAAGATGCATTGACTGGCTGAAGCCAACCGAAAGGTTGAGCAAGAATCAATTATATCCAAACCGGACGAAGAATTTGATGATGAAGGAAATCCGGTGGTTGAACCGGTCGACACTATTGATGTCGATGCCCTGGACATAGAAAATGTTACTCAGGAAACATCATCTGAGGCAACATGATAGGAGCAACAAGCTGAATAGGTTGATAAGCAAGCCGAGGACAGACAAGAAGCGACAAAGGAATAGGCAGAGCAGAGGAAAAAGGATGAAGAAGAGAAGAAGAAGAAGGATGAAGAGGAGAAGAAGAAGAAAGATGAAGCAGAGAAGAGGAAAAAGGATGAAGAAGAGAAGAAGAAAAAGGATGAAGAGGAGAAGAAGAAGAAAGAGGAAGCTGAGAAAAAGAAGGAGGAAGAAGAAGACAAGGAATAGGAGAAGAAGAAGGAAGCAGAGAGGAAGAAGAAGGAAGAGGAAGATAAGGAAGAAGAGAAGAGGAGAGAAGCTGAGAAAAGGAAGAAGGCTGAGGAAGACAAAGCAAAGGAGAAGAGGAGAGAAGCGGAGAAGAAGAAAGCTGAAAAGGACAAGGAAGGAGAAGCGGCAAAGAGCACCCAGATGGAGACTCTGAAGGCAACTGGTAGTCAAGCCAAACTGGCTGACCTCACCAGTCCTATCGACCTCCAGTGTGCAAGTGAAATGGAGCTGATGCAGAGCATCAAAGTTGCCCAAGAATGGCTTGAAAACATACGGAGGAAGAAGGAGAAGGATGTAATTCAAGTGGCTGTGGACACTCTTACCAGTTTGATACCCGGTACAAACCTTCCCAACAATAAATCATCACTGGCTAAACTTAAGCTCCTATGCATAGTTGTGGATGATCAGGTGCAGAGCCTAGAAGAGGAAGCCGAGGCAAATGTCAAGAAGGAGCATCGAAAAGATCTTAATATAGCTCTGGTGAAGAATTTGAATGAGCTCTAGTCTGAACTACAAAAAGAACAAAAGGATATAAGGGATGCTTTGGATGAGGGGAATCTGCTACTCAACAAGATCTGCCAACCCCATCTATTCTATGATGATGTGCTAGCTCAGAAGCAAAAGCTTCAAACAGACTTACAGTCCTACATGAGAACATTTAAGCTGCCTTATGACTCCTTTACAACCTATGGGCAAACCATTCACTGGTTTCACATCTAGTCAGCAAAAATGGAGCAAGAGATCAACACCTGATCTAGAGATTTGTAGGAGCTACAACTGGTTCTACTCCCACATCTGCAAATTCTTCAGAAGTGCTATCTAAATTTGGATGCCTTAACAGTTACACAGGAGATGAGCACAATTGATGCCATGGCAGAACAGGGCTCCCAGATGCAGACAGAGAAAGAAGTAGCCACCTCCCTACTTGAGTCTTGGTCTTTGTCGATGAAACAATTCTTGCAGGACTATAAATCTATTTTTGACAAGTATTAGTCCTTATTGTCATAGACTCTTATTCTTCAAATGAAAACAGGGTTGTTCAGCTGTACTTTGTCATTGTTGACAAAGGGGGAGAAGAATTCTATTTGGGAGTGTAGACTCCTAAAATTGTCATGTCTAATTAAATAAATATTTTATTTATTTAATTATCTTGAGCCTAATTCTTCTATTAATTAAATAAATCTTTATTTATTTAATTAATTCATTTATCCTCTTCTAGCCTTATTTCTCATTTAAATAAATTCATTTATTTATTTAAATTATCCTTTTCTTAAATTAAATAAATATCTTATTTATTTAATTGATCCCACTTCCTCTATTAATTAAATACATCTTTATTTATTTAATTAAATCATTAGCCTTTTCTACCCATGACACATGTCATTCATCTCTTAATTCATACACTACCTACCCTCTCATTATTTTATTATTTCCTTTACCTACCCTCTAATCATAGCCGACCTATTTTACACCTCTCAATCTTATCCCTCCATTTCTTATAGTGTCTTCTATATAAGGAGATGCTTCCTTCATTATCAAACCCTCACTCACTATGCATTTAGCCCCGACTACGCTTTCAAACTTGCATATGCAATCAATCCTACTTGCAACCACATTTCCATTCTTTGTTGAGCTCTTGTGCACATATAAAATCTAAGAGCAAATATATCAAGCAAGATCAATGGAGATCAAAACCCTATTGGACATGTGATGGTATAATCTTTGTGATTTCATTTGATTTGCATTGTCTTAAGTAATCTTCATATATTATGGTGGATCTTTGTTGTTGTTAGGCTAGGGGTTTGTGGTTGAATTCATTTTAGTCTTTCAATACTATTGTTATCCACTTTCACCATATACATTTTGGCATGCCCCGTGGGACATGGATTTTTGTTAGATCTGTGTTTTTTGCAGATTTTTCTAGCCCTATATTGTTGTTTTGTAAAACAATTTGGAGAATAATCTTGTGCAACTAGGGTTTTGGACACAAAACCAAGATCTTGGAGAGATTTGATCATATCTCACAAACGGCTTGGAAATTTTGCACCAAATTTTTTTTGCAAGTTGAAGACAGTATCAAGAGCTCACAAAGAATAATTCAGATCTATGAGAGCATATTATAATTTTCTTTGAATTTTTTACGAATTTTCATAAAAAATTAATTTTGAGAGAAAATGAGCGAATTTTTTCAGATTTTCTTTGTGATTTTAATTTTGATGCAAAATATTTCCCTAAAAATCAAATCTTTAAAAATTAGGGTTTTTCCTTATTTTGATCAGATCTCACAAACTACTTTGAATTTTGGCATCAAATCTTTTTTACAGGTCAGGAAAATTATCAGAAGTGTTCAGTAAAAATTTCATATTTTTTGGATCAAAGATTCATTTTATCTGAATTTTTTATGATTTTTCATAAACAATTAATTTTGAGAGAAAATTAGTGAATTTTTTAGATTTTCTTACATTTTTGGAAATCTCTCAGAATTATACATAGGAGCTATTTTTTGTGATTTTAAATTTTATGCAAAATAATTCCTCAAAAATCGGATCTTTGAAAATTAGGGTTTTACATTATTTTACTCATATCTCACAAACTGCTCAGATATGCTACAGAAATAATTTTATGCAGGTTTGGAAGACCATCAGGACTCTCCAGTAAAAATTTCAGATTTTTTGGATCGATGTTGCATTTTATATGAAATTTTTATGATTTTTCATAAAAAATTAAGTTTTGGAGCAAATTAGCAAATTTTTTGGATTTTCTTACATTTCTGGAAATCTCTTGAAATTTTATAGGTGGTCTTTTTTTATTATAAATCAGATCTTTGATTGGTCAACAAAACGCATTGTTGAAGGCCCCTATTTCATAAAGTCTTTTGGATCTAAAATTTACCTAACTTGTGTGCTTGCAGGAAGGGGTGATCATTTGAAACAATCCAAACTACTAACAGATCTTTGTTGCAGGACCTTGGCAAGGGTTTTGGATCTTTATTGTGTGCCTTATTTTCATATACTAGCGAACACTTCAATTGGTGCACTAAAATTGAACCATTGTCTTTTGTGTCTTGAACAATAGGCTCTTTTTGTTTCATCTTTAGAGGGCCTGTCTCCCCGTGTGGTCATTAGGACTACTAGTGAGGAGAGAACGACCCAAGTGGTAGAAAAAGAAAAGCCATCTTCTTCCAAACCACTATAAATAACTATATTCATGGTGAAAACTATGGATAATGTGTGCTGATTAGTTCATACCGACACTATGTCTCCCCATAAACCCGTTTGATCAAATTTGTTTGATCATTTGTAGGGCGTAACCCCTACCGGTTGGGAGCCTTCTGTATTTATAGAGCTGAAAGTGCTGCATGTATGGCCACATGACGGATGCCCTTACTAGCACCTTTTTGTTTTAGAAGCCAAAATCCTTCTAGTTGTTGGGGCAGGAGGTCGGACCTCTGGTAGCGGCCCACACACATACAGTTCTTAGTATCCACTCTGAATAGCGTAGCCTTGGGGGGGAAACTCCATGTGGGATCAACAACTATTGTCTTGGCCAACCATATGAATTGTGCTCATCTTATTTTGAACTATCAAACATTCAAGACAAAACATTTAAACATTGTGTCTTTTGTGTCTTCAAGTGTATGCAAAATTTTTTTTTACATCAAATAACACACTTTTCTTTGAGTCATTTTGAGTCTAAATACTTGCAAACATTGAGTCCTCATCAACATTGTGTCCTCTTGTCATGGAAAAACAGTCAAAAATTCAGATTTGGTCACAACAAACAACTTCACAAATAGGAAAAATTTACAGTCCAACAAACAAGAGCAATCAGTTTCAGCATTCTTGAGCTTCCTAGGCTATCTCTTAGGGTTTTCATCTAGCATTCAGCCTATTTTTGGGTCTCACAAAGTCCATGAATGCTTTACACCTTACATTACATCCACATTTGTCTAAACCTGAGTCAAAAAGTCACTTGCTTGTCCTCATCATACTTTGTCAACACACTACATACAACAACATTTTGCTAAGTGGTCCCTCATCAAGGTTTATCACCTTTGGGTCTCATTTGGTCTTACTTAGAGTCAAGGTCAACTTACCTCATCAAGAGAAACTATCATCTCTTTGGAAGTCACACCTACTCTACTACATACATACTTGGTCTTACACTTTGGAAATTGCAAGTACACCTCAGATTCATTTACATTCCATCCAACTCTTGGTCTTCCATACTCTTTCCATTTTCATCTAGTCTCACACATCTTGGTCAATACATAGTTCATGGTTGAAACTCGTTCCCAAAAATCTAGGAGATAAGCTAAATAGGCTCAAGAGTCCGTAAACATGAGTGCCTATGAGTATGACAATGATGTCTTTTTCAGTTCTGATCATACTACATTACCTGACATGGATGCCTATAGAAACATTCCAAATGTTGAGCACATGGACACTATAAACAACAATGATACACACAATGACAATATGGACAACATTTCAATATATTCAGCAGAAGTGGAAGACTCCATTATGGATCCCCGTTTCAATAGATTGGTTGAGGAAATAATGAGGAGGGATAGACAATATTTCTTACAAATGATGGCACAAAGTGGAGCCAAGATACCTCATGATTTTGATATGTCTCAAATAATGGAAAATCGACCTTTGCAACAAACTCACTCCAACATGGATCAAAGGAGGCCTAATAGTGGAGGCAATAGAGGACCACATCTTGTACCTCATTCACCATCATCTTTGTTTCAAAAACCACAGGTCCCACATACACATGGTCAAGCATATGATACTCACCTTCGCAGACCATTATGGAAGTCTTATGCAGAAAAATATGCTCAATCACATACCAATGCTAAGGATCAACCACCAAAGCAATTGGATATTCAAAGGCATGCTCAAAATTTGGACACAAGGGAACCCCGCATCAAATTTGGGGGCAACACACTAGAAAAAACTCATGACATTCCTATAGAGTATGGTATACATGGACAAAGCAGATATGTTGTTCCTCAACATGACTCTATACCAAGTGGTCCATATACACAACATCATTTTAGACCTCCTCCATATGAACATGTGTATGATCAATATCATCCATATATGCAACATGATCCTCCACTTGGTGCTTTAGGCATGGGGTATGGTCCAAGAAGTCGGTCTCCACTGAAGAACAATATGGAGCAGCAAATCATGGACTTACAAAAGAAAATGGAGGACATAAATACACCAAAGACAACTTACACAATGAGAGACATATGTCCCTATCCATTTGACAAAAGCATTCCAATGCCTCCATTTCCTACAGACTTTGTGACGTCTAAGTTTGATAAGTACAGAGGAAAAGGAGATCCTAAGGCACATATAAGACAATTTTTCATAGCTTGCTTTGAGGTAGCAACAAAAGAGACATATTTGATGAGATTATTCCCACAAAACTTAGGTGATCAAGCTATGGAATAGTTCTCCCAACTCCCACTTGGAATTAAGTCATGGGGTGACTTAGTAGAGGCATTTATACAATATTTATCATACAACATAGAGACAGATATATCAATCACCACTTTGTGCAACACCAAGCAAAAGGATGGAGAGTCTTTTTCATCATTTTTACAAAGATGGAGGAAACTAGCCAGCGGATGCTCTTGTGAAATTCCACAAAAACAAATGGTAGAAATGTTCACCCAAAATGTTAACAAAGACATTGGCTATGATCTAAGGAAAGCTTGTTTGTCCATCTTCAAGGACATCATTGAAAAAGGCTTAGCAATAGAGAAGGTCCTAATTGAACAAGGAGTCATTAAGATATTCAAGGAAAACAAAGATGACTTTAAAGGAAAAGATAAGCCAAGATTTTGGAACAAAAACAAGAACACAGTCAATGATGGTGTTGTTGATGCCAATATAGTATGACCCAAAATCATTTTTTCTAGATCAAGCTCTATAAACAATCAAGTGAATACTCAAACAACTTCCAAGTCACGAAGAAAGTACACCCCATTGGGAGAATATTATCAGTTTTCAAGAAGCTAGTGGAAAACAAGATAATCACAGTTCCAGATTTTCCTCCATATGAGCCAAAGGTTAAACCAAATTGGTGGAATGATGATGAGTATTGTGAATTTCATAAGAGCAAGGGTCATAAAATAGGAAATTGTTATCGACTGAAGAACATCATACAAGATCTCATTGATAGAGATGACATTGAGATTGAAGGACACTCATCCAACCAAGAACATGAGATGTTTAAAGAACCATTCCCAAAACATTACAAGGGAAAGTCTAATGCCACAGATGACCAAACCAACTATACCAGAGCATCTTATAACTATGATTCAACTATCAATCACATCTTGATGGACAATTATGTCTCTACCATTATCATCTAGGACAAAATGCCTGAGAATTCTACCCAAAGACCCAAGATTGTCCTAAAAGGCATTGGATCTTCTTTCGAACCTACCTCTAAATGTCATGTTACAACTCATCGAGGTAAATTCACTTTGCAAGGTGCTCCAACCAAAAATATAGCTTCCTCGTCGACCAAGCCTGAGTATAACCTTGTAGAACAAATGGGAAAGACACCCGCGCTTATCTCCATCCTTGAGCTCTTATGCATATCCGCTGCACATAAAGCCATTCTTGACAAAATCTTGATAGACACTTCTATCCCTACTGATTTGAAGGTGGACCAATTTCAAGGCATGGTGGGATACCTTTCCATTCCACACTCCCTTACATTCATAGAAGATGATGATGCCTCCGTAAGTCAGCCACATAATGCATCATTACACATTGAAGCCTTCATACATAAACATCGAATAAAATGAGTCCTAGTAGATGGAGGAGCAGGTCTGAACATTTGTACTTTGAACACAATAATACAATTGGGATATTCTGAAAAAGTTGTGAATGCTACAAACAAAATTACCATCAGAGCATATGATGATGAAGAACGCTCATCCAAGGGCACAATCACCTTACCTCTCAGGGTTGGGCCAGTTACAAAGGATGTGGTTTGTCAAGTCCTAGATTTGGATCTTACATACAACATATTGCTAGGACGTCCATGGATTCATGAGATGAGCGCAGTCCCCTCAACATATCATCGATGTATCAAGTTTCCACATAATGGAGTTGAAGTGACCATCAAAGTTGACCCAAATCCATTCATATATTGCAACAATCTACGACCTAGATCAGAAATAATAATCCTAGTCAATCAAGAAGCTATTCCTTCATCAGTATATGTGGATCTAGAATCCTTGAAAACTTCTACAACAAAATAAGCAGAGATAAAAGAAAAATTTAAGATTAAAGACATGTGATGTGGTGAGTATATCTTTCATGTTGATCGACTCCCACTATCTCCTATGGTATTCAGATGACAAGAACAATCTACAAACAATTCGCAATGCCAAGGAATTGGGTGTGAACCACCTAGTGTTGTGGCTACTAAGTCTGAATGCAAATCTCCTCTAGTGGTGCAAGCATCTCTTGATATCAATAGTGGTAAAAGTGGTTCCAACAAAGAATCTTTTGAGTGTATCGCTAGCCCTCTTGAGAACTCACATAGCCTTAACATTTCATCCACTCATTCCATTTCAACTCCTCTCCTAGACTTGGATCAACAAGAATTATAAAAGCCCTTACTCATTGGGGATGAAAAATCAAGCTTTGAAAAGAAAAATCTAAAAGTCAAAACTAAAGAAAAGTCCTTCAGTCCAAATCAAAATCAAAATCTATTGGACTTTGCAAAAATTAAAGTCAAGGATAAAAATCCTATGAAAGAAAAAGAGCAAGAGATGATCTCCCCTAATACCAAAATAACTGGGGGCAAAAGTTCCACAATTTCAAGCCAAAAAGAATACTTGTTGATCCTAAGTCTCCATTATGTCATGATACTTTCACTTTTTTTTGCAATCATAAGCCTTCATCACTCATCCACTTGTTTCACACATCCATCCCCTTTTGGCGATACATCATGGACCTTTAATGGAGCTTCCTTGAAGGGCTTTGTTATCAGTGATGCCCAAACTTCTTCAGGTGACATGCATATGGGCCTATGTAATCCACACACTAGTAATTCTATCTCAGTTCCTTCATCAAGGAAGACAGTCTCTCGAGATACACATCATTTAGTCAAGGAACGTTGTAGTTACAATCATAAAGTCAAGCCTCACACATTTGAGGTGGGTACCTTGGTTCTCAGAGAAAGTCCTAAAAATCAGCAAGACAGAGAGAAGAAGGGAAAGTTCGAACCAAACTAGCTTGGTCCTTACATCATCACAGTAGCATATGGATCTAGTGCATATCAGCTCTCAACTACAAAGGGTGAATCTTTGGAGGATCCTATCAATAGCATGCACCTCCGCAGGTTTTACACATAGCTCTTCAGCATATCCTAATCAAAAAATACAAAAAAATCAAAAAATTCAAAATACAAAAAAATTTTCCAAAAATTCAAAATACAAAAAAATCATAAAAATATAAAAAATTGTTACTTGGTGAAAACCTGGCAAACAAGCACCTTGTCACAACAAAAAAATTGAAAAACAGAAAAACATTTAGTCCAATGGTGAAAACCACTTTGGTGGCACCCTGGGCAAGTACCATGGTGAAAACTGGGTCACCGATGCGATGCGTAGAGACATTGCTCCTCCCTCCTTCAGGATTCCATTTCATCTTTCACTTTGCACATACTCACAACATATACATTCATAATAAACTTTACACATTCCCATCATGGCTTGTAATTGATCTACCCAAGATTGGTTTGTCATCCATAATAACCCCCTTTTCACCCTTTCCATTCATAATAAATCAGCTCCTAGCTGTGGCTAAGGAAAATCCTACGTCTAGTAATGGGTGTGGAACTAAGAGCATCACATGTTTCAAGGAGTACATTTTCTTCCACTTTTATTTAGTCTATCCACGTACAATCCGCAATAAAGCAGCACTTGCATCGCCAATCAGCAATAAAGTTTCATCTTCTCCACAATAAAGTATCAGTTTCAGATGAGACAGAGCAACAACAATGGGCTTCCACAAATCAAATCTTTCAACAGATTCAGACAACATTATGGTTTAGTGCTATCTATCCTTTTGTGAAAGTAAACATTGTGACCACAATCAAATAAGACTTATATGAGTGACAAGAGACACTAAACTTGAGGACTACAGTGGATGTTGGTGTCGAGTCTTGGTGTTATTTTGATTTTATCTTTTGGTGACATGTCTTTTAGCTTTTCTAGGATGTCTCTGACTAGAGATTCTACCTCCAGGATGTCTTTGTCTAGAAAGGCGAGGATGGGGTATCGTCACCTATTTTTCTTTTGTTGTCTATGGATTGTCTCTTAGTAATGCTATGACTTGTCCAAGGATATGAGGACACTGCAAGTCTATTATGAACTGGGGCATTCCTTGTTTGTGACTATCTTATCTCCATGCAAATAGGTACAATGACTTTCTGGGTCGAACATATGCCTCGATTGTCATAACCTACTTGCCATAATAAAGCTCAATGATGATAATGCACAAGAAGATCTTTCACTTTCATATCTTCTATCTTCCATCCCCCTTTCTTGATTGACCTCCATCATCCTTCTTGAGTTCATGTAGCCTGCTATCACATGACTGAGTATAATGACACACCAAAAATATTTGCATTTCATGTAGTTGCACCTACATTACCACATATTAAGCATTTCATACACACATATAGGTATCACAATTGCTTCACATCCTGCACACAACACATATTAACACATTTTACATTTTCATCATGTAAATAATCATTTGCATTTCATACATTCACATTTGCATTGGCATAACATATTAAAAATATAAAAGAACAAAAAAAATATTGCATTTCATCATGTACATATTTGCATCCATATCATAACCATCACATAGAAACATACATCATGAAACTTCTCATCACATAGGTACGCATGCATATAGCTACCGCAGGGATGAATCATCTCATATATATAATCATAAGTGTCATGATACAATGATGTCAAAATCATATGGCTACAATCACCTGAGGGTGTCTACATCATCATACAAAATGGTACAAAATTGATATATAGGGAGCCCTCTATGAGTGTGATGAACTCCCTCCCTTGGAGTCGGCTGGCCTCAACGGAGTTTGAGCCCTGGAAGGACCCACCCCAAGATCATCTCTCCTGGCCCCTGTGTCTTCTGTAGCCACTCCTCGTGTCGCCCTATCCAGACAGAGGAACCCACTGATCACTAATACCAGCACCACCGGTAGCGCCAATCCTATCTGTGTCATGGTATCCCAAGCCACGTGTCCAGCCCTCATCTCTAGTCCTGGATCCTGAAACACTCATCTCAGGGTATCCCTGTCTCCCTCTCAATCATAAGGAACTAACTCCCCATCGATCAATATCCTCAAAATCCTATATACATCCTCTAAGGTGACTATCATCTCATCCATCGGCAAATGGAACGTACATGTCTCTGAGTGCCATCTCTTAGCCAGCGCAGTCAGCAAACCCATGTTTGCCTGAAACTCAGGCACATATAGAATGAATCGCAAACCCATAACCTCAATGGCAGCTCGATTCTCAAATGTTAGCTTCGATCGTAACCTCCGAGTCTATGGGAATCTCTCTCGTGACTCCAGTATAGGCAAGTACTCCTGCAGTCAAGCAAATCAACCGTGTCAGTCAAAGTGGCATTCCTTGTTCATCACAAAATGCTGCTTTTTATGTTAAGTGCTTATGATACTATATCCTAGTGACACTCACTGTTCATCACAAAGTGTTGCTTCTAGCCTAGTGGTACTCCCTGTTCATCACAAAGTATTGCATGTTTTTGCACTCCCTATTCATCACAAAGTGCTACTCACATTTGCATTCCCTATTCATCACAAAGTGCTGCTCATATTAGTACTCCCTATTCATCACAAAGTACTATGTCTTGGTACTCACTATTCATCACAAAGTGCCTCGATCTATCCTAGTCTTCCCTAGAGGACTTGCTTGAGTGTATCCTCTCAACAGCTTATCCAATCAACAATGTATGTTCATCACAAAACTACTGATTTGCCCTTGAAGACATAAACATTCCTGGCATAGACACAGACATGCCTAGCTAGCCTAGACGTGCCTAGCACCAGCACAGACGTGCCTCAATATTTTTTGACCTTGTTTGACATATTCTAAAATTCTTTAAATGCACTACTTAGCATGCATTTATGACAACATTTATTGTGGCAAAGTACAAGGAGGTTTTGTGATACTTACTGGCTCTCCTGCATTTGCTAGCCTTTGAAATCGGCAAACGTGAATGAATCTATGCACCAATGCCATCGCTGCTGATTGTTGCTGCTCTATTCTCTCTCTGCACTTTGATCTCTTGGATGGGTGGATGACAATGAGGATATGTTCCCCTCGTGGTCTATTTTATAGACTGCCCTTTCCCTAGCCCTAGCCCTTGTTTCCCAAGTCAGTCTTCTTTATCCTGTGACTCTGTCACTCTATTCTATCCGGTCAGTCCATTCTAGTCTTTCTTTCTTATCGAGAGATTGTCTGCAATCTTTTTAGATATTTTCATCCAATCTCTCGAGGGGGCATATCATTCCCATCTTGGGGAAACTTTGTATCAGTTCATCTTATCTTCTTTGAAACAACGCGACAAGCTGCATTGTCTCAAAGAGGGGCAAAATGTAGACACCTAAAATTGTCATGTCTAATTAAATAAATATTTTATTTATTTAATTATCTTGAGCCTAATTCTTCTTTTAATTAAATAAATCTTTATTTATTTAATTAATTCATTTATCCTCTTCTAGCCTTATTTCTCATTTAAATAAATTCATTTATTTATTTAAATTATCCTTTTCTTAAATTAAATAAATATCTTATTTATTTAATTGATCCCACTTCCTCTATTAATTAAATGAATCTTTATTTATTTAATTAATTCATTAGCCTTTTCTACCCATGACACATGTCATTCATCTCTTAATTCATACACTACCTACCCTCTCATTATTTTATTATTTCCTTTACCTACCCTCTAATCATAGCCGACCTCTTTTACACCTCTCAATCTTATCCCTCCATTTCTTATAGTTTCTTCTATATAAGGAGATGCTTCCTTCATTATCAAACCCTCACTCACTATGCATTCAGCCCCGACTACGCTTTCAAACTTGTATATTCAATCAATCCTACTTGCAACCACATTTCCGTTCTTTGTTGAGCTCTTGTGCACATATAAAATCTAAGAGCAAATATATCAAGCAAGATCAATGGAGATAGGAAGAATGGAGATCAAAACCCTATTGGACATGTGATGGTATAATCTTTGTGATTTCATTTGATTTGCATTGTCTTAGGTAATCTTCATATGTTATGGTGGATCTTTGTTGTTGTTAGGCTAGGGTTTTGTGGTTGAATTCATTTAGTCTTTCAATATTATTGTTATCCACTTTCACCATATAGAGGGAGAAGTATCTGGTAATCAAAATTTTGATATATGCTCTGAATATCTCAATGTTTATGCTCTATATGCAAAGTGTTATACATTGTATTGTTAAAGGGATAGTGTATATGCTTAGGGGGAGCAATTTTGCTAATGGCATGATTTTGTTGTAAAACACTTAGATGTCAAAATTTTAATTTCCTAAGTGTTGCCATCAATGCCAAATGGGGAAATTGTTGGCATTTTTGATGTTTATGTTGTGATTGTCATTGATGGACACACACTTGCATTGAGATCTCCTTTATATGTATGAGTTAGAGCTCAACCAAAGTATGTTCCAACCAGTATGTTGTATTATAGTCTTTAGACTATTGGTGTTTTGCAGAATATGTTTATGGGTCTAAAGCGGCATGTCGACCCCAAGCGGTTCGTGGATCCCAAGCGGTATGAGGGATTAAAGTGGCATAACACATTTTTACCAGTCTTCATTTTTGTCAAACCGGCAACCGACATTTTTCTTGAACTTACATTTTATATGAGCCGGTAATACTCTGTGATGAGTTACCAACTGACATTTTGTGATGAGTTACCATCCACCGTTTGTTTGACGGTGCCGACACTTTAAAGGTGCTTTTTGTGTCGTGTTACCAGATATGTCTATATGCATTGAACCTAGGAAATTGTATTGTAATCCTATTGGACTGATATGTAATTAGATTCCTTTATAAGGACATCATGTCTAAGGTTTTAGGTTGTTGCTGTTGGTGAAGTTGATATTGTTGCTAGGGTTTAAGGTGGTTGAGGAGTTAGAGAGAGTATGAATGTGTAGAAGACTGAAGTAATGCTGTAATGCATTAAGATCAAGCTATCAAGGATGTAACCAAGCAATCTATGCTATTTGCTAGATCACTCAATTGTTGATTACTAACATCTTCGACAAGTTTGTAGCCCTTAATCGGGTAGGCCCAAAAGCCTCTTGTAAATCCTCTAACAAGGTGGTTCACATCTATGGATCTAAAATCCTCTAGCAAGGTAGTCTTTAATCAAACTTATCTCCTCATAGAGATTGAGATTCCTAATAGGATCTGTACTAGTAAAGAACGTTGTAAGACCTTAACCGATCTGACCTGAACCGGTCTGGTTTTTATTCTATAGATAGTTACTTGTGAGTTCCATCTCACTGTGGTTTTTCCCATTTGGGTTCCACGTCAAAATCTCTTGTGTTATGGTGTTTGTGCTTCTATGGGTGAATGCATTATTTGTTATTTGGTTTGCATGTGTGCTAACTGGTTTGTTTGTTAAACTATTTTACCGGTTTACTGTTAGTCTTGCAAAGTGTTCAAGTTCAAATATTTCTGGCATACTAATTCACCCCCCCATCTTAGTACTCATCATATGCACACTTAGCGGTATTGTATTACTGTAAAATTTTCTAAGTGTTGCCATCAATGCCAAAGGGGGAGATTGTTGACTTGATGATGATTGTAATGTATTCATCACTTGTTGTCATTGATCAAATACTCTCTCACACACATATGATTACATTGACTACCATTGTAACTTCAATTGTCTTACACTGTCAACCGACATGTTTAAGGTTTATCTCAAACCGATACTTTGTGTGAACCAATATGTGCATAAGAGACAACCTGTGGCTACACTAAGTTGACATCAATATGAAGATGAAGAAGGAGATGAAGCGGAAGATTCTAGGACAACGGTTCACATGTTTTATTCAAACTGGTATTGATTGTTCCAACCAGTATTTGTTAATTTTTTTATGAGTTACCAGTACTGACTTTTTGATGGTCATTTTTGTGATGAGTTTTGGTCACTTGTCTAGATACACTACACCTAGAAAATTGTGTTTTGGTTTCCTAAAGTTGACATAAGATTTGAATGTCTATTTAAATACATCTAAGTGAATCATTTTGAATAAGTATGGTAATGATGTTATGCGAATACAAATATGCATCAAGAGTGAAAGTTTTTGTTGAAGAATGATAAGTGTTAATATGAAGAGCAATGTTGAATGTACTTAGAAGGATCTGATCAAGCAAGTATTGTGCTACTCAGAATAGATCAAACCATTCTTGTTGTTTTCTAATTATTACAATAGAATCAAATCCCCTAACTAAGTATGCTCTGACAAGATTCCTTGTACAAATCCTCTAACAAGGTGATCCATTAGTTTGGATTCTCAAACCCTCCAACGAGGTTACTCCTAACAAGGTAGTACTCTTAACAGGGTATAAGCTTCTAATCAAGCTTTGGGATCTCTAACAAGATTTGTTCCTAGCAAAGCACTTTGTAGACCTTAACCGGTTAGTTATCTATTACCTCATATAGTTAACTTGTGAGTTCCATCTCACCATGGTTTTTACCTATTTGGGTTTTCCACATATAAACTCTTGTGTTATGGTAGATGCTTTACTTTTTGTGGATGTTGTTATATCATTTTGGATAGAATGTATTTTGTTTAAATTCTTGGTTAAGTTCATCTACTGGTTAGTGTTTGAAGTAGTATTTTATTTGGTGTCATTGATTCACCCCCCTCTCAATGCTTTTCAAGTCCATCATGAACTACCAAAGATAGAATCTAACATGTCTAATTACATTCCCAGTTAAGCTCAATGTCGAAGGACTAAATCCTCTTTTGAATCCAATTCGATCACCAATCATCGACCAACTCCTCTGCCTGATAGATATTACAATATTCGCACATTACCTTCCTTGACCATGACCTTTTGCACAACTATGATACTCTACAAAGAGTTTCTACCTCTTATTTATACAAACCCTAAAGCCTAAACCAATTAGGTCGGCCACCCAAAAGATATTACAATAAGATCATTACATAAATACATATTACAATGATATATCATATCGTCTTAAGGCCAAAACAACAATAGCCAATCCATAGAACATCCTGAAACATCCCAGTAACGTGTAGAGTGTTGGCATTATAACAGACAAGAAGAAGGTTGAAATTCCAATTACAATGAGAGATTGTTGGCATTTCAATAAGGATATTGAGAAGGTTGTTGATGACTATGGATATAACTGATTAAGGATGATTATTGTCTTAATATTATTATTTTGTCATTGATGTCAAAAAATTGATTTTCTAATTCAGTATGATGTTGCCATATCTTAAGAAGTATGATTTGATGAGTATAAAGATGTCAGTAAAAGACACAGAAAGAATATGATGAATAAGGGGATAAGTTATTCAATGGGCAACTATTACCGAGTTAGACAATTATGAGATCATGATGTTTAGATTGTTTTGATATCCTACATATGCTATTGTTTGAAAGGTTAATACTATACTATGTTACCAAGCAAAGAACCTAGTCGGTAAACCCTAAGGAACCTAGTCGGTAAACCCTAAGGTTATCGCTATCGGTTAATGAAGGCAGAATGTCTATCGAGTGAAGTTTAGTATTTACCGAGTTACAACCGAGCTATAACAGAATGCATTAAATGTTTACTTGTGATATTTAATGAAGGAAGCTGATGAGCTGGAGGAGATTAAATGATTGGTAAGCTGTGTATGAAGATTGTTAAAGAATCTATGGTAAAGAAAGATCGGTAGGAAGATCTATAGCTCAGATTGAACCGCAATACCCTAACACAAGTTCCAAGGTGAAAATGCAAGTTCCAAGGTGGGGCAAAACATTTTTAGATCAAAGGATACATTGAACCTGGACAAGATTGAAGATCTGATGGCTATGATTGATCATGGGAAATGTGATCAAGGAGATTAAGCGGTTGGAAGATTGTTTATAAGTAGGAAATTGTTGATAAACAATGTATGTGAGCAAGTGTATGCATAGGGATGCTACATAGTGATTACCAAGCACAGAAGCTTGAAGACCTATTTTGATAATAGAGTATAGAGCCCAGTAGATAGACAAGATTAGTTCTATGTCTAGATTGTATTGAGAAAATAAGAATCTGTTTTAGCATTTTTAGATGTGAAGTTGCAGACATATTTTATTACTGTTATTTTGAGAAGTAGTAGAAAATCTCTTAATTGAGTGGACTTAACAGTCTTATTTGTAAAATCCTCTAGCAAGGTGACATTCTTATTGAGTGTTTGAAATCTTTTAACAAGGTCACTTCTAACAAGGTGAAGATCCTAACAGATCTGAGGGAAATCCCTTAACTGGGTCACATCTAGCAATGTGTTTGTAATCTTTAACAGGATTTGCTTTTAACCGAGCATACTCTAGAAGAGTATATTTCTTAGTGGGTTTGAAATCCCATAGTGGTTTTCCCCTATTTGGGTTTCCAAGTTAAATCTAGTGTTATATGTTTGTGATCTTATCTATTTATGGGTCTGCATGCATTACTATTTTTCTAATAAGGTTACCGAGGTTGAATCTATTTTTTTTTATTGAAGATTAAGTTTGAATGATTCACCCCCCGCTCTCATATTGTTAGCTTGGCATCTGTACTAATCATATTTAGTATGAAAACTATCAATTGGTATCAGAGCTTGGACTTCGAAAGAAAAGTTTAAAGGCATTTGAGTTAAAGATCCAAAAGATGTATAAGAGGGATGCACCGAAGTTGAATAAGTCAAGTTTCTCTACATGGCAGAAAAGGATGAAGTTGCATCTATTAGGAATTGGAGAATATGCTATCTACTATCTAAAGAATGATTTTGTCACACCAAGCACATATCCATTGACTATGGAAGAGATAAAGGCAAAGTAATAACATATTCAAGCAATGATTGAAATAAAATCTGCATTGACCAACTCAGAGTTTAATGATCTAGAAGGATGTATTGATGCAAAGGCAATGTGGACTAAGATCATATCTATGTATGGTGGAGATGAACATGTTCAAAGAGAAAAAGTGGATAGTCTAAGAGGACAACTTGAATCTATGAGAATGAATGAAGGTGAGAACATAACCCAGTATAGTATAAGACTAAAGGAGATTGTCAATCAAATCAAAGGAGTAGGAGGAACTATTGAAGAAAAAGATATAACAAGTAAGTTGTTAAGAACCCTTCTACTTGCCTATGCAATCTAAGTCTCTGCAATCAATGAATTGAGGTCTATACCCAATATGCCAGTTTCTTTAGATGCTACTATTGGTAAGCTACATGCATTTGAGTTAAGTAACTTTGATAACAGTGGGTCATTGGTAAATAAAGTTGAATTTGCATTCAGTTCTTTTCATATTGATGAAACTGATGATTACAATGATAGAAAGTATAAGTACTCTTAAGGGAATCATAGTGGAGCAAGTGAAAGATTTCACAAAAACATGGAGGAGGTACACAAACTGTATGAAGAAATCAGAAAGCAAGAAGAATTTCAAGCACTATTAGCCAGAAGGCTATCAAGAGGAAAAGGTAAGTATAAAGGAAAGCTACCTTTAAAATGTTTCAATTGTGATAAGATAGGACATATGGCTTCTAACTATCGTGACAAAGAATCTAGTGAAAAGAGAGATTACCGAGATGACAGACAGAAAGATAATCATTACAGAGGACACCGATACTTTAGGAGAAGAGATAAAAGGACATGCCTAATAGCTGATGAGGAATCTAATGATGATAAATCAGATGAAATTGATACAGAGGAAGTTGTTTATGTGGCTATCAAAGATGGATCAGATGATGAAAGGTATGAAGAGAAGCTTTAATATCTCATATAAATACTAATGATTCTTGGATCATAGATAGTGGTTTCTCACATCACATGCCAGGTGATAAACACAAGTTTATTAAATTAGATGATTATGATGGAGGCTATGTAAGATTTGGTAATAATGCACCATGTCTAGTAAGAGGTAAAGGATCCATAACACTTCTTGACAATGCTAAATGTAATGATGTTTATTGGGTTGAAGGTTTGAAATACAATTTGTTGAGTGTAGCACAACTAAACAACACAAGTTACCAAATAGAGTTTGAAAAAGGAATTGTCAAAGTTCATGACAAGCATGGAAAGTTAGCTGCTACTGGGACACAAACAAGAGGTAATACATTTCATCTTGACTCAACTTGGAATAAATGTCTATATGAAAGGATAGATGATACCTGGTTATGGCATAAAAGGTTTTGTCATATTAATTTTGATAATCTGATCAAAATAAGGAAGAAGCACCGAGTAAGAGGTCTACCGAGTCTTGAAAAACCTAAGAATGCTATGTTCCGAGGATGCCAGATGGGTAAGATGACAAGATCAAGCTTTACAAGTAAGTCCTACACTTCTAACAGAATTTTAGATCTTGTGCATACTGATCTTTGTGGTCCTATGAAAGTTTAGAGTTATTATGGTGATAAATATTTCATATTATTTGTGGATGATTACTCAAGGATGATGTCAGTAATGTTTTTAAAAGAAAAATCAGAAGCTTTTCAAATGTTTAAATGGTACAAGGCTAGAGTTGAAAATGAAACGGGAAGACAATTGAAATGTCTCAGATCAGATAAAGGAGGAGAGTTTACTTCTAATGAGTTCAACTTATTTTGCAATGATCATGGTATAAAAAGACAAGTCTGTGCACTAAGAACTCCATAGTAGAATGAGATAGCTGAGAGAAGAAACAAATCTATTGTGGATTGTACCAGAACCTTGATGATTGAAAAGAAAGTTCCACAAACATTTTGGAGAGAAACAATAAGCACAACTATTTACACCTTGAACCGAGTTCAATTGAAGAAAGGTACTTTGAAGACACCTTATGAAATCTGGTATGACAAGAAACCTAATGTAAGTTATTTTAAAATCTTTGGGAGTAGATGCTATGTTCACAAAGATGACAGAAATGGAAAGTTTGATCAAAAAAGTGAAGAAGGAACATTTCTAGGTTATTCTTCTAGAAGCAAAGCATTTAAATGTCTGATCAAATCATCTAAAAAAATATTAGAAAGTGCAAATGTGAAAATTGATGAATTTGCAAAAAGAAATGATGAAGGAAACTCCAGAGAACCAGAAGATTATAAAGGATTTGTCTATTCAACCGAGAAGACTGTTGAAGAAAATGAAGAAAATATCTAGTTATCAAGTGATGAAGAAGATCATACAGAGCCTGTATTAACCAAGTATGTCAGAAGGAATCATGCACCAAGTCAGATTATAGGAGATAAGAATGATCTAGTGATGACAAGGAACAAACTGAGATAGAACACATGTCTAATATCTTAATTTGAACCAAGAATAGTGAAAGAGGCATTTAACAGTGAAGATTGGATAAATGCTATGATAGAAGAGATTGATCAAATCAAGAAGAATGACACATGGACATTGGTCCCAAGATCGAAGGACAAAAATGTAATTGGTACAAAGTGGATCTTCAGAAACAAGCTAAATGAAAAAAGTGAGGTCATTCAGAATAAAGCAAGACTAGTTTGCAAAGGTTATGCCCAAGAAGAAGGAATTGATTATGGTGAGACTTTTGCACCTGTGGCAAGACTTGAAGGAGTAAGAACATTGTTGGCATATGCTACTTACAAGAATTTCAAGGTATATCAAATGGATGTCAAATCTACATTTCTGAATGGTATATTAGAAGAAGAAGTTTTCATTGAACAACCTGAAGGATTTGTTGAAGGAGAAAATAATGATCAGGTATGTAAATTAAACAAAGCTTTATATGGTCTGAAACAAGCACCTAGAGCATGGTATGAGAGATTGCACTCATATTTGATCAAAATTGGTTTTATAAGAACAAGTGAAAACAACAATATGTACATGAAGAATGATGAAAATGGAATACTCATCTCAGCCATATTTGTTGATGATATTACCTTTAGTGGAAATGACTCTCTATGCAAGAACTTTGGAAATGAAATGAGTAAAGAATTTGAGATGTCATTAATCAATGAGATAAAATATTTTATAGGTCTGTAGATACTGCAAATGAAAGATGAGATTTTCATTACCCAATCCAAGTACATAAAGGAAATCTTGAAGAAATTTGGAATGGAGGATTCAAAACCAGTAAGTACTCCTATGACTACCAACTATAAACTATCAAAGAATGATGAATTTACATCTGTTGATGAGACACTTTACCGATCTATGATTGGAAAGTTGCAATATGTTGTTCACAGCAGGCTAGATATAGCACATGCAGTAGGTATTGTTGCAAGATTTTCTGTAGATCCTAAGGAAACACACATGACGACAATCAAAAGAATTTTCAGATACTTAAAAGGCACTGAAGATTATGGCTTAGTATATCAGAAAGGAAATGTTTTCGATTTAAAAGTTTATACTGATGCTGATTGGGCAGGCAACATTGATGATAGGAAAAGCACAAGTGGAGGAGCTTTCTTTTTAGGAGAAAGACTAGTGAGTTGGCTTAGCAAGAAACAATGATGTGTTTCTCAGTCAATAGCAGAAGCTGAATATGTTGCTGCAGCACTGAATTGCACCAATATAGCATGGATCAAATAATTGTTGGAAGGTATAGATGAGCAAGTAACCGAGCCAGTAACTATATTTTGTGATAACACTAGTGCCATTAACATTTCAAAGAATCCTGTTATGCACTCTAAGACAAAGCACATCTCTATCAAATATCATTATCTTAGAGAAGAAGTTCAAGAGAAGAAAGTGGTTTTGGAGTATGTTAGCACAAAGGAACAAATTGTAGACATCTTCACCAAGCCACTACCAAAGGACACTTTTGAGTATCTCAGAAGTCAGTTAGGGGTCCTACCCCTATCTTCCACTCACTGACCGAGTTCGGTGAAAGCATCAATTCGATGACTCTACAAAATATCTTTTAGGAGTTGATGTTGATTTACACACTTTAGGAGGTTTTCTAAAGGTGTGCAGGAAACAATAAATAGGGAAAAGGAATTGAAGACAAAATACTCTGACCAAGACTCAGTTGATACACAACAACAGGAAATAACTTCTTATAGAAACAAATTATGTTTTAGTTTTTTTTTTTTTTTTTGTCATTGTTGTCAAAGGGGGAGAATACCTATGAAAGGGGGAGAATATCTATGAAAGGGGAAAAGAGCAGACTACAGATTGGAAAGAAGACTGAGAAAACAGGAGAAGACTAATGTATGAGGGAGAGCATTTTAGCATTTCAGAATCACAGCAATCTGAATCTAATAAGGTCAAATCAATTGGTTTTGCCATCAATGCCAAAGGGGGAGATTGTTGGCATTATAACAGACAAGAAGAAGGTTGGCATTCCAATTACAATGAGAGATTGTTGGCATTTCAATAAGGATATTGAAAAGGTTGTTGATGACTATGGATATAACTGATTAAGGATGATTATTGTCTTAATATTATTATTTTGTCATTGATGTCAAAAAATTGATTTTCTAATTCAGTATGATGTTGCCATATCTTAAGAAGTATGATTTGATGAGTATAAAGATGTCAGTAAAAGACACAGAAAGAATATGATGAATAAGGGGATAAGTTATTCAATGGGCAACTATTACCGAGTTAGACAATGATGAGATCATGATGTTTAGATTGTTTTGATATCCTACATATGCTATTGTTTGAAAGGTTAATACTATACTATGTTACTGAGCAAAGAACCTAGTTGGTAAACCCTAAGGAACCTAGTCAGTAAACCCTAAGGTTATCGCTATCGGTTAATGAAGGCAGAATGTCTACCGAGTGAAGTTTAGTATTTACCGAGTTACAACTGAGCTATAACAGAATGCATTAAATGTTTACTTGTGACATTTAATGAAGGAAGCTGATGAGCTGGAGTGGATTAAATGATTAGTAAGCCCTGTATGAAGATTGTTAAAGAATCTATGCTAAAGAAAGATCAGTAGGAAGATCTACAGCTCAGATTGAACCACAATACCCTAACACAAGTTCCAAGGCGGGGTAAAATGTTTTCAGATCAAAGGATACATTGAACCTGGACAAGATTGAAGATCTGATGGCTATGATTGATCATGGGAAATGTGATCAAGGAGATTAAGTAGTTGGAAGATTGTTTATAAGTAGGAAACTATTGATAAACAATGTATGCGAGCAAGTGTATGCACAGGGATGCTACATAGTGATTACCGAGCACAGAAGCTTGAAGACCTATTTTGATAACAGAGTATAGAGCCCAACAGATAGACAAGATTAGTTCTATGTCTAGATTGTATTGAGCAAATAAGAATCTGCTTTAGCATTTTTAGATGTGAAGTTGCAGACATATTTTATTACTGTTATTTTGAGAAGTAGCAGAAAATCTCTTAACCGAGTGGACTTAACAGTCTTATTTGTAAAATCCTCTAGCAAGGTGACATTCTTATTGAGTGTTTGAAATCCTTTAACAAGGTCACTTCTAACAAGGTGAAGATCCTAACAGATATAAGGGAAATCCCTTAACCGGGTCACATCTAGCAATGTGTTTGTAATCTTTAACAAGATTTGCTTTTAACCGAGCATACTCTAGAAGAGTATATTTCTTAGTGGGTCTGAAATCCCACAGTGGTTTTTCCCTATTTGGGTTTCCATGTTAAATCTGGTGTTATATGTTTGTGATCTTATCTATTTATGGGTCTGCATGCATTACTGTTTTTCTGATAAGGTTACCAAGGTTGAATCTATTTTTTTTTATTGAAGATTAAGTTTGAATGATTCACCCCCCCCTCTCATATTGTTATCTTGGCATTTGTACTAATCATATTTAGTATCAAAACTATCATAGAGTACACGTTAACATGATACTAGTCCATAACATAGATAGGTACCAGACCTATTATGAGTCCACCCTGCCAAAGCAATGTCTTCAAGAATTTGAAGCATGATCAGAGAACATCTTCAGCAATCTGAAATCCATCTAGAAGTTGCACCAACACCAGTTATGCATACTATCAAGATTTCTCAGTGAAAGCTCTGCTGGTTAAATCTTAAATCAATGCCGGTAAGGGTTTACAAGAGTGTATGATAATATCTAATTACCAAGTTAATACCAACTGACCAAAACATGCTCTAGAAGCATGTAACACATGAAATCAAACATGCTCCATAGATCCAAATATGTCGAAAGTGTCCAACATATAGTTTCTTCTACCGGTAACACTAGATCTTCTACCGGTAACCAAAACCTATCTATCGGTGTCGGTAACCAACCATAACAACTATTGTTGACATCAATGACAAAACATCAATGCAACACATAATCAATTCATCCATAATGCCAACACTATAATCCCCTTATCTGTGGCTCGCTCTTTTATCAGTTTCTGAGCAGCCATCATCATGAGTTCTGTCGAGCTCACCTTTGTGACATTTTTCTTTTCTACTAGAGAAGTGTCAATTGTCAATAATGATGTGCCAACAACTGGTTCCCTACCAGATTCCCCTATTTTATCTGGTGATTTATCCTTTATTACCTCCTCACTTGCACAAGTGGCTTCACCACTTGGTACAGTCTATACAACTGTTAGTTCCACTATAGGAACAGTATCCTCAACCTGTACATTAGTATCCAGAGGAAAAGTGTCCTCAATGTTAGTATCATGTACAATGTTCTCATCATTAACTAGCGTCTCTGTATTTGTTTGTACATTTGTGTTAATCAGTGGCTCAATTTCCACTATCTTGATATTCTTCAAAATTGAGGGTGGAGTACCCAGAATTTCTTTACCTTTCCCTTTAACTAGTGTAACTACAGTGTTTGTTTTTGTCTCTAGTGAAGTGAAAAATCCTCTATGCTCTCCCAGAAAATTTATCCAATCCTTCTGTGTTTCCTTTACTATCTCATTCATCCTTCCTAACATTAGGCTAGTTATTCTATGTTTGCTGTTAAAAACCTTCCTATCTACATCCTCTAATGTCTTCTCCATTTCATCTGGAGTTATAGAAACACATATAGCTAAAAGTTCTTGCATCTTAAGTTGTTTGTCTTTTTGCATTGTAGATAACCTTCTAGCATCTAACATGTTGTGTAGCTCTGTCAGTATTTAATTTTCTATTTCAATTAATGATTTCTTATAGATATCTAAATATAGAAGAATTTCTTCCTCTATCTCTCTTTGTTCATCATCTTCAAATGTATCATAATAGACTTAACATTATTCAGCATCCCATCCTTAGTTATTTCATCTACAATTTCAGCACAAGTCTTAGTCACATTACTAGTTTTTGGTGCCAAATCAATGCCACTCTTCTTCCTCCTTCTGGTAGTACCTGATGTAGTTGATGGTGTAGCCTTGGGTGCCTAATTTTGTGCCAGTAATTTAATTGTGACCTTCCTAACTGGTTGTTTCTTTGGTTCCACTTTAGGTTCTTCCTATTTCTTCCTCACAATACTTTTGAATGACAATAGTGTGTCATCTTCAGATTTTGAATTTGTAGTCACAAGTTCAATGTGAACTATTGGATCCTTCCTCTTTATCCCTTTCTCTGGACAACATCAATGAGTGCCTTAATGTATTTTGAAACTTCATGTACAAACTTGCTTGCCTTACTTGCTTGTTTTTCCCTCTTCTTCTGGTTGAACTCAGTTTCTACCTCCAGAGTCTTTTGCTATGTTGGTCCACAAGGTTTTTCTGCTTCATCTATCTCTGCATCAAGTAGAATTTTCGCATATGCATCGAGAATTAATGCATCTACCTCATATTCCATTTCCTCTATCCAAATCTTTTGGGGCTTGACTACCTCCATGAGAGTCGTATCCTTCTTAACCATGAAAAAAATGTCAGTAGAGTATTTCTTTACTATTTGTTTAGGTATCCTTATTGTAGACCTCATATATTTTTAAAAAGCCTTGAAGTAACCCATACCTTATCATCTCTAAGACTTCTCAATGCAGCAATTGATTGCTTAAGTCATCTTCCTACCAGGATGTCAAAAGCCCATTGCTTCCTTCCATAACTAGGGGTATCATTCAAAAAGTATAACATTAAGGAAACTAACAGATTTCCATACTAGAAGGTGCCCTTCTTCTCACCTTTAATCTTTCCTAAATTGATCAATAATTCCTCAAGAATCCAGTCACAAAGATATAACTTGATATTTTATCTCATCATTCTATAAGCGGCCAAAATGCATGAACTGGAAATTGAATTTAGTCAGTTAGAGTGAGTTACCTTGTAGCCTATGATCATGCTTCCAAACTTGATGTCAGTGTCGGTGATGGTACTCACCTTCATCAATCTCTTGTCTGATGTAGCATTGGTGATCTTGCTTACAAAGTCATTTGATACTTTCTTATTCGGATGTTGCCCTATTGATGGTAAACCAGTAATTGCCTGAATGACTTCCTTAGTGATTTTATAGGGTTGATCCATCCATATGAATTCCCCATGCACTCTACTTAGTATATATCTGAAAATCTCATCCTCAAATTCTAAAACTTCCAGAATATCAATAAACCCTAGATCTTTGAGGTTTTTATATGTCAGTTTGATTTTACCAGATTCTCCCATGATTTCATTCATAAACATCCCCTTGATCTCCATAGTGCCTAAGTCCTGTATATGACAATGAATATAGGCCCTAACATCTTCTACATAGACCACTCCCTCTAGGACATGAGAAAATGCTCCAACCGAATCTTCCTTGGTAACCACATGTGGATACCATTTGAAAATTGGCCTGGGGCGGTCCTTAACTTCCACTATAGTTGGATTTGCAATGAAAATAGGAGACAAAGATGATCCTGATTCCATGATTCAAGAAAAATACCTTTAAAACACTTCTGGTGAAAAACTCTTAACAAATCCTTTTAGATGCCGATGAGATTGTTCAAGATGAAAATTTGATCACTTATGAAAGGCTTTTGATTGCACTAAGTTTCTCTGTATCACTCTGAATACTAAGTGAATAATAACGAAGTGTAATCGACCTTTTATCCATTGAGAAAACCCTAATTATCTATTGACATAAATGACTATCCGTGAATGATACCGGATCTCACTCTAAACATATCAATGCTGAATAATCCTCTCTAATATCTAAAACACCTTCCAGAATCTCCTCCAGGGACATACACATGATCTTCCATGAAATTTGACTACCCTAAGGCATCTGCCTTAGTTACTGGATGAGATCATTGTCGGTGCAGGAGTAGCCTCTTTTGCTAGATAAGTAGCTAGAACAATTCCATCTGATGATTGCTCTTTAGTCTTTCTAACCCATCCCTAAGTATGATCTTATTGGATTTCACTAACCTTCTCTTTGCCTTTATCATTTTATCTTCCATTGCCAACTGGTGGATTTCTACTTCTGCAGATCTTAGCAATGTGTCCAACATCATTGCATGCATGACATGTAACATTGTTCTTTTGAATTGCCTCGCTAAAACCGGTGAAATTGCTTGACCTGCACTAATTAGCCATATGTCCAAATTTTCCACAAGCATAACATTTTACATTCATTCTGCACTCTTCTATTTTATGAATTTTTTTATTGCATTTAGAACATTTACCAGGAGCAGAACCAAGGTTCTAATTTGCTTTGTTTCTACATTGCCTAGCCATGTGAACAAATTTATTGCAAACAAAACATCTACCATTGAATTTATAAGCATTGAATTGCCTTACTAGTGCCTCATGTTTTTGAGCTTCATTAGCAATACCAAAACTTGGTCCTTGCTCAAATCCAAGTCCACTAGAATCTCCAATCTGCCTCTATCTCTTCAGTAAATCATCAAGTTGTGTTGAGTTAATCTTGAATTTTTCTTTGTATTCACTAGCACTAGTTAATTCATCTCCTAGTACTGTCATTTGTCTCTCAAGCTCTTGCTCATTGCTCCAGGATTGTACCAAATTAGACCTTAATATCTCATTTTCATGACCCAACCTACCACATTCTTCAAATTTGTTCTTTAGGGATACAACAAGATTTTCTTCCTTTTTCTTTATGTCCTCAATATCCTTAGACAACCTCATAGTCATAGTTTGAATTTCATTCTTTATAACCATGTTCTCTTGACTCGATTTCTGACATTGTTTCTTAAGTGCATCTTCATCATCCTGATTTTGCAAAAGTTCTTTTCTCCTAGCTTGAACAGATTAAAGCCTCTCTTGTAGGACAAGAATAAATTATTTAGCATAATTCAAGTAATCTTTTAGCTTTAAGTTCTTCAATCTTTTAGCATCATAATATTCAAGTGCCATATCAAGCTACTTCTCCAAAGCCATATTCAATGATTCTAGTTTCAGGATCTTCCTCAAGTTGTTAAACTTCCTCTGAGGCACAAGGCTCTGATACCAATTATTGGAAATCAATAACACTGAGAGGGGGGGTGAATTAGTGTTATACTAGAATAAAAGAATTTAGCCTTACCAAAACATACATACACCAATCAATATACTAGTATAAACAAAATTGAAAGAAGTAATGTAGCCAATAAGCCAAACACATAAATTAGAAACATAACACACAGATTTATATGTGGAAAACCTCAAAGAGGAAAAACCATGGTGGGATTTGTGACCCACAATATCAATTCACTAGCCATATGAAGAGATATTACAATATATGGTGGGCATGCACTTGCAAGAAGGCTTACAACCTAGAGCACACTGCTCATCACAAAAGGAGCCTCATTGACTACATAAAAATCTAGACAACAATCCGAAGAAGTGTGAACTGCTTAGTATAGCATCTCCTATACTTGAATATAGTTCCAGTTTTAGCTCTGTCTATTCTAGTTAAAACCCTAAACCTCAGTACCAGAATAACCTTTACAATGAATTCCTCACACACATAGTATCTCTGATATATTTTGCATTACATTTGCATATTCTTCCACATACCTATTTTATCAAAATGATCTAATCAATCTGTCCTATATACCTTATACAAATTTATGCCTTATGTTGGCTTACAAGGATATATACAATATTGCATTTACATGTCGGCCATATAACATAAATGAATAAGCATTAAAACAAGTTGTTGATGTCAGATCCAAGATGTGTTAGACTCCAATATCAATGACATTTACTATACCATGTCGGCCTCCATTATCAGTGACCAAAGAAATCGTCTATCCTATTGGTGCCGATGTTAGTGTAGAGTCTGTGAAGTCCCTGCTGGTACACCATATGAAGCCAAAGCTGAAACCCAAAATTATGTTTTCATCAATGACAACATAATGAAACCTCACCAATAGAGTGTCAATTTCCAACATACGTAACCCTATCCTCTTACACATCCTAACCTATTTTATCCTAACCTCTTATGGGTTGGATATTCCCCCCTTGAGACACGTGGCACTTTTTCTGCATGTCTCCTCCCTTGGACACTTGCCCTCTTATGAGAAAGGTTCCTTGACACTTGTCACCACAGAGATGATAAGTTTCCCTTCCTCTAGCCTCTTTTCCAACTTCTTCAATCCTATCCCTCAATTTCTTTAGATCGAATCTAGACCATCGATTCCTACCACCTCAATTTTGGCCTTAGAATTCCTATAAATACCCCTCATTTTGGAGCACAAAAGACCCATTGCATCATAGATTTTAGCATCATTACTATAGTTATTTTTTTTCTCAATCATCTAGCATAATCAGCATCTTAGATTAATCATGCACACAATCATGTATCTCATATCATTTTAGATTAATCTAGCTTAATTTATTAATCTTGCATTCATCTAGTTTGCATTCATATATATTAAATCCTCAGTCTTGGTTTGGTCAAGTCACAAGTATTGCTTAGACAAATCTGAAAGAAAATCTATACTCACGTCTTTTAGGAGGCAATAGGTTGATTTGTTATGGTTTTACATTTATTGATTTTGATCAACTAACCATGCATGTAATGATCTATTGATTGTTTGTGTTGCAGATGCAGATTCCATATTTCATGCAAACACTGGGATGAGAAATTAGTAATGAAGGTTAAAGTTTTCAACTCGCTATTGTAGCCCAAAACAACTTTCTCTCAAATATCAAAATAAATCTCAAAGTCTTTATAATATTTATTTATGTACAAATTCTACCTAGCAAATTCTGAAATTTAACACAAAGTTTACAAAACAATTTTTTCTCTACTCTTTAAAAATACTTCTCCACAATGCTTTTGCTCGATCAAAACAAGATTCTATAAGAATAATGATGTAATAACACACACCATAAACCATAATTAATTCAACATAAAGTTTTAATGCCAAATATGTTCTCTTATTTGATCAAGTTTGTAAAACAACAATATGAACTTAAAGTTTCACTTTTATCTTTGCTTAGAGAGAGTTTTGTTGCATAATTAAAGATAAAAATGACAAAGAGAGCCCTCCCATATATAGGAGAGATGTAGAGAGAAAAATAAGGAAAAACTCAACTAAATATTACTAAGTCAAAAGTAGAGTTTGATTTGAATTAGGACTTGTGCAATCCTACATGCAAAACTATATATACAAAATGACACTTGAAGTGTCGATTGGAATTACAAAAATGCACCTATAGCTAGAGAGAATAGAATATGACTAAATGTTTGGATCCCCATCTTGAGCATCATCATCTCCATTTTTCCTCAAGAAATCTTCAAAATTCTAGAGAGAAACTTGTATTCTTGAATTCTCTAGTTCATTAGCATGGCTTGAGCTCATGCAATTGAGTCCATCAAGCTGGAGTAGTTTTATTTAGATTTCTTTAGGATAAACCCTAGACTATCCAAGATAGCTTGGATTTCTATTGATTTATCAACTAATGAGAGAGTGAAATTTACTTTCTCAATCTTAGCTTGAACAAGCAAGTTGAACTTTTATATGGCTAGATCTAGGTGTAGTAACTTGTGATCTTGATAAAGTAAATTAAAAAGGAAGCTCATCAATCTTGTTAATGATCCTTTTAACTATCTTCTCACCCAAACCCTTTTCCTCCTCTAGGTCTTCAATGAGATCACCTAAAAATTACATACAATGCTTTACCAACTCCTTGTGCTAGATGTACTTTTTTTTTTGAATGAATCACATCATGGTCAACCAAAATAGCTAGGGATGAATCCTTGAGCTCTGTCCAGGCATCCAAATTCTTCTCATGTGTAGTCATTTCCTCCAAGAATACTTTCAGTGTTGCATCCAATTTGGATTGGACAGACTCTACATTTTTAATCAACTTGGTAGGGGAACCTAAAATGTGGGTTCCTGATGCAGGAGCACCAGAGCAGTTAACTATGAAATTGCTTGGAGATTATGGCATTTCTTCATGTTTGAGAGTTTAGCATTATGGATTTAGATTTATCACCTTGAGTTCGTGGTCTTTATCATATCCAAGATTCATGGCATTTGGATTTGATTCCGGTGAGATATCGATTTAGGTATTAGCCTGGTGTTGATGTGTTCTTACTGGTTAGTCTTGTAATGTGTTGAGCAAAGTTGAATCAAGTTGTGGTTGGTTTTCATGACTTGTAGATCATTAAGTAACATTTCTTGAGCCTTTTTCAATGTTCCCGGAGGACTGCGTGATGTTTTTCGATTTTCGTGATGTTCTTAGTGATTTGAGATGACATGTTTACATGTTTCATTATGAATTGGTTGGTCTTAGGCTAACTTGAACAATTTTTTATTGTTTGTGGATGGTATGAAGGGAAATTTTATTGATTCATTTTGATAGAGGACAGAAGACAGAAGTTAGAGAGAGAAGAGATTGAGTGAAGATGTAGATACCAACAAGATGTTGGTCCGATGGGACTGAAGCTGGAAGGGTTGAGGTCTGGATCAGTGTTGAATCGACAAACTATTACTAGAGGTCAAGTTGATGAGTAGTTGATCTAAAAATCTTATATTTGTGTTGTAAGCATTATTTGTAATCCTGGGTTATGGTCTAGCATGTGGCATATGTAATTCATCAAACTGTTATAAGAATTATTCATATTATGTAGCAGTTATGTATTTTATGGTGTTACCGGTTGCTCTTTCTGCTTTATCTTGTGTTGTGTTACATGTATACCTTGCATGGTGTTTGTGTTAGGCTATAAGGATGGGATGTCCTTCATTAGATCTCCCTACCTTTACTACATAAAATGGTATCAGAGCTGGTTTGTGAACCTATTGTTGGAGGAAGACCCAGTTATGCACTGGTTGGTTGGAAAGGAAGTTGAGGTAGCTTGTGGCCTTGTTCAGATTGTCAAATATGAGGGAAAGAAAGTTTTGCAGGTAGACCACAAATCCTAGAGCTTGAGCTTGAGGTAGTTAGTGGGTGTTGGAAATATGTTCCTCAAATTAACTTGACTTGTGCTCAGACTGATCGAAGTAACCTATCCTGATGGAATATCTATCAGTATAACCTTTTCTGATGAACTCGACATATCAAAGCAGGTAACGGAGCTCAAAGTAGCAATTTTTGAAGTCATCCTAATGACCTGATGAAGTCATCTTCGGTCATCGGGGTAGTATCGACTATTGGGTGGACTTGTTTGGTGTTACGCAGATACCAGATGAAGTCACCTTCGGTGATTGGGTTGATATTGACGATCGAGTTGACAAGATGGAAGCTACGTCAAATTCTGATGAGTCCGCTCTCTTCTATCTTAGAGTGCTTTACTTATCGAGAAAGTAGTTTTGGGCATGAGTCGATGACTCAATGAAGCTACCTTAGGTCATCGGGATAACAATGCATATTGGGAGAGCCAAGTTTTGGTTATCTCGATCTCCGATGGATCTTCCTTCTGGGTTTACTCTTTGTGATCAGAGATTGGGGTAACATTTCAATGTTGCTTCTGATGGGCTGATGAGATTGCCTTCGGTGTTTGGGGATTGATCAAATATCGGAGGGACTTGTGGAAAGCTATGTCGATCATTTGATAGATCCTCATTGGTCGACTTTTGTGATATCGAGAGATCGGGTCTACCTATTGAAGGCTATCCCGATGAGCCGATGGAGCCAACCTATTTTGGAGTCGCATTGGTGGAATCATCTATTGGTTCATTGGGAGATTGGAGCAACACATTTGTGGTCTTTCTGATGGCCGATGGAGTAGAGACTGACTACGGGTGTGCGTTTGAACCAGAGTCCAAAAGGTAAACACTTGGAAACTGAAAATAGTCTTGTCGGTGTATATGAATATGAACCAACTCGACTTCCTAGTGCATGTGGGATATTGTGTTTCTCATGAATGCAGACCAATGAAAATGGTTAGACTTCAAACCGTTGGTGTAGTTGCTTAGATGAACTTTTGATAATCTAATATATATAGCCATTGGATAACTATGGTGTTAGATTAATATTGTATGTCGATTGTAGTGTCCAGATCGTTAGAATTTGAGAACGAATACCTGTAGTTGCAAACTAAAACTTTATTGTAAATTCATTTACTCAAAATAAAGTGTTTCAATTGTTGGTGGTGGGTTTTTTCCCGAAAGGGTTTTCCCACGTAATTCTTGGTGTTCTGTCTCTGTGTTGATTCTATTTGTTTTATCTATGTTATTCTTAACGTTCTGTAAAAGTTTTAAATTGCATTCTTGTATGATTTCACCTGTTAATTGATATTAGGTAGGCATTTTCACACTGTTCTTTCCTTACAATAGGTAGAGACTTGAACAAGTCGTCGATTGAGGCAAGTTGTAGGTTGGACTTGTAGGTCATCGAGGAGAGGCAACTAAAACCTGAAGTCAGACTACCAAACCCCTGAGGCAGTTACAAGTACCTACTGACCGATCACTGAACCAAATAAAGTGATGGGACTCAATTTTCAATTAACCCCAAGAGTTTGATTCGGGAGCACCAGAGCAGTTCAAACTAGTTGGAGCAATTAACTATGAAATTTCTTGGAGATCATGGAATTTCTTCATGTTTGCAAGTTTAACATTGTGGATTTGGATTTATCACCTTGATTTCATGATCTTTATCATATTCAAGATTCATGGCATTTGGATTTGATTCTGGTATTGGCTCGGTGTTAATGTGTTCTTATCGATTAGTCTTGCAGTGTGTTGAGCAAAGCTGAATCGGGTTGCGATTGGTTTTCGTGACTTGCAGATCATGGAGTAATAATGCTTGAGCCTTTTATGATGTTACCAAAGCACCACATGATGTTTTATGATTTTTTTGATGTTCTTAGTGATTTGAGCCGACATGTTTACACTTTTTTTATTGTTTGCGGATGGTATAAAGGGAAGTTTAGTGATCCAGTTTGATAGAGGACAGAAGACAAAAGTTAGAGAGAGAAAAGAGTGAGCAGAGATGTAGATACCAGTGAGATGTTGGTCTGGTGGAACTCAAGCCGGAAGGGCTAAGGTCCAGATCAGTGTTGAACTGACAGACTATTACCGGAGGCCAAGTTGATGAGTAGTTGATCTGCGGATTTTATATTTGTGTTGTAAGCATTGTTTGTAATCTTGGGCTACGGTCTAGCATGTGGCATATGTAATTCATCAAAATTATAAGAATTGTTCATATTGTGTACTAGTTATGTATTTTGTGGTGTTACCTATTGCTCTTTTTGCTTTATCTTGTGTTGTGTTACCAGTATATCTTGCATGGTGTTTGTGTTAGGCTGCAAGGATGGGATGTCCTTCATTGGATATCCCTACCTTGACTACATTAGTTCATTGACTAAGCATCATTCTCATCCATTCACATGCTGCTTTACCTCATGAGGTAACCCACTCAACTTGCTTTATGACTTGTTCATCAACTGATAAAGTCACTGGCTCAATCACTTTTGAAGAATTCATTATATTAATTAACATAGTGGTAAGTTGCTCCACTTGTACCTTAAACTTATCTTTATTGACCTTCTCTTCATTATATCTTGCCACAAGAGCACCAAAAGTTGACTGGGCATCTTCCATTGTACCTTCATGGGTTTTCTTCCCAAGCTCAACCTTTCTTATTACATAATCATCTGCTTGGATTTCAGTGATATTTTTGGTAGGAGAGGCTCTATAACTTCTACATACTTGTTCACACTATCTACCTTAACCCTTGAGATGGTTTTGGCTTTCTTTATAGCCTTTTCTTTAATAAGAACTAGTTTACTGAAATCAAAATCATCAAGAGAAATAGCTTGCTTCTTCCTCTTGGGAGTGTTAGAAAGCAACCAACGTGGTAGGACAAAATCATCGTCAACACCTATAGCCAATGACTAGGAAGAAGCTTCTTGGCATTGAACAACAATAGTTACAATTGGAGGAGTGGAAGTCATAACAAAATATGGGTTTTCAGTAGTTCACATGCTAGGTAAGGGGCCCATATCTAACATGAACTTGTCAAATTCCTCAAAGATGGATTTAGATACTTTAGACAAATTTGGAAAAGTGGAGAACACATTTTCAATTTTATCTCGAGAAGTATCCAATACAACTTCACTAGAAGAAGAAGAAACAATAGGAATGGTCACACTTGGAGAATCTGGTATATATGAAATAGTGGACCCAAATGGCATCGATTCAGAAATATGAATCTATGAAGAAGTATCAATTGAAATAGGACTTGATACCTGTAGAACATGACCCTATGTGTCTTCAATTTCAATGCCTTTGGGAATCTCTGGTAAGCCTTCTTCATCAAATTCTTCTTCTTCTTTCTCCTCATGGTGCAATTGTCATTTTTCAAATTGATCCACATCAATAGGATCATCCTCTTCGCACTCCCCTTCTTCCAACTCTTATTCTTTCTCCTCCTAAGAACTTGAGATAGAATATTTTTCATCTTCCTTCCCTTTATTCATTCATGAAGTGTACTTGTATTTGGGAGCTTTGGGTGAAACAATTGGATCTTGCTTATTATTTATTCTTAGTTCTGATCTCTTTCCAATAGGCCCAACATTATCATTATCTGATCCAATGGTAAACAACTTCAATTGTATTCCTTTTTGTGTTAGCCAAACATTTATATTCGCAAGAATCCTCTGAAATTTGTCTCTTATAGAAACCACCTCCTTTTGAAAGGGAGAGGAGTATCAACCATCTTTCCACTTTCATAAATAGGATCTAGGATATTACCATCATCAGCTAAGTCATCAAGAACATTTTCCAAGTTCATATTGACTATTTGATCCTTGGTGAGGCAACATAAATCAAGGCTCTTGATATCTTCTTTAGTTCTGCAATCTACCCAGATATCCTCAATTTTGTGAACATGTGTATAGCTCTTTTTCAATTTTTTTTCATACCTCTATAGTTAAAATCATTCCTAGACTTTAATTATTTCATTGTCACTCTTCTCATTTCATCTTCCATAGCTCTTTCTTTGAAAACTAAATTGATAGAGTACCTCCCAATAGACAATGTAAACTTGAAAACTATTTAATGAGACCTTAATTATTTCTCATGTACCATTACCATTTTCCTTGATAAGTCCAATAGAAAAAAATCTTATTAGATGGATACCTTGGTAGAATGAAAGGTTGATCATCATATCTTTAGATAGGTGAAGGTAGGAAACTATAAGAACATACATCCATATTGATTAATGACCTCCCAAGCTTCATCATAAACTCTATTTTTCTCAAGTTTCTTATCAAACACACACATATGGAAACCAAAGAAGGCATAATTGACTCTTATATAATGATGTAAAATTTCTTTAAGAATTTCTAAATAGTGTTTCCAAACTAGGACTTGTCTTCTATCTCCTTTTGAAGATAAACTTGTGAAATTCCTCATAGTGGTAGCAACATACACCAAGTAGGAAGTCATAGAACTTGAAACTAGTAGGAACCTTCATGATTTGCTTGCACAACACATCACTAATTTGATTACCCCAGAAGATCTTCTTGTTGTTTTATCTAATTATATGAATATAAGTTGATACATCCACTCATATTATGTATTAGAAGTAAGAAGCCCTTTTACTCTGATGAGAAGAGTAATCAATTCATTCACTTCCTCCTTTAAGTCACTTTAAGGGGAGGTCTTGGGCCATCTATAAATTGTAGGCCTGGGAGTCTTCAACCAGTTATCATTGATATTCCTTTTGCATTTCTCTAAGTTATTCTCATAATAGGCCTTGGCAAACTTTATATTTATATCCACATATTTGCCTATACTAGGGCACTTGAACAAAGAATCAAAGAAATCCTCATTCAACATAATCACCTTCTTGCCATTTGCATCCTTTACACTTCAACTCACTAAAATGATTTACCACTACAAGCACAAAATTTGTATTCTTAAATGATAAAGGGAAGGATGCAACTAAATGGATACTACTATTAATGGTGGGTTCCATCAGATATTAGTGTGGAGGATTCTTAACTCGCCTTAGAAACTCATCAATATCTATGTGGCCTATTTTTGTGTCTCTAATATTTGTGATGTTTGATGCCATTGCAAATGGTGGAAAAACTAGATAGGGATCTTGTTTCTTGAACATCATTGTTTTCTTTCTTGGAGATAGTTATGACATCTGTAAATAGCTTGAACTGCATCAGAGTTCAAAAAGGTCGTCCAAAATTAGTGGAAAAATACCTTCAATACTGATAAATCTTCAACATTGGAGCAATTTTATATTTAGAAAACTTGAGCATATTCACTGGTTAGATGTGAATCAGGACTATAAATCCAATTTATACCTCATAATGAAAAGGTATAAAAATCATGCAAATTGGGTCTATAGACCCAATTTCCATCTTGGAAGAAAAAACAAGGTTTATGTGATTCAGGTCCATATGTTAAAATTACATTAAAAAAAAGGTGACTTGGGGTGTAGTTTGGGTCTATGGACTTGAACCACATCATCTGGGAACATAAAAAATCAATTAATGTAGTTTGGGCCTATGAACCAAAATAACACCAATGAAGGTTGCCTTTGGTGAAGTTCGAGTTTATAGACCTGAACAACACCAATGAATTTGAATGCATGTGGTGTGACGTAGGTTGGGTTGACAAACTCAAGCTACATCCAATGGTAATGTTTGAATGTGTAGTTCAGGTTCACCAACCTAAACTACACCCATGAATAGTTCAAAAGTTAATATTGGTGTGGGTCAGGTTTATGAACCCAAACAACACCATAACACTTGATGATAGTGTGGTTTGGGTTTATAGGCGCAAACCACACCAAAGATTGGCGATGTGATTGAAGAATGGTGTAGGTTGGACCTGCCGACATGAACTACATCATGTAACATAGGTGAGGTGTAGTTCAAGCTGACAATCCCTAACTACATGATGTGACAATGAACGCCATGATAAACAGATATAGTTTGAGTCCATGGACCCAAACCACATCATAATGTGACACATTATGGTGTGATTTAGAGCCATGAGCTCAAATCAAACTTAGGGAGGATCATCACAGGGAGTAAAAAGGGAGTTCAAGGCCATGGGCCTAAACAAAATAAACCCTAAGCTTTAAAACAAAAACAAACAAAAAAGCATAAAAGGAAAGGAAAAAATGCCATACTTGGAAAAAAGACGGCTTTCAAGACGAAATAGTAATGAATCGATGAGCTTTGCCTTGAGAACCAAAAGAGAAAGGTAAAAATAAAATCTAAAGCTTATAAAAATGGATTCAAAGGGACAAATGAGTCCTATTAAAACTCAAATTAGGAAACATAAATGCAACAAGTCATGAGCATTAAAGCAGTGCAAATTGGGTTCATGAACTCGATTTGTGCCCAAATATGCATTTCCGGTTCATGAACCTGATTTGTACCTAAATGAGCATCCTAAGTGATGTGTCGAGTCTAAGGTCTGACAATACACCCAGATGACCAAAAAATAAAACTCTCTAAAAATGATCCTAGACATAAATTAATCGTTCTAAATAAAAAATGAGCTTAGAGATTATGGGGGCTATCCCAAAATTATGCTCAGCTGAAATTGGGATAACAAGGCACCTAAGTTAAGTGTCCATTTCTATTAAGAACCTGTTTTAGCCACAAATGCTTGCCCTTTTCCTTTTGACTATGAGGAAGTGGAACACGATGAATCCTTCCTCTTGTAGGTAGATGGAAAATTGATGTTATTCTTCTTAACGATATTTTCCAACTCATCAATTTATTTTTAGTGGCAATGATGCTCACCATGATCATATTTCTTTCAATATGAAAAAGTTGGTCTCTCCTTCTTAGGTGTATTTCCCTTCTTGGAAGAGGATGAAAAATTTCCTTGTTGTGGAGAGGATTATTGTGCTTTATCTTGTTGTGTCTTTTTCTTAAACTGCTTCTACTTCTTGTTGGAACCCTTTCCTTGATTCCCTTGATTAGCCACCAAAGCTTTGCACTTTTAAGACTTGAGAATCTCTATTCTTATCAAATTTTATTTCTCTAATATCAAAATTTTTGTAAATGCATCTAATGATGGCATAGTGAAAGAACTACCCATTTCCAAGTGATGGGTTTGGAAGCTAAAAATAAATGTTGCATATTCTAATGGAAACTTTCTCAACAAATTGTAGACCAACTTTGCATCCTTTTTATCAATGCCACAACCCTTGAGTTGTACTCTTATCTTATTTTCCTTAGTGACATAGACTTGGATTGTATCAAAATTCTTGGGATCCAACATAGTGATATCATTGTCAAGATGGAAGCCCCTAATCTCATCAATTTGGCCACACAATTTACCATAGATATCCCAAGCATCTTTAACTATTACACTTTTCAATGTGAAAGATGAGATCCTTGGATATATATTTTCTCAAAGTTCCAAGAGCCATAATGTTTTTAGTGAGCCATTCCATTTAAGAATTAGGGTCAACTCATGCCATATAATTCCATCAATATAATGCCATCTTTTCTCCATTAACTTACTCCAAGCATCAATTTTCCAAGAAGCATAGTTATGTGGAGTTAAAAGTTGAAACTTAGGAAAACCTATAGCAAAAAAATGAAAGAGAATAAGATAAAGAGAGACACAATCACACAAGACACCCCCCAAATTCACTCAATCAAAGAACCCCCACCCCCCCCAAAAAAATAAAAATAAAAAATAAAAATGATGATTTGGTACTTTATACTTAGTATGTGTACAATGGGCCACTTGTAAATAAGAGAAAAGTGGGATTCTGATTTCAAGATTGCAACGGTCTCAAATAGGTTACAGAAGACTCAAACCAATAATGAACAGGATCTAAACTAAGATCCAAGCAAGTACATGTGCCAAATATCCCAAAAAATGTCAATTTCTAAAAGTGATATTTCTACTCAAAATGGTGAAAACTAATAGCACCACATGAAAGTAGATGAAAAATTATGCACTTTAAAAGAAAATGACACTTGAAAAGGAGGTCGTATGAGCCTAAACAGAGCCTGAGAACTTGCAGAATTGAGGATTGGATAGGTACAGTTGTGAAAAACTGAAAAATTATAAAAATATATCCACCAAAATAAAAAACTAACCACACCATTATGGAGAGCACCAAAAATTATCCCAAATAAAAAAAATATTGCATTAAAAAAGACCTCAAAATGACCAAGTTATGAGCCTTCAAAGTTGGATTGCAAAATAAAAAAGCTCAATGAAGAGGGGTCAAATTTTTTCAAAAAGTGTTGATATAGTGTTGATGTCAGCAGTTCACTATATTAAATTTGACAGCTGTATGGTCATTGTAGAAAAAATCCTACTTAACTACAAGGCAATTTGTATTGTACAGACAATTGATGTGGCAGTATAGTTAAGTGACACATCATAGGTATAGATGTTGATTGGACTTGCTGACTATGCATATGGATGTTGACGTGGAAAGGGTGATGTGGTGTTGACTGGATGTCCGAATTTGATGTGGAACTATATGGCTTCCTGCATGGTAGGATAACTAGGCCTATTGACTAGGCTGACCATACGATAATGTGACAATGTGTTAGATCTGACATGGCACTATAGAATGCCTACGTGGTGTCTTGTGTGTGCACTAACTAGGCTTTGATCATGTAGCATATTGACAAATCACAAAGTGTCACATGGCACAATCATGGCAAAATAAAAAAAATTGTGTGGTGGTTGATTACGTGTCAGGGTTGAGTTTGTGTGCCACGTGTGGTTGTGGGAATGGCTAGCCAAAACTTACATGGCTTGGATGACAGAGGCAATGGTTTCCCATCGGTGGAGGTGCACAATAGAGTTAAGGTGGCCTATGAGATGAGGTACTATTGAGTTGAGGCTATTGTTAGTGGGCAAATCGATCAGTGGTGGGCACAGTGCAGACTGGAGAGGAGCAGGTTGAAGGCAAAGATGGATAGTGGTCGACAGGCAATAGAGAATGGTTAGTGGTATGACTGTGTATGAAGTACATGGCTTTTCAAAACACATAGAGTGGATAGTACGGGGGTGGGGAACAAGAACCCCCCCCCCCCACACAAACATTTTTTTTAATAAACAATAATAAATACAAATTCTGATAGGAAAAAAATAAATTAAATTTGCATAAAAATAAAAAATAAAAAATTTAATCAATTTTTTTGAAAAAAAAACGTATCGTCGCAAGTATAGTCGTACGGCCTACCTGGTAAAAAGAATTCCTTGAATATGACTTTTTCCCAATATAGGCAAATTTATACTCAAAATTTTTGGAAATGGCCTCTCGAACGCACTGGTGAGCTTGGATTTGGTGTAGGACAGCCCCAAAATTTGTCACTCCTTAGATCTAAAAATATGTGAATCCACAAATGCACCAAGATCTCACCAAAAATATTATGCAATGGCACTCCAATGGCTTTGATACCATGTGATAATTTTCCAATAATAAATAAGATCTAGAGCCCATTGAATAACATAACACAAGAGAGACAAAGATAGACAAGAACAAATTATATTCTCATCAAGATGCAAAAATCGATCAACTATACAATGAACATGAATATGTTTATAAAGGCAAGGCCATAGGTCAATGAGAGCACACAATCCTGTCATGTGGCCCAATGGGATACAAAGGTAGGTAGAGGTAGAAAGGAGAGATAATAGAAAATTCCACTAAAGGTAGATCACCCACCGAAGGTTGAATGTGATAACAAGATAACACCACAAAAGGTTGAATTTCTCCTACAACCATCTTCCCTATATGCACAATTCCGTAAGTGTCTCATATGCAAACTACAATGAATGCATTATCCTAAGTCAACTTAAGTAAAGTGTAATTATGAGACATAATTTACACCAACAGGACACATATTCAAAGCATATGAAGGTGAGAAACAAGTTGCAATACCTTCTAATCATATGGATTATTAGGGTTGCTTTGATGAGAATTTTTTTGAGGCCTTTAGTTATAGATAAATAGGGAGTTGAATTATTTCAAGGAGTTGAAGATGTGTTAGATGCCTCTTGTCTTGATTGATGAGGGAGAAGTAAAATCATGTGTATCTTGGAGGGCTAATTTGAACAAAATTATATCTCTGGTGTTTGTATCAATCAATTAAAATGGTAAGCTAAACATGGACATGTTAAATTATAGCCTTGACAAGCTTTCAAGGCTTAAATTTGGTATTGTCAATTTTTTCAAGCTAATAGGGAAATTGATTAGTGATGAATATGTAGATCGTATAGCTAGGTTTAATCAATTCGTTCTTGCAAGTGATTCTATAAGAGGTATGCTATATATTGGTTGAAAATATATATTTCTCATGTGCAAGTTTTGCATTTCAATCGATCATTAGGCTATGACAAAAAGAATCATATTCTGTTGATGACCTCATCTTGTAATCTTTGATAGTTCTAAAATGGTTTGAAATTTTTGGTCTATATTTTGTCTTTTGTGGCACTTTCAACATCAACCTAAATATTCCCTAGTTGCCCCAACAACATTCTCAAGTTGTTTTAAAAAGGGAAATCATATCTTGTAACAAATTTAGTCCCACTTGGTCTTGACTAAAAGTTAAAAATGAATTGTCATTGTAAAATATCACATGATTCATGTGACTTCATTTTGGTCTAGGTGTGTGCCCACTTTTGTATTTAAGGGACCTTATTTTTCTTGTAAGTTGTTCCAAATCTAGGTATTGTAAGGTTTGGATGGGCAAGTCAATGTTTTTTGGATTTCTTTTGAAGTTCAAAAGGAGAACGTAGTATTATTGTCTATTATAATAGCATATAGTTCAATTGTGGCATATATGAATACCATGTCACAACATTTTTATCACCTTTAAATATAATAAATATTCTTTTGATCAATATAATCATGTATTATGGAGGTATTCACTACACAATTGTTGTAATGGGTGTTTGATTGATAACTTCTATTCAAGGAATTGTTTGAATTTTTTTTCCATTGAATATTTGAGGATATTATTGATCTATTAAGGATTTGTAAGAAGATTAACATTTTTGACCAATAGTAGGTTTCATTGTTGTAAATGTTTAATTTGTTGGTATTCGCATGATTGTTGCCATTTTGTATGAAGATTGCATTAATGATATGTTATGTTGTTATTGATGTCAATTGAACCAGTAATGATATTCATGATATTGATAATGATGTTGTTATTATTGATATTGTCTTATAACCAGTTGGAAGAGCTTTGTGGAAGATGTTGGGAACTAGTATGTTATTTTGTAAGATGAACCGATGTATAAGGTTAAACCCTTTCTATGATAGTTAACCGGTAAACCCTACCAATTGTTTTTGATAAACCCTAACTAATCAAGATTTGTTGAAATGAGATCTAATGTTGAGCGGTAAAGATGGAGACATGTGTGATCATTGTATGAGGATAAGTACTGATTGTTTTGGCCCGTTTTGTTTGATTGTTTGATTTCCTAGGGAATGAGCAAAGTGGATTGCATCTAATGCATAGCACGTGATGAGTTACAAGTCTAATGAAGTGGTGATCATGGAGTGGTTTGAATTTTCTTGAAGAATGTGTATTGATTGCTATGTAAATCCAACGATCACATTTGAACCAACTTGTTTGTAATCTCTATGAGAAAATTAGGTTTTTGTTGTGTTACCGACCTAGTTGATTTGTGTTTATGGTCGATCAAGTTGTTGTGATATGTGTTGGAAAAATTGTCACAAATCAGTTGAGTGTGTGGTTGCCGAACCGATTAATGGATCTGCAGTTTGTGTAAAGGCAAATTGAATCTTAAAAGGATATGATCAAGCAAATGTAGTGCTATTCAGACAGATCAAGAAAACCTGTTGTTTTCTAACAATTACAGCAAAATTGAAATTTCGTAACTGGGTAATCTCTAACAAGCTTGGTTACTTCTTAAATCCTCTAAAAAGGTGGTCCATTAGTTTGTATTTTCAAATCCTCTACCAAGGTTACTCCTAACAGGGTATTGTGCTTTTCATCAAGGCATTATTGAAGTCCCTTAACCGAGTTATTCCTAATAGGATCAGTTCTTAAGAAGACTTATTGTTAAAGCTTTAATAGGATTGGCTCCTAATAGGGCAAACTTCAAAAGAGTTCATGATAGCTATCTTGTGAGTCTCATCTCATTGTGGTTTTTACCTATTTGGGTTTTCCACGTATAAATATTTGTGTCGTATGGTGAATGTTTTTATCATTATGATCTTATGTGTTGATTTGATTAACTGCTTAACTATTCTGATAAGGCATGATAATTGGATGCATTGAGAGATTGATTATGTTGATATATGGTTAAGCATTTTGATGATTACAAGGTTTGAAGTTGTTTACTGTTAAGTTGGTATAACAGTTAACTAGTTGATGTTGAGTATTCTTATGAGTATTGATCTTGTCAAGTGAAAGTTTACTTTGTGTGTTTAAGTTTGAGTTTGGGAAGTTTGTATCATTTTTTTAGATTACTGATTCACCCCCCTCTCATTTATCTACCGGATACTTATTCTTTCATCATACCATCAATTGGTATCAGAGCATCTCAGGTCCTCTTTACCTAAAATCCTAACAGCTTGAGGAAAAGATCTTGTAGATCACGATGAAGAAGGAAGGTCTAAAGTTCAATAGAGAAAACTATAGGATATGGAGTGACAGAATGAAGATTTACATTAAGAGTCTTGGAAGTCAGTATTGGGATCATGTATAAACTCAATATGTTACACCTACTGAAATTATGACAGATGATCAAAAGAAATAATAGCAAGAGAATCATCAAGCATTAGAGGATAGTATAAGTTCCCTGTCTAATGCTGAATGTGTAGATGTTCATGGTCTTGAAACTGCATATGAAGTATGGAAAAAACTTGAAGAGATTTATAGTGGTGATGAACATGTTAAGATTGCTAAAGAAGAGAGTTTAAGAGGAAAGTTTAATGACATGAGAATGTCTAAATGTGAGAATATCTAGCAGTATGGTCAAAGAATAAAAGAGATAGTTGGTGAAATAAAGAGTGCAAGAGGGAAAGTGGAAGATACCACAGTAATCAGTAAGGTACTGAGAACCCTATTACTGGTCTATGATATTCATGTTGCAGTTATTCAGGAGCTGAAATCCATTGACAAAACTAAGGTAACTCTTGACTCTACCATTGACAAACTTACTAATTTTGAATTAAATGGCTATGATGGTAGTTTACAAAAATCAAAATCTGCTTTCAAAGCTTATGTCTCTAACCCATCTGTGAGAAAAAGTAGAGATACTTGTCATGGCTATGAATCTAAATCCAGTAGAGATGTTGATGATGAAGACATCTTAGTAGAACTTGAAGCATTGTTGGCAAAACAACTGCCTAGAGGCATTGGGAAATATAGAGGTAAATTACCTTTAAAATGTTTTGCATGCAACAAAATTGATCATATAGCAACAAATTGTCCTAATAGTGAAAATGAATACAAGAGAGACAAATTCAAGAAGTATAAGGGTAAAGGAAAGAGAGATTGTCTTATAGAAGTTGACAGTGGTATTACTGATGAAGAATCCGATGATGATGCTAGTGAAGATATTGTGTTTGTAGCTATTAAGGAAGAAATATGAGATCAGAAAGCACTTGTGTCCAGGATGGATAATTCTGATGATTGGATCATTGATAGTGGTTGTTCACATCACATGACCGGTGATTGGAGCAAATTTATTTCCTTGAAGGAATTTGATGGCAGTGTTGTCAGATTTGGCAATAACTCACCTTGTATGGTTAAAGGTAAGGGAGTTATTTCTCTTAATGGGAAGAGAAGTGATGATGATGTCTATTGGGTTGAAGGTCTAAAACACAATCCTCTGAGTGTGGCACAACTTAATGATAGAGGATACCCACTGGAGTTTAGAAATGGTATGTGCAAAATATTTGACAACAAAGGTGAATTGATTCCAATCGGGAAATAGACTAAAGGTAATCTATTTCATCTTAATCCTAAAGTTATCAACTATTTGATTGCAAAGATAGATAAAAGTTGGCTTTGGCATAAGAGATTTTGTCATTTAAACTTTGATAACATTTTTAAAGTGAGCAATTATAAAATAGTAAGAGGTCTACCTCAACTAGACAAACCAAATAATGCTCTTTGCAAAGAATGTTAGTTAGGAAAGATGACTTATTCAACTTTCAAGAGCAAGTCCTTCTCAGCAGAGCACTTGTTAGATTTGGTTCATACAGATCTATGTGGACCAATAAGAACAAGAAGCATCCAAGGTGATAGATATTTCATGATCTTCACTGATGATTATTCAAGGATAATGTGGGTCACTTTCTTGAAGGATAAGAATGAAGTGTTTGGTAAATTCAAGGCATTCAAAGCCTTAGCTGAGAAAGAGAGTGGCAAAAAGATAAAATAGCTAAGAATGGATCAAGGCGGTGAATTTACTTTTGCAGAATTCACTAAGTATTGTGATGAGAATGGTATCAAATGATAACTTTCTGCACCTAGGACACCATAGCAAAATGGTATCGTGGAGAGGAACAACCAATTAGTGGTTGAAGCTTCTAGGATGATGTTGATACAAGGAGGAGTGGCAAAAACATTTTGGAAAGAAGCTGTAAGTACAACTGTATACACAATGAACCGTGTTCTGATAAAAAGAGGTAAGGACAAGACCCCTTATGAATATTAGTATGGAAGATCACCTGATGTTAGCTATTTTAAGATATTTGGTAGCAAATGTTTTATTAAGAGAGGTGATTATATAAGCAAGTTTGAAGCTAAGAGTGATGAAGGCATATTTCTTGGCTATTCTACCAAGAGTAAGGCCTACAAATGCTTCAACAACCAGGCATAGAGAATTGTTGAGAGTGTTGATGTTCGTGTGGATGAATGTCTTGAAATTTCAAAAGGAACCAGCTTAGAGAAAAAGGATGAAGATCCTTGCATTTTTCTTTTGGAACTTGAAACTGTTAAATCAGAAACTGGTAAAGCAAATTCTAATGCAATTGTTCAACCAGAACAAATAATTTCAGAAGAAGAAGATAATGAAGAGAATGATCATGTTATTCCTAGATATGTGAGACTGAACCACAGTCCTGAGCAGATTATTGGGGATAAAGATGTTGTAGTACTAACTAGAAGGATAATAAAAGAGAACTCTTGCATGATCTCCGCCATTGAACCCAAAAGTGCTAAGGAGGCATTTGGTGATGATCATTGGGTAAAAGCTATTGAGGAGGAATTGGATCAAATTGAGAAGAACAACACTTGGACCCTAGTACCCCGATTGGAAAAGAAGAATGTTATAGGTACTAAATGGGTGTTTAGGAACAAATTAAATGAAGATGGTGTTGTAGTTTGCAACAAGGTAAGATTGGTTTGCAAAGGATATGCGCAAGAAGAAGGAGAAGATTATGGCAAAAATTTTGCACCAGTAGCAAGACTGGAAGGTGTCAAAACTTTACTTGCATTTGTAGCCCATAAGAAGTTTGAGGTTTACTAGATGGATGTTAAGTTTGCATTTTTCAATGGGATATTGGATGAAGAGGTATACATAGAGCAGCCTGATGGTTATACTCTGACAGATGAGAAATACATGGTATTTATATTGCATAAAGCATTGTATGGATTAAAGTAGGCACATAGAACATGATATGAAAGGCTTCATACACATCTGATGAAGATAGGCTTTGTAAGAACCAGTGATGATAGTAACATTTTTCTCAAGTCTGAAGGAGATGAAATATAGGTGAGTGAAGTATTTGTTGATGATGTTATATTTAGAGGTAATGATGTCATTAGCAACAATTTTGCAAAAGAAATGAAAAATAAATTTGAAATGTCTTTAGTAGGGGAAATAAAAAATTTCATAGGCTTACAGATACAACAAATGAAGAATGGTATTTTCATTACTCAATCTAAGTATGTGAAAGAGGTTTTGAAGACTTTTGGCATGAGTGACTGTAAACCAGTTGGAACTCCAATGGTTACAGGTTGTAAGTTATCCAAGGAAGATGAATCTAAGTCTGTTGATGAAAAGAAATACAGGTCAATGATTGGCAAATTACACTATGTTGTTCATAGCAGACCAAATATTGCCCATGCGGTTAGTATTGTTGCTAGATTTCAGAAAAATCCAAAGGAAGCACATTTGATAACAACCAAGAGAATTTTTAGATATCTGAAAGATACAGTTGACTATGGACCATGGTATCCATATGGAGAAAATTTTAATTTGAAAGTTTACATAGATGCTGATTGGGTAGGAAATGTTGATGACCGGAAAAGTACTACTGGTGGAGCATTCTTTCTAGGAGGAGGGCTAGTTTCATGGAGTGGTAAGACACAGAGTTGTATTTCACAATCTACTACTGAAGCTAAGTACATTGTAGGTTATATGAATTGCGCACAAGCTATTTGGACGAGGCACATTTTGGAAGGTTTTAAGATGAAGATCTCAGAACCTATAAATATTTTATGTGATAATACAAGTGCCATAAATATTTCTAAGATTCTTGTTTTGCACGCTCGCACCAAGCACATTGAATTGAGCTTTATTTTTTTGAGGGAAAAAGCTCAAAGTAAAGATGTTATCTTAGAGCATGTTTCTACAAAGGAGCAGGTTGCAGATATTTTTACCAAACATCTACCTAAGACTAAATTTGAGTGTCTTAGAAGACAACTAGGGGTTGCACCCCTTCATGAAGTTAGTTAACCATGATGCTAATTGCATCAGTCCCTGAATCACTTGTAGTTTTTTACATGGATTGATGTAGAAGTGGATGTACTCCACAGGGGGAGCATTTAGTTGCAGAATAATATTTGATGCATAGTGAAAATTCAACATTACATGTTTTACTTTCAATTTAGCATTTTTGTCAAAGGGGGAGAAGAATTATGTGATTGATGAGAAGAATTATGTGACTGACAAAGGGAATCCAACGACAGGCTGAAGACAAACAGTGTATGGTGAATACTTGGTAATGTAAACTAGGATACCTATTCACTCATCCACAACAATAATCAGAGGCATTGATATTCATATTGCCATGAATGCCAAAGGGGGATATTGCTAGCATTTTGCATGAAGATTGCATTAATGATATGTTACATTATCATTGATGTCAATTGAACTGGTAATGATATTTATGATATTGATAATGATGTTATTATTGATATTGTCTTATAACCAGTTGGAAGAGCTTTGTGGAAGATGTTGAGAACCGGTGTGTAAGTTTGCAAGGTGAACTGGTGTATAAGGTTAAACCCTTTCTATGCTAGTTAACTGGTAAACCCTACCAGTTTTTTTTGCTAAAACCCTAACTAATCAAGATTTGTTGAAATGAGATCTAATGTTGAGTGGTAAAGATGGAGACACATGTGATACTTGTATGAGGATAAGTACAGATTGTTTTGGCATGTTTTTGTTTGATTTTTTGATTGCTTGGGAATGAACAAAGTGTGTTGCATCTAATGCATAGCGTGTGATGAGTTACAAGTCTGACGAAGTGGTGATCATGGAGCGGTTGGAATTTTATTGAAGAATGTGTATTGATTACTATGTAAATCCAACGATCATATTTGAATCAATTTGTTTGTAATCTCTATGAGAGAATTAGGTTTTTGTTGTGTTATCGACCTAGTTGATTTGTATTTAAGGTCGATGAAGTTGTTGTGTTATGAGTTGGCAAAATTGGTAGAAATTAGTTGAGTGTGTGGTTGCCTAACCGCTGAATGGATCTGTAGTTTGTCCTCACTGGTATGATGGAGTCCAATCTTGATCAAATGTGCATGTAATCTCTCATATCATGCTCTTGGTGCCTTCTTAAAACCATACAAAAATCTGTGCAATTTACACACCATGTCTTTATCATCAGTCAAGGAAAATCCATTAGGTTGTTCAATGTATACTTCTTCCTCTAGAATCCCATTTAGAAAGGTTGACTTGACATCCATTTGATAGATCAAATCCCTTATATGCAGAAAATGCCAATAGCATCTTACACCTTCCAATCTAGCAATAGGTGCAAATGTTTCACCATAGTCCTCACCTTCCTCTTGAGCATACCCTTTGCAGACTAACATTGCCTTGTTTCTTACAAACCTTCCTTCTTCATCCAATTTATTCCTAAAGACCCATCTTGTTCCAATTACATTTTTATCCTTCAGTCTAGGAACAAGTGACCATGTTTGATTCTTCTCAATTTGATCTAATTCTTCATTCATTACTTTAACCCAATCATTATCCTTTAGTGCTTCCTTAACTGTCTTGAGTTCAATTTTAGATATTAAACATGAATTCTCTTGGATCTTTCTCCTGGCTTGCACACCTCTATTCTTATCACCAATTATTTGTTCTTGTGAATGATTCAATCTGACATATCTAGGTATTGCCTATGCCAAATCTGCATCTTCTTCATCAGGTTCTTCATGTTCACTGTCATTGCTTACCGGTTAAGCACCTAGTTCTACATTTGTCGATTCTTCATTATTCATTACCTCTAGTTCAATGATCATAAACTTTTCCTTATTTTCATCCTTTTCAGGTTCAGATATGCTTGTACCTTCATACTTATCAGATAAATCTATTGGCATTTGCATGATTGTTGGCATTTTGCATGAAGCTTGCATTAATGATATGTTATGTTGTCATTGATGTCAATTGAACTGGTAATGGTATTTATGATATTGATATTGTTTTTATTATTATTGATATTGTCTTGGAACCAGTTGAAAGATCTTTATGGAAGATATTGAGAACCGGTATGTAAGTTTGTAAGGTGAACCGGTGTATAAGGTTAAACCCTTTCTATGCTAGTTAACCGGTAAACCCTACCAGTTGCTTTTGGTAAAACCCTAACCAATCAAGATTTGTTTAAATGAGATCTAATGTTGAGCTGTAAAGATGGAGATACATGTGATCATTGTATGAGGATAAGTACAGATTGTTTTGGTGCATTTTTGTTTGATTGTTTAATTGCCTAGGGAATGAGCAAAGTGTATTGCATCTAATGCATAGCACATGATGAGTTACAAGTCCAATGAAGTGGGTATCATGGAGCAGTTGGAATTTTCTTGAAGAATGTATATTGATTACTATGTAAATCCAATGGTCACATTTGAACCAATTTGTTTGTAATCTCTATGAGAGAATTGGGTTTTTGTTGTGTTACCGACCTAGTTGATTTGTATTTAAGGTCGATGAAGTTGTTATGTTATGAGTTGGAAAAATTGGTAGAAATCAGTTGAGTGTGTGGTTGCCTAACCAGTCAATGAATCTGCAATTTGTGTAAAGGCAGATTGAAGCTTAAAAGGATCTGATCAAGCAAATGTAGTGTTATTTAGACAAATCAAGAAAACCTATTGTTTTCTAGCAATTACAACAGATTGAAATCCCCTAACCAGGTAAGCTCTAACAAGCTTGGATACTTGTTAAATCCTCTAACAATATGGTCCATTAGTTTGGATTTTCAAATCTTCTACCAAGGTTACTCCTAACACGGTATTGTTCTTTTCATCAAGGTATTGTTGAAATCCCTTAACCGGGTGATTCCTAATAAGATAAGTTCTTAACACAACTTATTGTAAAAGCTTTAACAAGCTTGGCTCCTAACAGGGCAAACTTTATAAGAGTTCATGATGGCTATCTTGTGAGTCTCATCTCACCGTGGTTTTTACCTATTTGGGTTTTCCACATATAAATATTTGCTTCATATGGTGAATGTTTTTGTGGTTATGATCTTATGTCTTGATTTGATTAACTACTTAACTATTCTGATAAAGCATGATAACTAGAACTATTGAGAGATTGAATGTGTTGATATATGGTTAAGCATTTTGATGTTTACAAGGTTGAAGTTGTTTTACTGTTAAGTTGGTATAATAGTTAATCGGTTGATGTTGAGTATTCTTATGAGTATTGATCTTGAGAAGTGAAATTTTACTTTGTGAGTTTAAGTTTGAGTTTGGGAAGTTTGTATCAGTTTTTCTTTACATTTAACACTAGCACTGAAAGGATTTTAAAGGGTTTTGAAGAAATTAAGTTTAATCTAATTAAACCTCACCTAATTGGTCAAATTTTTTTATCTATTTTTGCATCATTTATGTCTTATAATATTTAAAAATAATGATGAGTGTGTTAGATACTTGATCAGTCCCAAAGACATTGAGAGGGAGGGGGTGAATCAATGTCTAACCGGTAAATAAAAGATTTAAACTTGTTTGCAATTTTACAACCCAAATTAATGTACCGATAAATAAGCAATAATGCAATAAACATAAATAATAGAGACAACATCAATGCACACCATAACATAGATATTTTTGGCAAGGAAACCTGGTAGGAGAAAAACCTCAGTGGGATTTGTGACCCACAATATTTACTCACTAGCCAATATGAATAAATATTGCTTATACAATAGGGGCCTGCACATGTAGGAAGGCCAATAGCCTAAAGATCACTACTCAATCACAAAAGGAAGTCACACTGACTTACAAAATTGGATGATTAAATCCAAAGACAATGTACTACTCAAAATAGCATCTACAATGTTGGATTCAGTACCGGTTAAGCTCTGTCAAAATACCTCTACCATAAAACCTTTCTTTGCTCTGCTCTTCTCTTATTCACTCATGGAATTATTACATCAAAATGTATATACAGATATTTTCTCTCATACTTAACATCTCTATCACATACCATCTATCTCTAACTTATCAAAATGACCTACAAGATCTCATACATATATGAGTCTTTACAATATGTCATGTTGGCTACAAATAATTAATTACATCACAAAACATTTCGCCGAAACAAAATTTTCTTATGTCGGCCTAGAGTGCTAGTATGATTCATGGTCGTTGTAAACTGGATGCCTGTGTGAATGAACTTGTGTAGCCTGTCGGTGTCAGTGGTAGAGTTTGTCGTCATTATAAGCAATAGAATCATGTTACCAATAGGTTGCCAATAGGTTTCCATCAATGACAACACCTACTATTGTCATCTGAGTGTGTAATGCCAACAATCTCCCCCTTTGGCATTGATGGCAACACTCATGACAAAAATCCAAAAACTGATATCAAAAAATGAAGTCCAAAAAATAATCCAAAAAAAAGTGTGCTCCCCCTAAGCAAATGATCTCCTCTATATATTTTTCTCCATACAACTGCTACTCCCCCTTTGACATCAATGACAAAGGATGTCAAAAAGAAGTAAAGAATCCAAAAAATTCTACCCTATAGCCTACAATCGGTTATAGTCAATTTGAAGATATCTGCCAAAATCAGATTAAGACTCTGCATGAATTTGGCACTGTCAGAAATAGAGTTTTGAGTCTATTGGATCATCTTGGTCAGATAATGCATCTATTGCTCTAGTGATCTTTCTCCTCAAATTGTTTCTTTAGTCAATTCTACTCGCCAAGTTATAAGGTTACCCAATCTAGGAACAAGTTTATTTTCAGTTCTCGGGCCTTCATCCTTATCCTTGCTTTCTCCTTTTCTAGTTTCTCAATCTTTTCCTCATAAACTGTCATTTCTTGCTCAAAAAATAAAATAAGTTCCAAAGAACCTATCATGTTGTCATCTATATCATTGATTTCTTTATGAGTTTTCCTTATCTCCCCATCAATGTCTTCAATTAGGCGGCGAGGCTTGCAAGTTTCCTTATACAGTTCTTTATATTCCATAATAGTGGAATTGAGTACCAGTAGTAAAGAATCAATATGCTGGGTACAGTCTTTGATAGACTTATCAAAGAATTCACTTTTCTCCTTATCTACCCTTTCCTTAATAGCCTCATCATTGATTTTATCCACAATAAGAACATTTGAAGAAATAAATTTGGACAATGTGTCCAATTTACCTAAAGATCCATCAATATGATCTACTTTTCATGTTGGGGAAATCATCTTCAAAATTGGTAAAGTATCATCAATGACCTTAAAAGCTAAGGTGTTGCAATCTGTGATCCTCTTGATAGAATCCAAAAGAACATTAGTTACATTGCTAGGTCATAAATCCATAGTGGAAGTGTTGGGTGGAGTGTGAGGTTCTGCAATTAGTTTCACCACTTCAGCTATCTTACTTCCATCACTTACCTTTCCTATAACCACTGTTTCATCCTTTTGTTCACTCTATTTTTCAATTTTGTCTGTATCCTTACCATCTTCCTTATTTTTTGTCATACTATCTGTCGGTTCAGAAATACTCTGTTCAGTTTCTTTTTTTGCCGATTTGTCTATCTTCTGTGGAGTGTCATCATTTTTAGGTTCAGTTCTCCTCTCTTCAACATTCTCAAAAGGTCTATCTATGGTTACATTGATGTCCTGGGAATCCATCTTCATAGTAAAAAGAATGTTTGAATCTAGATTATCATCTTTGTTGGTGTAGATAAATATTCATTATGGATATTATTACACTTTATTTAAGTTAACTTAGGATAATGCATTTCTTCATAGTTTGGATTTGAGACACTTAGGGAAGTGTGCACATAGGGATAGAGCTTGTAGGAGAAATTCCACCTTTTGTGGTCTTGTTTTGTTGTTACACTCCACATTCGGTGGGTCATCCACCTTTTGTAGAATATTATATTATTTCTCCTACCTACCCCTAGTATTTCTTACCTACCCTTGTTTCTCATTGAGCCATATGTCATGATTGTGTGCTCATACATCAATATGGCCTTGCCTATATAAGAAGGCCTATATTCATTGTATTGGTGAGTCTAGTTGATCATTTTCATATTGATAAGACTACAGTTTGTTCTTGTCATTCTTTTGTCTCTATTTTTATACTTTTCATTGTGCCCTTGATCTTGGCAAAATCTCACATGGTATCAGAGCTATTGCGGCTTCATTGATTGGTTTTTGGAGACATCGTGGAAGGCTTCTATTTTTGGATCTGAGGGATTGCATTTTTTGGAGGCATCTTAGAGAATTTTTTACCTCACCATTGCATCCAGGAGGCCGTTTCCATAAAAATCGAGTATAAATTTGACCTATTTTGGCAAAAATTGATTTTTGGGTGTGGAGGAAATTTTTTGCTCAATTTGGCGGTACGGTTTTTCAGAATTTTCAGATTCTCTCAACTGTACCTGTCCAATCCTCAATTCTACAACTTCAAAGGCCTCATTTGAGCTCATACGACCTCCTTTTCAGGTGCCATTTTTTTTGAAAGTGCATGTTTTTTCATCTACTTTCATAATCTATGATCAGATTTCAGAGATTTTAAGTAGAAATTGTACTTTCAGATATTGGTCTTATTTGGCTATTTGGTACTTGTAAATTGCTTGGATCTTAGTTAAGATCTCTTGCATTATTAGTTTGAGTCTCTTTTGGCCTTATTGAGGTAGTTGTAAAATTGAAATCAGAAGTCCAGTTTGCCATTTTTTGCAAGTGGCCCATTGTACACGCACTAAGTATAAAGTGCCAAATCATCACTTTTGGGGGGGTTCTTTGATTGAGTGAATTTGGGGGGGTTTCTTGTGTGATTGTGCCTCTCTTTCCTTATGCTCTTTCATTTTTGTTACAATGAGTCCTCATTAATTTCCACCTTTAACTCCACATAATTATGCATCATGGAAAATTAAAGTATGGAGTAAATTAATGGAAAAAGGTCTCATGCATTACATAGATGGAACAATAGAAGCACCACCTGATCCTAAGGCTAATCCTAATGCTCAATTAGAATGGCTCACTAAGAATTGCATGGCTCTTGGAACTTTGCGCAAGTATGTATCAGATGACCTCATCTTTCATATTGAAAAGTGTACTACAATCAAAGATGCTTGGGATATGTTTTAGAAATTGTATGGTCAAGCTGATGAAATCAGAGGTTATAAGATTGACAATGAGCTCACCAACTTGGATCCCAAGAGTTTTGATACAATCCAAGATTATGTCACCAAAGCAAATGAGCTAAGAGCAAAGCTTAAGGATTGTGGAATTGACAAAAAGGATGCTCAATTGATATTCAACTTGTTGGACAAGCTTGCACCAGAATATGCAACATTTGTGTCTAGCTTCCAAACTCATCGTTTGACAGTGGGGAGTTCCTATGTTATGCCTTCATTTGATACTTTCATAGAAATGTTGATATTGGAACAATCTAAGTTGTTGAACATGGGGTTTCTCAAGTCTTCAAAGTCCAAGGCTTTGGTGGCTAATCAAGGGAATCAAGGAAGTCAAGGCAAAGAATCCAACAAGAAGAAGAAGCAATCTAAGTCATAGCCACAACAGGAAAAAGGACATTCATCCTCTCCATCACAAGGTGATTTTTCATCCTCTTCCAAGAAGGGGACACCACCTAAGAAGGATAAGCCAACTTGTACATATTGCAAGAAGTATGGTCATGATGAGCATCGATGCCACACAAAGCAAGTTGATGAGTTAACTAATCTTCTTAAGAAAAACAACATCAACTTGCCATCCACCTACACAAAGAAGGATTCATCTCCTTCCTCTTCCTCATAGTCTAAGGGAAAAGGGCAAGCATTTGTGGCTACAACAAGTTCTTCACAGCAGTGGATACTTGACTCAGGTGCCTCATATCACATGGGTTCTACAAAGGAGCAGTTTTCTTCATTGGAGCCATCTAAGGTACCTCACATTTACATAGTTGATGATACACAAGTAGAGGTTGAAGGGAAAGGTTCAGTTGACATGGATGATGGAACATTTGAGAATGTTCTCTATGTTCCTAACTTGTCTACCAACCTTCTCTCTATCTACCAAATCACTCACTATGGGAATGGGAAAAAGGTTGAGTTTACACCAGATTCATTTGTGGTAAAGGAACTTGATGATGATGCCTTAGTAGCAGTGGGACAAGTCAATGGCAACTCAAGGCTTTATTCATTCTCCCACTTTGTGCCAAGTTCACCTTCTAGGGCCTTGCTTACTAATTCAAATTCAGAAAGTAAGCTATGGCATGAGCGGTTTGGTCACCTCAACTATCGCTATCTTCAGCAGCTCAGCACTAAATACATGGTCACAGGTCTACCTTGAATTAGTTTTTCAGAGGGTGTATGTTCAGATTGTTCCATGGGCAAGGATCTCGAGGAAAAGTTTGATAAGGGGAAAGCTTGGAGAGCTTTGGAAGTTCTTCAACTTGTTCACAACGATGTAGTAGGTCCATTTCCAACACCTTCATTTAGTAAGGCCCGCTATGTCCTCACCTTCATTGATGACTACTCCCGCTTCACTTGGGTCTACTTTCTTATTCACAAGAGTGAAGTATTTGATAGATTTTAGGATTTCAAGACTCATGTGGAGAAGCAATCCAGGAAAGTGGTGAAGATTCTTCACACAAATAATGGAAGGGAATATGTGAACAAAAGACTTGAAGATTTTTGTATATTTGAGGGGATTGATCTTTAGCATTCTGTCGCATACACTCCATAGCAAAATGGAGTTGCAGAATGCAAGAATAGAACTCTCAAAGAAATGGCTAGCTGTATGATACATGCACATTCTCTTGATCCTACCTTTTGGGCTGAGGCTATCAGTTGTGCCACACACATCTAGAATCGGGTTCCTCACAAAGCTTTGCAAGGTATTACTCCTTTTGAGGCTTGGGCTGGTAGGAAACTAATTGTGAGACATTTCAGAGTCTTTGGGTGTCCAGCATGGGCTCGCATACCTCCACAGAAACGCAAGGCATTGGAACCTCAAAGTCGGCCTTGCATATTTGTTGGATATCCTGAGGGTGTTGAGGCATATAGATTGATGAATCTTGAGACACATGAGGTGTTCATTGAGAGGAGTGTTCACTTTGAGGAAAGCTCTCCTAGCTTAGCCTCTCTACCTCCTCCACCTTCCTCCATTGTGGATAGTGATGCTAGTGATTTAGATGATGAGACCCCTTCAACTCAGACTTGCAGGGTTACACCTCCGCAGGGTCCACTTGCAGTTGAGGAACCTCATTCTCCACCTCCACCTAGACCTTGTTAGGCTTGACAGACACTTGAGTCTGTGGGTTCTCTTGTTGGGGATACTTCATATACACGGAGAATTCAATCACAACATTAGGATCTTCCACATGCATTCATTGCTACTGCTTCCGATCCACAGACATTTAGGAAAGCATCAAGGGTTCTTGAGTGGGACCAAGCTATGGAGGAAGAGTATAGTTCCTTGATGAGGAACAACACATGGGATTTAGTCCATCTCCCTAAGGGGAGAAAGATGGTTTGATGTAAGTGGATCTATCAAACCAAGTATGCTGTGGATGGTAGTGTGGATAAGTATAAGGCTCAGCTTGTTGTGAAAGGTTTCTCTCAAGTTGCAGGTGTTGACTATACTGAGACCTTTGTGCCCGTAGCCAAGATGAACTCCATTCGCTTGACACTTGCTATTGCTGCAGCTTATGGTTGGGATGTACATTAGATGGATGTGAAGAGTGCTTTTCTTCATGGTGATCTTGATGAGGAGATTTATATGGAGCAGCCATAGGGTTTCATCTAGGATACTTCCTTGGTTTGTAGACTAAGGAAATCTCTCTATGGCCTTAAGCAGGTCCCCAGGGCTTGGTATGCCAAGATGGATTCCTTTCTTCTCTTTGTAGAGTTCACCAGGTGTCATTCTAATCTGAGTGTCTACATTTTGTGATAGGATGACTCTCACTTGATACTTGTGCTCTATGTTGATGACTTGATCATTACAGGGAGTACTGCATCCATCATTAGGAGGGTGAAATCTGCTTTGCATGACAAACTTGCTATGACTAACTTGGGTCTTTTGCACTACTTTCTCGGGATAGAGATTTCATAGTCACCTTCTGGGATTACACTATCGTAGCCCAAGTATGCTCTTGATCTACTTGCATGCTTTCATATGGCTGATTGTAAGCCTGCACTGACTCCCTTTCTTTTAGGAGTCAAGCTTGAGGCTCATTGTTCTTCTCCACCAGTTGATGCCACTTTGTATCGTCAGCTTGTGGGTAGTCTCATCTACTTGACTCATACATGCCCTGATATTTCATTTGCAGTTGGCATGGTTTCCCACTTCATGCAGGAACCACATGAGCTTCATTGGAAAGCCACCAAATGCATCCTTCATTACATCCAGGGTACACATCACCATGGGATTCACTATGCAGTAGGCACAGGACTTCGCTTGGTTGGTTACATAGACTCCGATTGGGCTGGCGATCTTGATGATCGTAAGTCTACTTCCGATTATAGTTTTCACCTTGGTTCAGGCCCCATTTGTTGGTAGAGCAAGAAGTAGCATGCTATTGCTCTCTCTTCAACTGAGGCTGAGTATCAAGGTGCTATTAACGTAGTGACTAAGACCATTTGGCTCCAGCAGATTCTCACAAATTTTGGGTTCACCACTCCACGACCGACAGTTCTACATTGTGGAAATCAGAGTGTTATTGCAATCTTGAAGAACCCAGTCCAGCACTAGTGGACCAAACATATCGAGATTCATATGCACTATATCCGAGAGCTCATTCAGGAGCAGGTCATTGATTCGCAGTATTGTCCTACAGTGGAGCAGGTTGTTGACATATTCACCAAACCTTTCACTGAGAGTAATTTCCAACTGTTGCAAGCTCTCTTGGGGGTGCAGGATGTGTCATTAGGGGGTTCAGCTGACTTCTCCTTCCTCTCTTATGGGGGACTTTTTCCTCTTTGAGGTTTTGTCCATCTTCTTTGAGAGTCTTTTGTACATTCATCTCTCTTTTGGGGGGATTTTTTTACCACTCGGTTTTCTCCCTTTCTCCATTTGTGAGAGATTGCATTGCATAGTTTTGCTTGCATTTGCATATTGTACATGGGTACCTATCATGGCCTAGTAGTTAGGACCCATCATGCATTGTTGACTTGAGTCTTCATTCCCCTAAGTTGCACTTAAGGGGGGGTGTTGGTGTAAATAAATATTCATTATGGATATTATTACACTTTACTTAAGTTAACTTAGGTTAATGCATTTCTTCGTAGTTTGGATTTGAGACAGTTAGGGAAGTGTGCACATAGGGATAGAGCTTGTAGGAGAAATTCCACCTTTTGTGGTCTTGTTTTGTTGTTACACTCCATATTTGGTGGGTCATCCACCTCTTGTAGAATATTATATTATTTCTCCTACCTACCCTTGTTTCTCATTGAGCCACATGTCATGATTGTGTGCTCATACATCCATATGGCCTTGCCTATATAAGAAGGCCTATATTCATTATATTGGTGAATCCAGTTGATCATTTTCATATTGATGAGAATATAGTTTGTTATTGTCATTCTTTTGTCTCTATTTTTATACTTTTCATTGTGCCCTTGATCTTGGCAAAATCTCACAATCTTGAGTCATTCCTTCTACATGTTCTACTTCCGGTTGATTTTCAGATCGTACCAATGCCTTTGCAAGTATTGGTGAGGTGTCTTGTGTCGATGGAGGAAGGTTATCCTTGATAGTTATATTAGGAACACTACCAATTTTACCTTTACCTTTATCCTTTTGATATACCTTTCCAAAAGTCTTATCCATTTTTTGTCTCTCCTTTCCTTTTTTCTTTTCTTTTTCCACAAAAAATATATCCCATTTGTTTGATGTTTCATCTACAATTTCCTTAACTTGGCCTCCCATAAGGCTTAGTTGTCAATGTTCACTCACAAAAACTGACCGCTTGGCTTATGCAATAAGTTCATCTATCTCTTGTCTGGAATTGACAGGGTGAACTGCCAACAATGCTTCAACCTTAAGTTTCTTATCCAACTCCATTACCGACAATATTTTAGCTTTTAACCTTGCATATAAATCATTAGGTAGATCTACTACAACCTCAATAAGAGCTTTCTTATAAATGTCAAGGTGTAGAATAATGCTTTCCTCTATAGTTTCTTTATCTGAATATGTGAAAGAATGATAAAGCTTATTTACATTATTGAGGTTACCTTCTTGTGTTATTTCATTTACCAGTTCTTCCGGTGTAAGAGTATTCAGTGCCTTAGGTTCCTATTTCTTCTTTGGAGTTACCTTCTTTTTCTATCCAATGGGCTTTTTTACGACCTATTGTTTCTTTCTTTGAGTCTTTGACCTCTTTGGAGATGGAGTAGGTGCCGATGATGGTTTTCTTTTCTTCCTGTCCACTCTCTTGAATTCAGCTACCCTGTCATTGTTAGAAGTAGAAGAAGTAGCCACAGGGGAAATGTGAGCTACCGGTGTCTGCTCTGATTGGATTTTTGTCACACTTGCAACAATACCACTTAGATTCCTTAAACCTTCAGTAACTTCTTTTACAATCTTAGAAGCACCTTTCATGAATTTATCTCTCTTCTTTCTTTGCTTCAACATAGCAACATCACTTTCAATTGTTTATGCATTTCCAAATATTTTCTCTGATGTATCTGGTAGAGCATATAAGAGTATTTTAGCATATGAATCCAATATGTGAGAGTCCACCTCATATCCCATTTCAGTAATCCATATAGTTCTAAGTCTAACTGCTTCCATCCAGATTTCATCTCTCTTTACTACAAAGCATATTTGTTTGTCATATTTATCTACGATGCTCTGTGGAATCCTTTCCCTTTGTTTCATCTTTGTTTGGAAATTCTTGAAATAGTCCTTTATCAAATCATCATGGTTTTCTCTCATACTGGTAATTGCTTCCTTTATTTGTTTACCGACTGAGATATCATAGGAAAAATCCTTATGTCCCATACCGGGAATCTCCTTTGAAAAGTAAAGCATCAAACATACAATCAGATTTCCAAATTTGAATGTTCCTTTCTTATCACCTTTTATTTTGCCTAAATTGTCTATCAATTCATCCTTTAACCATTCACAAATATCAATATTTGCATTGTTAATAATCATCTCATGTGCATTGTGAATACATGAACTTGATATAGAATTCAACCTATTTGTGTGACCAACTTTATATCCAATGACCATGCTAGAAAATTTAACATTTTCATCCTTTATGTCATTGACCCTAAGTGATCGTTTGTCAAATGTAGCATCAGGTAAGCTCATAACTTCTTCATTAGGGATTTTATTCTTCTTGTCAGGTCAAGAACTGGTGAAGGGTAAACCAGTAACAACCCTGATAGCTTCCTTGGTGATCTTAAATACTGAGTCCAACCATATAAATTCTCCATGAACCCTGCTAAGGACATAGCAGATGGCTTCATCTAAAAATTTTGGCATATGAAAGATGTCTAAGAACCCTAAATCCTCAGCTACCTTATGTTCTGGTTTCACTACCCCATTCTTGTCAGTGATTACATTCATGTACATATTCATCAAATCTTCAAATCCTAAACTTTCTATGTTGCAATGTATGTATGTCTTAGGGTCTTCAGTAAACGCGACTCCCTTCAAAATTTTAGAGAATGCATTAATAGAGTCATATTGTTTAGCTATCTTAGGAATAATTTTGAAGACAGGTCTAGGTCATTTGATGTTTTCCACAACAGTAGGGTTTGATATAAATTTGGGAACAGGAGAAGATTCCATTGTGAAAAATACTTTTTACTGTGAAATCCTTGAATACTTTGAAAATATCATTGTTGCTTTGCCTTTAGAATTCCTTTTCTCAATTTCGCTCTCCTTGAATGCTTGGATGCTTGGTGAATTGAAATGAGAGGTTACAATGCCTTTATAACCAAAAATTGACTTACAATAGCAATAAATACTCCGTCGGTGAAGTGAAAAAATCCACATATCTGTCAGTAAAGAAGAAATATAACTTCTTACCATCAACCGAGGGTAAATTCATGCTTTTCAATTTGTTGCCTTACCCCTAAGGAATGTTCCTTAGTTAGATGAAGCATGTCCTACCGGTGCAGGATTACTCTATTTTGCCCGTGCAGTGATAGATTAGTCTCCTCTTCGATCTCTCTTTCTAATCCATTGTCTTGAACATTCTTGCTTGATTTCAATTACCTTCTATTTGCCTTTGTTATGAGATCCATTATTGTTCGTCAGTGAATTCTTGCTTCTACAAAATTTTGCAATATGCTCAATCTTGTTACATGCATAACAAGTTACATTGTTTCTCTAAATTGCCTTTCCATAACCTTGACATGTTTGAGTTCTGCATTGATTAGATAAATGTCCAAATCTACACAAACATAGCATTTCACATTCATTCTGCAATTGTCTAAGTTATGACCATTTTTATTACATTTGGAACATTGACCGGTGGGTGGGTTTGTATTCTGATAATTCCTAAATCTACATTGATTTTCTCTATGACCAAATTTTTTGTTGTATACACCTAAAAATGGTGTGAAGATAATTAATTGAATAAGAAATTATTTAATTAATCCTCCTTCCCAATTTAATTCAATTCATTAGCAATTTTATTAAATTCTCCCGCTCATCTACTTATTAATAAATCTAAGGATTTATTTAATAGGTTTATTTCAATAAACCTTTTTGATTAATTAATTCTCCCCTATCAAATTCATTTCTTCTAAATCCCCTAATTAATTAAAATAAATCAATAATGAGTTGTTGAAATTAATTAGCCTTTTCCTATTATTTGAATTTTTAAATTCGAATTCTCCTAACTTCTAAGCACCTAACCTAACCATTCCTAAACCTAACCACTCCTAAACCTAACCCATTTTACCTAATTTTGAACCACGTGTCCCCTTTCCTTGGACACTTGCCCTCTCATGAGCAAAGCTTCTTGACACTTGTCACCAAGTGTTCCCTTTCCACCAACCTCTTCTTCAACCTCCTCCAATTTAACCATTGATATCTTCAATTCAATCTTGACCATTAATTCCTACCACCTCACCCCTGGCCTTGGAAATCCTATAAATATCCCTCAATTTGGAGATAAAAGGATCCCATCCCATCTCATTTGCATTTTAGGAATTGTTACTATAGGCATAATAGCTCTTAGCATTATTTGAGCATTGTTATGCTAGGCAATTGCATCTAAGATCTAGCTTATTTTCTAGTATAATAGTTGAATCATGTAGCTTAATCATTCTATTTTCTAACTTAATTGCATCATTATCATTTCAAATCCTCCATCTAGGTGTAGTCAGGTCACTAGAATTGCTTAACCAGATCTAAGAGCAAATTCACGCTCACATTTATTAGGAGGTGATAGATCACTTTGCCATGGTTTATCTTTATTTGATTTAAATTCATTAACCATTCTTGTAATGATCTATTGAGTATTTTGTATTGCAGATGCAGGTATCACACTTCACAGGCATGACATTTTGGCGCTCACTATGGGGCCGAAATTATCATTTTTAGCCTCTTAAGCTTCATCAACATTCATCTCTGCTTAGGTCTAATTCAGAATGTCATACGAGCTCCTTTTCAAGCTTGTACGAACTCCTTTTTGAGCTGGGACAAAAATCCATTCTTACTCGTATGAGATTTTAAAGTGTCGTACGAGCTCCTTTCCTCTCTCACACAAACTCATAATTTTTGTCGTACGAGCTAGTAAAGCGTGTCGTACAAGTTTCTACCTCTTTGTTTTTAAATAAACTGCATTTTAGGGTTTTCATGTTTTAATCTGATCATTGCTAATGCTAACCCTAATTTGTTTATGATCTTTTTGGTAGCCTAATTGGTTTTTTGCAGGATGATTGTCAAAGATATTCTAGTCAAAGACTTAATACAAAACACATCATGACTACTAATGGATCTATTTTGCAGGTTGCCTAAAAGAATTCAACAAAACTTTGTGTATTTTCTTAAGTTTTTATAGGAACACTTGTCTTTTGTTAAAGGAAATGAACAACCATGTATTTTGTGTTTTTGATGATAGGCGAGTATGCTCTCACCTTTCTTCGGTGATCAGAAAGCTAGACTCATCTTTTACCTTCATAAGTGCACATCTTTAGCGAGCCTTCCCTCCCGAGGAGATAATAAGTCTTAGCCATTAAGGTCGGTGAGAGGGGAACGACCCAAGTGGGAATGGCTAATGCCAAGTACTCCAACCCACTATAAAATAAACATGATTTGATGAAAATAAAGTCAACAACAATGCTTGGGAATATCTCTCCTCTGTACCTTCGGGTATATAAAACCTTGGTTTTCAAGGCTGGGAGACCTCTTAATTCAGTTTATACCTCGATGCATCGAATGGATCCCTTACTAGTTTCAGTTAAATTAGAAGCTACCCAATTCACCTCCAAAAGGGGGATAATCTTTGTGCAAAAGAGATAGTAACTCTCCCAAGACACTTTCAATATCATTCGCCCATTAGCGTTTTGAGTTGGATAATACGACATTGAGAATCCATTGCTTGAGACTCAGCGGTTGTATTCTGATTAGCTATTGGGTGTGTACCTAAGTTTGCAAGGAAAGGTTTTCTCTCTTGGCCAATTTCCTTAGGGTTTAGCATGCTTGGGGTCACTTATCATATCGTGTGTTTGCTATGTATTCATCCCTAAATAAAAAAATCAGACATCTAAAATTGGAAAACTTAAGCAAAACATCAGACTTCATTAATCAAAATTCAGCAAAACAAACATTTTTTTATCTCTTCTTTGTTATCTATCGTACAAGTTAGGTTCTCTATCATACGAGCTAGTGATTTTTTGTATGAGATTAATCTTTTTCCATATGGTTTAGTAAAGTTTGTCATACGAGATTTATGTTTTATCGTATGGTTCAGTAAGAAATGTTGTACGAGCTTGTGCTTTTTATATGAAATTCCTAATTTGTTGTATGGTCTAGTATATCTTGTCATTTGAGGCTGTATAATCTGTCGTACGAAACTCTATATTTGTCAGTCCAGAGCTATGTCTCACATGCCTTTTTCAAGTCTAACATTTTTTCTTGATCAATTTGTAGTAATCATATACATCTGTTATTTTATGCTTAAATCATCTTCTTGTTTTGCTTGGTCAAGTTATCATCTATCAAAATCAGACTCTAGAAGATAAACACATCAATATTTTCAAGTAATCACCCTCAACAAGTTCAAGATCTAAATATCTCAAAGTGCATTATCACCTTCTTTGATAAATTGATCACTCAAACATAGTTTCTCATCATGATCTATCATCCTCTATCACGAAACTGAAACATTTGGTTAGGATAACTTTGTCCCACATCATAAGATATATCATTCCTATTGGACTTGGTTTTTATCAAAGTGATCATCATTGCACTCCAAAAATCGAAGATTGAAAAACTTGCAAACTCTTAAACACATGAATCATCTTTTCATGTCTTATCACGTTATCATATCTACCTTGACAGTTGATCACTTATCCAAACACCTTTTAGACAATCAGATCATAGAAATAGAAATTGAAACATTTGAAATAACTAAAGACCATAGAAAAATGGCATACCAAAGCAAAATACAAATAAAAAGTCAACATATCAGAGAAATCAAACAAGTCCAAAATCGAAATCCAACTATGTTAAAACCTCACAAGGATTCAAATACATCTACAAATAAAGGTAGCTCTTTTATGCAACTCTTAAAGAGATCTCTAAAAGACTTGGCTGAGAAAGATCAAAATCATGCACTTATGTCTAGCAATGGCTCACCCCTTGATAAACAAATTGACTCTTGAAATATTGGAAGAAACTTCCACAGCATCATCACCAAACAATACACCCAAAGATGAAATTCCGCAAGGGATATCCGTAATTGCCATCAAACCTATTTCAGAAGATCCTATTCAAAGCTTATCTCCTTCATAGCTAAGCATTGATTCCTTACAAATTGAAGTCCTCATTCATAGAATGCTTGTTAAATGTGTCCTAATAGATGGGGGAGCTAGCTTAAACATTTGCTCATTAAGTCTTTTTTGTGCTCTAGGTTATTCAGAAGATGTAGTGGATCCTAGGAAAAAGATCACATTCAAAGAAAACATTGATGAATAAGAGCATTCCTCCTAAGGAATTATGATATTACCCATCAAAGTTGGACCTTTTCAAAAAGACATAGCATGCCAAGTTCTAGACTTGGACTTACCATACAACATACACTTGGGAAGACCATGGATACATGACTTATAGGCTATTCTATCAACATGTCATGAGTGCTTGAAATTTCTATACAATGGATAGGAAATCACAATCTCAGCTAACTCAAATCCTTTGCAGTGTTGTAGTAATCTCAAATTAGATCAAGAGGTCATTATTCCACATAACAAAGAGGTAGCATCTTCAAGCACACAATCCAAGGAACAATCATTTGAATCAATTATGTCAAGCATGGAAAAATAAATGTAGCTAAGAGATCGAGGGAATGGAGAATATTTGCTATCATGGAAAAACAAACAAGAGCCACTTGAAATTGAAAGGGAAGAAGCAGATGTAGATATTGATCTAGTTCACACCCATGCAAGAGAAATGTTAGAGACTAGCCTACTTGAATCAGAATCACATTTGGCTGACATGGACTTAATTGAGGACAATCAGGAGATACTTGTACGAGATTATTCTAATGAGAGTACCATTCTAGACATTGACATTGTTAGGATTCCCAAAGATACTGAGAGGGGGGTGAATCAGTATCTAACTGGTATATTAATTTTCTTATCTTATAACATGAAAAACATATTAAAACTGTGTATCGGTAAACCAAAAATAATGCAACAAATAAGAATAACAACCACAACATGAAAAGCACACCATAACACAATATTTTAACGAGGAAACCCAGTGTGGGAAAAAACTTGGTGGGATTTGTGACCGACAATATTCGCTTACTAGCCAATAATGGAATATTACTACTGCTGTGTGTGAAAAGTGGACCAAGAATCTATATCTGCAAGACATAACACTTCAATCAAGTCATTACATGCATGGTTAGACAAATATAATCATGAATATTAAAACCATAGCAAATCGACCCATTGCCTTCTAAAAGATGTGAGTATAAGATTGCTCTCAGATTATTTAGCAATACCAGTGACTAGACAACATCAAGACGAAGGATTTAATCTATATGAGCATGATGAATGCTAGATGTATGCAATATTAATCTAACAAGATTTTTGCAATATTAAGCTAAATGATTTAATCAATATGAAACAATTAATATGCAATATCTCAATGAAATCCTAGAGCAAAAACAATATAATAACAATATATTCTCTAGCTTTTTTTGAATGAAAGATGATCCTGAATTTATAGAAAATTCAGAAAGAAACCAATGGCTAAGATCAACTGATGATGAACGGTCAAGATTTTCCAAGAGGAAGCACAATCCAGGTGAATTGATGTAATTGGATGCGTTTATCAGTTTTAAAGGAAATTGAACTAAAATTAAGATAAAATAAAGAAAAAACTGATTTAAAGGAAATTGAACTAAAATTAAGATAAAATCATAAAAAACTGATTTATTATCTATTTCATTCAATTTTAATATTTAATTGTTTTAATTGCTTTCTTTGAGATTATCTATCAATTTTTAATTTGTTTTTTTTCAAGATTATCTCCAATTGATTTCTTTTCTCAAATTTTAATTCTTTTTTGTCAATTAATTCCTTTTTTGATTTATTTCCATTTTTGAAAATTTGTGCTCATAATTGATTTATTTAATTAAATATGCTAGGATATTTAATTAAAATAAATAAGATAATTGTTTAAAATGATTTACTTGGAATGATCTATTAATTAAATAAATATTTAATTAATATTGGTTGATTGATTTTGCCATGTGACATTTGATGATTTTAGGAATTAATTGTGTGCTCAAGATTTATTTAATTGCCTTTGGTTAGGACCTTGGTGACATTGTCGAGATTAGGGGCCCATGGTTTAGATGACCATTTTTAGGGTATTACATTTTCCCCTCTTTGAATTAATGTGCGAGCAACGCATTGGTTCAAAGAAAAATTGATGTCTAGGAGATGTCAGTTCTGAACTTGATTGATCATGAACTACATGAAAGCGAGGTGTTTAGCTTGATTCGAAGCGATGAAGCTGAATAAAGTCTGATTAATGTGATACCATTCCAGAACTTGATTGAACTTGGGAACGATAGAAAACAAAAGATACCGAACTTGAACTTGATTGATCAAGAAATGGATCTTACTGATCTAGAACTTGATTGAACTTAGATACAGTGAGTGATGATAAAAATCGATCTTGAACTTGATTGATCAAGATACGATGAGGATAAACTATTCAGCTTGATCAAGAAATGAATAAAATGTAACACCTGTTTAGATTTAGCATGATCGAAGATACTCTTTAAACCCTTGATTGAGTTTAAACGAAAAAATCACCTTGATGAAAAGCGATGGAACTGATTAACGTAAAGAGATTGATTTAGATAAAAGACAAATATCAGCTTGATATGAAGTGATGAAGCTAATATGCCCCTAGAGATTGATTTGATTTAGATGATCGAGAGATCTTGACTTGATATAAAGCGATGAAGTTGAAATGCCCCTAGCGATGAGGTCTTATTTGATTGTTTTTCTTTAGTTGAAAATATTTTTATTTGCTCGACTTTCGATGAAGATTTGAAAATTTTATCGACATTGAAGAATGTGAGGTCATAAGGTCATGAGTATGCCCCCTCGGGAGCGAAATCGAAAGATAGCGAGGGTACATGATGATAGGCAATTTTGAGTGATGATAAGTTGTTTGAGCACAAATTGATTTAGAGGAATTTTTGAAATTTTAGCGAGAAATTGAGTGCAAAGTTGATTTGTAGAAATTAAACTGAGATTCAGCATTGATTAATGAGAAATTGAGCGCAATTATAAGAGAGAATGAGCTTTTGATGAAAAAAGTGCTAAGTGGTCCAAATTCTAAAATTGACTAGCAAAATGATTTCGATTTTCGATTTTTATCCTGAAAATGGACTCAGGACAACCGATTTACAAGATCGTGATTTGATTTCATCATACTTATGTTGATTGGTTATGAGATGTTGTTCTAGATGCTTTATTCTATATGTATGCATTTCCTTTCAGTATAGATGAATAAATGCAAATGATCATGGATGTCTATTTTTGTTTCTTTTCATATGCAAATAAATGAGGAGAATGAGTAACTAGTAATGCAAATGTTTATTTTTCTTTTTTTCAATGTAATAAGATGAATGTAAATGAGTGATAGTGAATGATGCAATGTTTTCATTTTTCTATGCAATAATATGAGTGCAAATGAATGATAGTGAATGTATGAAGCTACATGAAATGCTCATGTATGCAACTAACATCTCAAAACACAAGTACTCGATTGGAGAAATGATGAAAAGAGACCACTTAGCGAAGAAATGATGATGCTCCAACTCTCATTCAAAAGATAAAGAGAAAGCATTGTTACTATACCAAAATCACTTTAAATTCACGGGATGTAGAATGAAATGCAAAATGAGATGTAACCTAAACCTAGTCATTCGATTTGAACAGCTTAATTGTCAACATTGAGCATTTTACAATTATAGCAAGTAGAATAGAGTTCATTTCTTTTCATGGGCAATATTAATTATCTTGTTCACAATGGCCTTTTTTCTCATTCATATCCTTAAACAGATTACACATGGACGTGGATTGCACAATGAAGAAATTCCCTCAAAACCAACAAAGAAATGATGGGAACCTCCTTGTAGTATTCAAATAAGTGGAGTTGAGGTATGTGAGGCGATTCCACCTTGATGTGAAGGCTCTTATCACAGACACCTAGCTAATTTAGATGTTTCCAGATCACTGGGATCATTCCTTCAAGCAGCAAACAAGAAAATATTATGCCCCCAATCCTTGCTCCTCTTAGTCTAGATAGACTTCCTCGAGTTACTCAGAGGGATAATAATCAAAAACCAATATAAAAGACAACACACAAATAAAATTTTCATGCATATCTCAAACAGCTTATTGATTGTTTTCAGTTATGTTGTTTTGCTTGTTAACTTAGTGATAAAACTCTTCAATAGTCAGGAGACAGGTGACTGACTCGGAGTGGACGACCTAAGTTTCACTGACATAAGATTGACTTGGTTGACACTGCTTAGGACATGTAATGTGCTCTTGTCGATTACCTAAGATTAGGACAATGATTGGTTTCAAGCCATGAGGTTTCCAATGAAAAAGTGACTGAAATATGTACAAGCGAAAGCAAAGATGCGTGAAAACGGGAATGCCAATGTTGCGTTGATAGATGGAGCACTTGAGTACAAGAGGCGCCTATTTGCCAGGTTTTTACCTACTTGGCAAAGATTCATTTTTTTTTTTACCAAGGTGCCTGTTTACCAGGTTTTCACCAGGGCATTTTCTCTCTTTTTTCCTTTTTTTTTTCTTTTCTTTTTCTTTTTCTTTTCTTCAGGACTTTTTCTGATTTTTAGGATTTTTTTCAGGACTTTTTCTGATTTTTAGAATTTCTTCAGGACATTTTCTGATTTTTATGATTTTTAATGTTTGCCCCTAGTGTCTAGCAAGGCTAAAGGGATTTTGAGTACATGAATGGATAAGCGAATGGTGGTGGATACTTTCAAGGACTATCTCACAACGTTAATCCAAACATAGGGTCCAGATATAGCAATGTAAAGCAAAGATTTTAGCGATGTAAAGCAAGGATTTTAGCAATGTAAGGCAAGGATATATCACAAAGAATCAAGGATATAGTGTAACGAATCCATATGTTCCAAATAAGTGGCCATGTCAAGAGGTTTGTGGAAAGCATATTTTTTGCATTTTGTCCATAGTGTTGATCAAGATCAAGGGATAGATTTGGATATGAGGCATATATGATAAGCAAGATCAAAAGGGAGTAATGAAGGATGTAAGTGAGCAATGGAGAGGAGATAAAGGGTCTAGATCAAGTGCAATATATAGGACATACAAAACCTGTAAAGATCCTTAACCTTGTCAAGATCAAAGGTGGAAAACGGATATGAATGTAGATAGAGTGAGTGAGGGATAATGGAGGATGAAGGATAATGGAGGAAGATGGATAATAGATGGATGTACATGGATGGAACTTGCCTCCAGTGTAAAGTACAAAAGGATAATGGATTACGCATGATGCCTGTTTACCAGGTTTTCATCATGGTACTTGCCCAAGGTGCCACAAGAAGTGGTTTTCACACAAGGACAAATTTATTTCTCTTTACTTCTTTTTTTCATCATTTTTTTTTTTGGAAGATAATGGAGGCATGAGAGGAGATGGAAGAAGGACCCCAATGTCTCATTGCTTTGGATGTTACCTTTAGAATATGAGTTGCAATAGACAATGGCTATGAAGGTATGCTCAAAGATGTTGGCAGGATAATGAAATGAAACTAGGCCAAGGATTTATGCAAAGGATTGGATAAGAGGGATGGAAGAGTGAAAAAGAGGTGTTGGATAATGGATGGGATGTTGGAAGAATTGTGTATCGATAGATGGAAATGCTAGAAAGATCAACATTGGCACACATCTTGAGGGATAGTGGACTTATGGAGGAGGAGTGAATCTCAAATTTTGAGATTTGGATGAAGGAAAGGTTACATATTTTGGGGCATAAGAACCCAAAATGGATGAAGGGGGTGATGGAGGAATAGACTCAGAAGGTTTGGATGGAGGAACAACAATTTTGGATGCCAATTTTGATTTTTCTTTAGACTGTTGTGCTTCAAGTAGCCGCTTAGGGATCCACATGGCTTTTGATTTTTTATTCTTTTGTAGTTCCTTGGAGCACATTGCTTGTACAAGTGCCTTAGGAACCCATATAACTTTTGACTTTTCTTCTTTCTTTGTGGACCTTTGTGGCATTTTGTATTTTTCTTTTTCTTTTTGGATCATATTTTGCTTTGTTTTGACATGTCGATTAGATGGGACATGTTGATCTTTGAATACATGTGGATTACTTGACATATGACTTTTATGCTTGGCATCCAAATTGCTTGGAGAAGGAAAAGAATGTATGAATGGATAGGAATGATATGGAGGTATTTTAGATGGATGGAAGGTACTCGAAGATGTGTGCCTTTGTTGATCCTTCATAAGGGATGGAGGGATATAGGGACCTAGAATGGATGGAAGTGATGATGGGGAAAGTGTATATTTGGATTTAATTGGAGAAATGTAGGATTTATGAGGGATACCAACATCTTGAGAGTGAGAAATGTAGCCATTATAATCAAGATTTTCTTTTATAGCAGGGGGTTCTAATATACCTTGTCCATGAATGTCTAACCCTTTTCTTTGATAATGCATTCTTTGAAATATCTTTTTAACAAAGGGTTTCTTTTTTCTTTGGATGCTAGAGGCAAGTTCATTTTGAGGTGGAGGTGTCTTGCAAGGAATAATAGGATCGTGAGAGGGCTTTATGGGCATGATGGACTCTTGAGGTGAACATGGAGGATTATGACAAGGAGATGAAGGGATACTTTGATCTTGACATGGAATAGGATCATTGGACAAAGTAGGAAGGGTGTTTGACTCTTCATTTTGAATAGGATCATTTGAAAAGGTGGAAGAGGCATCATGATCTTGCTTAGGAAGTGGATTAGGAATGGGATTTGGAAGGATGGTTTGCTCTTGAGATGGAAGGGGGTCATCTTGGAAGAAATGGAAAGGTATAAGGGGATCATCATGGGATTCTAGTGAAATAGGATCTTTTTCAATCATTAGATGGGATTGAGGAGTTTTGGTGTCTTGATCTTGATTTATGATAGGACTTGTTTCTTCATTTTTCAGATTATCCTCTTGACGTGGAGCCATTTCTAAGGAAGAGGTAGCGTTTTTTATATGCATAGGAGATTCTTGGAAGGTCTCCATATTTTGACATGATGGGAAAGCATTTTGGAAATGGCCTTTTGGAGTGGGTACATTTGGAATTGAAGTGTATGATGGCATAGGATCTAGGATTTTTAAATCTTTAGAAGAACTTGTATCACTATTTCCATTAACTTGGATTTCCATAGGAGATAGCCCTTGAAGGTAAACATGAGAAGTTTCATTGTTTGAAGGAGATGGTATGGATTGTTGCTGAGAATTTTTAGGAGATTCAGGCATCATGGAAGGGATGGAGGCTACATATGGAGCCTTGCTAGACATAGGTTCATGATTTTGATCATTCTTAGAAATAGTTCCTTCTTTTTCTTTAGGTGAGTCATTAGGATCTTCAATTTCAATGACACCATTATCAATGAGATCTTGAATCTTATATTTTAATTCTATGCAATGTGAAGTCTTATGTTCATTTTGTCTATGATATGCACAATACTTACTCATAAATTCCCATCCCCATGTGGTCTTTTTAGGTAATATGATAAGATTGTTCTTAATAAGCTCTTCCAAAGCGGACTCAATAGATTGCCCCAAAGGTGTAAACTGTCTATCTAGGGAATAGATGTCTTTTTGTCTTGGTGAAGGTGTCTTGTGAGCTTGTTTGAGATTCGTCTTTTGATTATCAATCATTTGTTGGTATTTGCTTGACAAATCACATAATCATTTTAGCACTTCTTGAAGTTTCTCACACTTGATATCATACATTTGTTTTTCAAATGGAGTCATTGATCTATTTTGTTGGATTTCCATGTCATATATTTTTTTCTTTATATCTTGAAGCATTTGAGCATAGGCAGCCATGGGAATTGGAGCTAAGGTATCCATGCGATTCTTAATTTTTTCAAAAAAATTAGAAGAGCTTTTGGTTTGAATAGGCATTTTCAACTGACAGGACCAAGAGCGAGATGTGTTGCAGAAGTCAAGATCAAACTGTAGCTAGTATTTCATTTAAAGTAGTAATTAAGAGAAGTAACTTAAGATCTGGTCTGGTTTTAGGAATGATCTATCTTGTGCAAGACGTTATCCAAGTTGACTTAGGTTTGATAAAATGTTCATTTGAACTAGCTTAAAGATGATTGACAAAATTGTGCAACGCAACGACAGAGGTACACTATCAAGGTTGTTTATGCTCAAGAGGATGGTAACTAATTTTAGGCTCGCTGTAGACTGTTTAGACAATTTTGACAATTTTGATTGATAAGATCAGGAATTCGTATGACAGAGGATTGGATAGAGATGAGATTCTGACAAACAGAGTTTCAATGACTGACAACTACTAGTTTTTTATAAGGATTGATGTTTCAATGACTGACAAAGACCAGTTTGGACACAGACAGAGTTTATCACTGATTTTGTTTGTTGTTTTCTCCAGTTTTGGTATTTTAGTTTTAGTTTTAGGGATGAAAACATAGAAAACATGCAAGATATATAATAATTCAATCACAACATGCTAACCCTATGGAAGTTGGCTTAGAGAAGAAAACCTTTGCTTGCTGACTTAGGTACACACCCAATAGCTAATCAGAATATGGTCGTTGAGTCTCACGCAATGGATTCTCAACGCCGTATTAGCTAACTCCAAATGCTAATGGGGGCATGATATGGCAAGTGTCTTGGGAAAGTTACTATCTCTCTTGCACAAAGATTATCAACCTTTCGGAGGTGAATTAGGTAGCTTCTATCTTATAGTTCTTAGTCAGGAATTCCATTTGAAATTACCCCTTAAAGTCACGCAAGCATGATTGAGGCCTATAGCCCGACAAGGTACTGAAACAAGATGTAGTCACGTAAACGTGATTGAAACTGCGAGGCCCTACAAAATGCTCGATATGAGAGATCTCAAAGAGAAAACTCAAATAATCCCATCCTCTGAGAATTTAATCACCAAAGGCCTATTTATTATAGTGAGTTGGAATGTTCAAGTCCAGCTGTACTCACTTGGGTTGTTCTCACAAGGTGATTACTTTTTCCCACTGTGATAGGCCCGCTAAAGGTATACAAATCTCAAAACTTAGAAAAAAGCTTCGAGGGTCTAGATTTCTGATTGTCTATAAAAGACAAGAGCATACTCTCCTACCTCTTAGATTTTTCTAAAAACACGAAAGACAGATTTTTTCTTTAACCAGATAGAAATTTAAGTGCCTAAGAAAATACTAAATCAATACACAATGTTTAGTCGATTCTCCTTAGGCAGCTTGCAAAACCAATATGTCAGTAGTCATTTTCTTCTTAATTCTTTGACAAGCATCCTACAAACATTAAAATCCCAAAATGAGTTGCCAAAATAACATTATAAAAAATCATCAAAAGAAAACTCTATCATGTAAAGTGTAAATTAAACTAATCTAACAAGAATTTCCATTTTATGACTATCCTAGTTATGACAATTTTTCATAGTATTGCACTCTATCATTTATAACTTTTGAACGAGAACTAATTTGGAAACTCACTTCAGTGTAAGTGTAAAAAACTTAGTTTTACAAAACACATTAAAATTTGGGTTAGATCTAACAGTTCAATAAAAAGTTATGCCCTCTAAATTGAGACCTTTTTTTACTGTCACAGAAGAATAAGTAAAATAAGAGTCTTGCACTCTGTCAATCATAACTTTCAAACCCAACATATTTAGGAAAATCCATTTGGTGAATCTATAGAAAACATGGTTCTTAACAACATATCAGAAATTGGTTGAGATCCAATGGTTAAATAAAAGGTTATGCTCTCCAAACTGAGACCTTTTTTTGACTATCATAGAAGAACAAACAAAAAGAAAGATTTTTATTTGCAAATTTAACACATGTTTATTAGTTATAAAAACCAAACATTAAATTTGTTCAAGAAACATTAGAAATCTTGTAGTTGTAGGTTTGAGCCCCACGGTGGGCACCAGAAATGTGTGTGTGAAAAGTGGACCAAGAATCTGTATCTGCAAGACACAACACTTCAATCAAGTCATTACATGCATGGTTAGACAGATATAATCATGAATATTAAAACCATAGCAAATCGACCCATTGCCTTCTAAAAGATGCGAGTATAAGATTGCTTTCAGATTACTTAGCAATACCAGTGACTAGACAACAACAAGATGAAGGATTTAATCTATATGAGCATGATGAATGCTAGATGTATGCAATACTAATCTAACAAGATTTTTGCAATATTAAGCTAAATGATTTAATCAATATGAAACAATTAATATGCAATATCTCAATGAAATCCTAGAGCAAAAACAATATAATAACAATATATTTTCCAGCCTTTTTTGAATGAGAGATGATCCTGAATTTATAGAAAATTCAGAAAGAAACCAATGGCTAAGATCAACTGATGATGAGGGGTCAAGATTTTCCAAGAGGAAGCACAATCTAGGTGAATTGATGTGATTGGATGCTTTTATCAGTTTTAAAGGAAATTGAACTAAAATTAAGGTAAAATCAAGAAAAAATTGATTTAAAGGAAACTGAACTAAAATTAAGATAAAATTTAAAAAAAATGATTTATTATCTATTTCATTCAATTTTAATATTTAATTGTTTTAATTGCTTTATTTGAGATTATCTATCAATTTTTAATTTGTTTTTTTCAAGATTATCTCCAATTGATTTCTTTTCTCAAATTTTAATTCTTTTTTGTCAATTAATTCTTTTTTTGATTTATTTCCATTTTTGAAGATTTGTGCTCATAATTGATTTATTTAATTGAATTAATTCCTCTTTCTTGATTTGTTTCCTTTTTTGAAGATTTATGGCAATTTTATTTATTTAATTAAATTAATTCCTCTTTTTGATGATTTAATGGCAAATTGATTTATTTAATTAAATATGCTAGGATATTTAATTAAAATAAATAAGATAATTGTTTAAAATGATTTACTTGGAATGATCTATTAATTAAATAAATATTTAATTAACATTGGTTGATTGATTTTGCCATGTGACATTTGATGATTTTAGGAATTAATTGTGTGCTCAAGATTTATTTAATTGCCTTTGGTTAGGACCTTGGTGACATTGTTGAGATTAGGGGCCCATGGTTTAGATGACCATTTTTAGGGTATTACAACTATTACTATAGGTGTCTGCACATGCAGGAAAGCCAAATGCCTAGAGCTCACTGTTTAATTACAAAGGAAGTCACACCGACTTACAAAAGTGGATTATACTAATCCAATGTCTTGTACTGCTTCAGATTAGCATCTGCTATGCCAGATTTAGTACCGGTTAAAGCTCTGCTACATACATAAACCCTTATCCAATAATTCGCATATTAGGTCTCCTACCTTCTATTCATATTTCACATCATACATCTTACAGAATGATCTACAATGATCTCATACATATATGAGTCATTTTACAATCCGCCATGTCGGCTTACAAAAGATTTTACAATTAATTACAAAATACATTAATACAAAATTGTTGTCGGCTAGGGTGTCAGTATTCTTCTTTTTCGGTGCCGGTGTTCTATATGTCGGTGTACAGTTTGTCGATGCTGGTGCCTGTGTCTTCCTATCGGTATCACATGATTGCAAGATTGTCATAAATGACAATACCTTCAATCACCTACAATTTCTCATTGGAGTGTGCATTTGCCAACAGACATACATATCAAAAGCTCTGACATCGTTATCATAACCCCTAACATCTTTAAAACATGTCAACCTAAAGATCCTTTACCTCTAACCCATCCTGAACCTATGGATTGGGAAGATGAAAGACCTACTACCATTGATACCTTTCCTAATAACCATGCCATATCCTTATATCTTAATACCATTGAACCAACAACAACTTCCACCAGGGATTTTGCTAACGTATCTTTGAATCAAGTGGGTGCCAAATCTCCTAGTCACAAAAGTGAAAATAAAGAAAACAATATAAGGTCTAATGTTGAAAACCATTTACTGGCAACACTAGACCGAGAAAAAGTAAAAATAAAGGACATATCTAATGGTGAAAACCTCCTTGAGGCGCCGGAAGATGGGAGATTTGACACCTTACCTTTGCACTATCAAGAATGAGCATCCATTTTGATCAAACCAACAGAGGTAGTTACCATGGGCACAACTGATCTACATCCAACAATCTCTCTACCAGAACTAGAAAAGAAAATATATTTGGAACTCTTCAAAAGGAGGTAAATCAATTTTTCCTAGTCATATGCAGACATTCTAGGGGTAGATCCATATCTTATAATACATTACCCGAATATCAGTCTAGGAACAACCATCAATAATAGAACACAACATGGATCAAGAGCAGGCATTCTTTTAATCACACCACAAGGTAAGACAATTCCTAAAGCATACAAATTAAGCTTTCCATGCACAAACAATATAGCAGAATATGAAGCTTTCGTTACAAGTATTAAAATGGTTGTAGAATGGAACATTACACAACTTGAGGTCTTTGGAGACTCTTAGCTCATCATCAATCAAATCAATGATGATTACCAAATAAAAGATGAAAAAATAATGCCCTACAAAAGGATGGTTGATGATTTCAAGAAGTATTTTGTTGAAATCACTTTTGATCAGATTCCAAGAAATGATAACAAAGCAACAGATGCCATGGCAACACTTTCTTCTCTACTTCAAACATAGGCAAATCAAGAGCGTTATGAATTCCTAGTGGAAGAGTTGTTTTACCCTGCTCATAATTGTCCTGATTTCCAAACCATATGTCAGCTTGTCGGACATGATTCATCCCACTATGGCCAAACTTATACATACCTAAAAGATAACACCCTACCTCCTGACCTATCAAAGAATTAAAAGAGAAACTTTGTTCGCCAATCCTCCCATTATACTATTGTCACGGATACCCTTTTCAAACAAGGTCTGGACGGTACTCTTTTAAGATGTCTTGAACAAGAAGAATCTAAGAAGGCCTTAAGTGAATTTCATAACAACATTTGTGGCACTCATTCACGTGGTCTTACTCTTTCGAAAAAACTCATGTGCTTGGTCTATTATTGGCCTACTATAGAATGAGTTTCTTTTCAGATAGCTAGAACATGTAAACAATGTCAGATCCATGGAAATTTGATTCATGCACCAACACATGAACTTCATGCTTTAGCAACATCTTGGCCTTTCTCCCAATGGGGTCTTGATCTAGTAGGAAAGATAAATCCTTCTTCATCAAATGGTCACAAATTCATCCTTGTAGCTACAAAATATTTCACAAAATGGATCGAAGCAGTACCTCTCATCAATATCATAGGAAAAAAAATTGTTGCCTTTGTCTTGAACTACATCATCTGTCGTTATGGAATACTCATGACCATTATCACTAATAATGGGAGACCATTCAAGAATCAGGATGTACAAGAGCTATGTGAGAAATTCAAGATCCAACATAGATTTTCCACACCCTAGTATCCACAAGGAAATCGACAAGCAGAAGCATCAAATAAAACTATTTTGAAAATCCTCAAAAAGATAGTGAATGATGTTGGCAGAGACTGGCATATTCAATTCAACCCTACTCTATGGGCCTACCATACTAGTATCCGCACACCAACAGGTGCCATACCTTTCTCTCTTATCTATGGATCAGAAGCAATATTGCCAATAGAAATAGAGATACCTTCTCTACGAGTATCATTAAAAGGCCTTATCCCTGATGAAGAACAAAGAGTATCCAAGCTGCAAGAGTTAGAATTATTCCATGAACAAAGACAAAATGCCTTTGATCATTTCAAGGTATATCAACAAAGAATGTGCCAAAGTTATAATCATGAGGTCAAACCACGAGTTTTTCAAGTTGGAGAACTAGTACTAAAGAAAAATCCATGCAACCAGTCAGATCGAGAAAAAAAAAGGAAAGTTTGAACCAAACTGGTTAGGTCCATTTGTGGTCACAACAGTATTTGGGTCAGGAGCATATAAGTTATCAACACAAGATGGGGATCAGCTCGAGGAACCTATCGATAGCATGCATCTAAAGAAGTTTTATGTCTAAAAAAAGAAAAAAACCAAAGATAGTGAAAAAGAAAAAATCCAAAAACACTAAAAAAGAAAAAATCCCAAAACATTGAAAAATCAAAAAATCCAAAAAAAAAAAAACAAACATCAAATATGAGAAAAAGTGTAATAAACACGACTAGTGAAAACCTGTCAAACAGGCTCTATCTGTCAATTATCTCTTCCATCTATTAGTTCATGCATCTTTCCACTTGCATTCATTTTTCCATTACCGCTATTCATATCCATAGCAAAGCCTTTGTACATACACAGGCATCTCACCATGGTTTGAATCATCGGGTATATCATGATGACTTTGTTTCTAGGCTTGGGGCAAACAAATCCTACACTTAGCTAGGGGCAAAAAATTTTGATCATTTTGAGCATAACCAAATAGGTAAAGCAATAGTTAGACAACTTTTATCAAGCGAACACTGAGACACATCCAACGTTAAAACATAAGATCAGATTATCAATTATCAAAACTATCACATATCAGTGTAAGCATGTCACACACTTTTCAATCGATGATATCTTTTAGACAATGATTGTAGCGTGATTGTTTGACTTTTCTATCTTGATTTTTGGCTATCATGATTTCTGAGTGACTCCATGATGTCTCTGACTAGAAAAACAAGGAAGGAACATGATATTTTTATTTGTCTGTTGTCTGTAAATTAATCATTAATATATGCAAATTTGTCTCAGGACATGATCAGTGGAGTATCATCGAGCACATTTCTGATTTGTGTATAGAAATGATTAATACTACCTGTTTTACGCAAACAACACTTAGGTCATCTTGGTTCAATTATACCTCAATGCTTGTGCTAACTTGCAATATCAAAATCTAGGAAATTAATGCTCAGGTCATCATGGTTTAATTATACCATTGATGTTTGCACTCACTTCCCACATTTCAAAAATCTCAATGATGACAAAACACAATAATCCAGTAACTGGTTCAGTCGTAGTTTTACATTTCACTTGCATTTAGCTTGCATTTCATTCTTGCATGGGATCCCACAAGCTCATTTTATCTAAGGCTAAATCTATAGCTCATTTTATCCAAGGTTAAATCTATAGCTCATCTTATCCAAGGCTAAATCTATCACAAGAATAATCGAAGCATCATCACAAGTATACACAATCAGACTAATGACTCATCTCTCTCCCGATATTGTCAACCCAACACAAATCTTATGTTACCTCCTCAACAAAACCACCATCAACATATCTAATTGGTCCTACAACCGGATATCAACAAAATGTCAGTTCTTTGTCTAATCAACCTTATCAATTCTGTCAATTGATCGCATCTAATCTATCTGATTATGTCTTATACAGGATGTATCTTTCCTAGAACCAGACATTCTGATCAAGTCTTATACGGGATATATCATTCCTCAAACTAGATGCTTTGATTAGATTTGTCTTATACAAGATGTATCCTTCCAGAAACCAAACTAAATCTCGATCTTATCAATCCAATCTCGATCTTATCAATCTGATCTTGATCTTATCGAATCCAATCAAGCTTTATCAATCAATCAGAATCCAATCATCATGATCAAAGAAATTGCACTTTCATCAACCACAATTGCAAGAATCAAATCAATTCTAATCGGGACACCAATTTCGTAAGCATCCAAACACTCTAAAAGTCAATTATCTCAATTGATCTCCCGAGGGGGCATCATCGTACGGTCATTTATCAATCAAATGTCTACGGCATCCTATCGAACCAATATCATCATTAAAATGAGATTATTCTTTGAATCAACGTGTCATCACACCTCACTTCAAAGAGGGGCAAAATGTATACACCTAAAAATGGTGTGAAGATAATTAATTGAATAAGCAATTATTTAATTAATCCTCCTTCCCAATTTAATTGAATTCATTAGCAATTTGATTAAATTATCCCGTTCATCTATTTATTAATAAATCTAAGGATTTATTTAATATGTTCATTTCAATAATCCTCTTGATTAATTAATTCTCCCCCATCAAATTAATTTCTTCTAAATCCTTTAATTAATTAAAACAAATCAATAATGAGTTGTTGAAATTAATTAGCCTTTTCCTATTATTTGAATTTTTAAATTCAAATTCTCCTAACTTCTAACAACCTAACCTAACCATTCCTAAACCTAACCACTCCTAAACCTAACCCATTTCACCTAATTTTGAGCCACATGTCCCTTTCCTTGGACACTTTCCCTCTCATGAGCAAATCTTCTTGACACTTGTCACAAAGTGTTCCCTTTCCACCAACCTCTTCTTCAACCTCCTCCAATTTAACCATAGATATTTTCAATTCAATCTTGACCATTGATTTCTGCCACCTCACCCCTGACCTTGGAAATCCTATAAATATCCCTCAATTTGGAGCTGAAAGGATCCCATCCCATCTCATTTGGGTAAAAGTACAAAGTTGTGTCACACTTTTATAAAGGAAATGGCCAATGCTGATTCAACTTTTTAAATTAAATCAATAGAAAGTGAAATATATTTTTGAATTTTTAAATGATGTAAACTAATAAAAGTTATATTATTTTGTCTATTTTATGTTTGTAATTTTAACAAAAAATTTAAAAAATATTTGAATGTAGTATTTTATAAAGTAAACACTATAATTTAGTTGTTGATAAAATGCTAAAATTGAAGTTACACAAGCCACCACACTATATTTAGTAAATTTTACCATTTTGTGCTTAATTTTTTTGTGTATATTGATAACTTGAAACTTTAGTGCATGGATATATCTTTTACTATTTTTTATAAATATATATTTTTCAATAAATTTGAAAAGTTGTGTGTGCTGAAATATAACTCTTTTCAATTCCCACCACCTTTTTTCTTAATTATTTATCCAAATTAGAAAAGAACTATATCAGCTTGACATAGATTCTTTTCACTAGTGCGTCATATTTTTTTCAAATTTTTAAAATAAATTTCAATATTTTTCCTTGGCAAAATAATCAACTTTATATTTTAGTGTTTATGACCTACTTTCAATAAAAATAAAATATTAAATATAAAAAATAACTAAAATATTAAAAGATATATATTTTGGAAAATTCACTTATAGATCTATAAAAGGGTATTTTTACATTTCAAAAAAAATTATTATTTATAAGAGTAGGAGTTATTGAAACATCAAGTTTTTTTAATTTTAATTTTTTTAAGTAATTCGACCCAAAGTGGTATAAAATATACATTAAGTAGACACTTTCAATTGGAAAAGTTGTGGCCCATATATAACTTAGCTGCAATGAATCTATATAAACCATATGTTTTACTAAAATTAATTTTTAGTTAGAATTACTTAAATTCACTTGTGCTAATAAGTTGGCCTGAAACATGACACAGATTTGTGCTTTTACCCATTTGCATTTTAGGCATTGTTACTATAGACATAATAGCTCTTAGTATCATTTGAGCATTGTTATGCTAGGCAATTGCATCTTAGATCTAACTTATTTTCTGGTATAATTGTTGAATCATGTAGCTTAATCATTCCATTTTCTATCTTAATTACATCATTATCATTTCAAATCCTCCATCTAGGTGTATTCAAGTCACTAGAATTGCTTAGCCAGATCTGAGAGCAAATTCACACTCACATTTATTAGGAGGCGATAGATCGCTTTGCCATGTTTTATCTTTCTTTGCTTTAAATTCATTAACCATGCTTGTCATGATCTATTGAGTGTTTTGTGTTGCAGTTGCATGTATTACACTTCATAGACACAACAGTTGCAATTAAAACATTTTCCATTAAATTTGTAAGCATCAGGTTACCTTACCGATTTGCTATGATCATGATTGTTTGCAGTCTTGAAACTTTCTCCATGTTCAAATCCAAGTCCAATTGTTTCTCCATCAGGTTTTGACTTTTCAGCATATCATCAAGATCATCTAAATTTTTATTGAATTTGTCTTTATATTCATTTGTAGTGACCAACTCACTTTCCAAGGTGCTAACCTGTCTCATAAGCTCTGCTTTGTCATGTTGCGTGTGAATCAAATCAGTTTTAAGCATATCATTTTCATAACTAAGCCTTAGAGATTCATCTGAACTTTCATTAAGTCTTCTGGCCAAATCTTTCTCATTCTTCTTCCTATCTTCAATGTGTTTGCATAGTCTCATGGTTAAATTTTGCATCTCATTATTCATGTTGTTGTTCTTGTTGGCATTACAATAAGTTGGGAGATTGTTAGCATTACGATTGATGGCTAATGATATTGAAAAGATTGTTGGAGATGAATGATATAATTGATAAAGGATGATTACTGTCTTAATATTATTATTTTGTCATTGATGTCAAGCAATTGATTTTCTGATTCAGTATGATGTTGCCATATCTTAAAAAGTATGTTTTGATGAGTATAAGGATGTCGGTAAATGACATAGGAAGAATGTGAAAATAAAGGGGATTAATTCAATTGGCAATGATTACCAAGCTAGACAATGATGAGATTATGATGTTTTGATTGTTTTGATATCCTATATATGTGTATTCAAAGACTGAACAAGGAGAAAAGATTTGATGCAATAGAATGAGTAAAGGTTTGATACCATTCTATTTTACTGAGCAAAGAGCTAGTCAGTAAACTCCAAGGTTATCGATGTCGGTTAAAGAAAGAAAAAGTCACCGAGAAGATAATGACTACCAAGTAAAGATTAGTATTAACCGAGTATCAACCGAGTAGTAACATAATACATTAAATGAGTGAATACATTATTAAATGAATGATGTCAATGAGCTGGAGATTTATTGATGATTGGAAAGTCATGCAAGAAGTTTGTTAAGGATCTACGACAATGAAAATTCAAGAGTTAGATCTACAACACAGATTGAATGGTCATAACCGAGCACAATTACCAAGGAATGATACAAGTTTCAAGGTAAGATAAAACATTTTTCAGATCGAAAGATTCAATGAACCTAGTCAAGTTTGAAGATCTGATAGTTGAGATTAATCATGGGAAATGTGATTAAGGAGATTAAGTGGTCAGGAATTGCTTATAAATAAAGAATAGTTGAAGAACAAAGAAAGCAGACAAACTGGAAGCACAGTGATGCTACAGAGGTGATTACTGAGTATAGAAGATTGAAGATCTAATTGAAGAACAAATTGAGAAGCCCAACAAGGAGAAAGATAAGCCTTATGACAATATTATCTTGAGTACATTGAGCACATAGAATCTTCTTTAACATTTTAGATGTGAAGTTGTAGATATATTTTATTATTGTTATTTATTTTTGTAAGTGACATTAAATCTCTTAACCGAGTGGACTTAATAGTCTTATTTGTAAATCCTCTTGGAAGGTAACATTTTGAATGAGTGTTTGAAATCCTTTGACAAGGTCACTTCAAACAAAGTGAAGATTCTAACAGATCTGAGGGAAATCCCTTAACCGGGTCACATCTAGCAATGTGTATGTAATCTTTAATAGGATTTTCTTTTAACCGAGCATACTCTAGAAGAGTATATTTTCTTGTGGGTCTGATATCCCATAGTGGTTTTTCCCTATTAGGGTGTCCACATTAAATCTGGTGTCAAATGTGATTTAATGTTTTAAGTTTATCTGTTTATGGGTCTAAATGATTTACAATCATAGTTGCATATGATGAAAGTGCTACCAAGGTTGAATCTGAATAGAGTAATATGATTTAAGGTTATCTGATTCACCCCCCCCCCCCCCCCCCCCTCTCATCTAACTAACAGTTCTCTATTCTCAATTTGTCTACAATATCTCTGAGAGTTTATTTTTCTTCATCATCTTGATTTTGCAATTACACGTAGTTCTTTTCTCTTATTATTTGCAATAACCAGGTTATCTTGAAGTGCTTTGATAAATTCTTGAGCAAATCTGAGTTCATCTTCTAGTTTGATATTCTTCAATTTTCTACATCAAAATCTTCAAGAGCTCCTTCCAACTGTTGTCTCAAACTTTCCATCGGTACTGGTTTCAGAATCTTCCTCAAGATGTTAGGATTTTGCAAATAGAGGACTAGGCTCTGATACCAATTGTTAGATACTTGATCAGTCCCAAAGACACTGAGAGGGGGGATAAATCAATGTCTAACCAATAAATAAAAGATTTAAACTTTTTTGGAATTTTACAACCCAAATTAATGTACCTGTAAATAAGTAATAATGCAATAAATAGAAATAATAGAGACAACATCAATGCACAACATAACACATATATTTTTGGCGAGGAAACTCGGTAGGGGAAAAACCTCAGTGGGAATTGTGACCCATAATATTTACTCTCTGGCCAATATGAATAAATATTACTTATACAATAGGGGCCTGCACATGTAGGAAGGCCAACAGCCTAGAGCTCACTGCTCAATCACAAAAGGAAGTCACACTGACTTACAAAATTGGATGATTAAATTCAATGACAATGTACTACTCAAAATAGCATTTGCAATGTTGGATTTAGTACCAGTTAAGCTCTGTCAATATACCTCTGCCATAAAACCTTTCTTCACTCTTCTCTGCTCTTATTCGGTCATGAAATTATTACATCAAAATGCATATACAAATATTCGCTCTCATACTTAACATCTCTATCACATACCATCTATCTCTAACTTGTCAAAATGACCTACAAGATCTCATACATATATGAGTCTTTACAATATGTCATGTCGTCTATAAATAATTAATTACATTACAAAACATTTTTCCTAAACAAAACTTTTCTTATGTCAGCCTGGAGTGTCAGTATGCTTCATTGCTGGTGTAAACTAGATGTTGGTGTGAATGAACTTGTGTAGCATGTCGATGCCGATAGTAGAGTTTGTCATCGGTATAACCAATAGAATCCTCTTACCAGTAGGTTGCCATCAATGACAACACCTACTATTCTCATCTAAGTGTGTAATGCCAACAAAGTGAAGGGAAAACCACCTAGGTTTTGTAGAGCTTGAAGTGTAGAGATAATAGGAATTGAATTTCTATTAATTGGCCAAAAAAATTGATATTCTTAAGCATTAGAAGTAGCTTATCTATAGAGGCACTCATACAAGTAGTTAGAAATACCAATAGATTGGTTACTTTTTTAAGGAAGAATTAATTAAGTTTCATCAAAACAAGTCAAGTTAGCCTATCCAAGTCACCAAAAGATTAGCCACTCTACCATAGAAACATATTTATTCTTGTTATTTTCAAAGCCCAATAGTTTGTCTTGGGTTGAGTTGAAATAAGTTCTATGTTTAGTTTTATATTATGAAATAATTTTTTGAAACAAGGGTTAAGTATTTGGAAAAATTTCCAAAGAATTTTGTTGAATTTCTATTTAAATATTTTTTTATATTCATGGCTGGCAACTCTAATATCTATGATTTGGTCAAAGAAAGGTGAATTACATCTCAAAACATTGATAGGAGAAGATCATTGTTTCATAATGGCCCAAAAAAGGATTTTGTTCCCAAGCATACACATCAGATATGGTAGCAAAGGAAGTGGGTAAGTCTACTCCTCCTATTGATCCTTTCTTACCAAATGCTTAAAGCAATTTAATGACACCTCTTTTGGGTGGTCATTGAATGGATGTACCTACTTTTACTATTGATTAATATAGTCTTCAAAAAATCAATGAGGAAGTTGAGAGGGAAAAGCTAAATAACTAGGTAAAATATGACTCGATCCAAGCTTTTCCTGCCTAGTGTAATTCTCCTACTAGTAGTGTGAATGTTAGTAAACATTTTAGACCTCAAAATACACCTATGATACCAAATACTTCTCCACATATTATTTTAGATGCATCTACATTTGTGAGAATCTAATTCAAAAATGCAAACATCTATCCCACATCCCAAAAGGTTTCTCCCTCAGGGTTTCATGTTCAAACTGAGGAAGAATTATTGATAGAAGTTAATTACCTCAAGGTTGAGCTACATAGATTAGAAGCCATGAGAATAATAGATGACATGAGAAAGAGAATAGCTTCCATGAAAAATTTATATGTTGTTGGCATTTCTTATGCCTCAAATGTCTCTTTACAAATATTTTCTACTAGTAGCTTGCCACATAACATTCTTATTGCTTCCACTCTCAAGCACACCCCTTTAGTAAATATAACCACCTCTATTCCTCATCAAATAATTATTCCTACATCCATGGTTCTAATTATACACTTGTCAATACCATTGCCTTGTCCATGTCAAATCCACTATCTCAAGTAATGATCCAACCACAAAAAAGTAAATGTTGGAGGGGTGGGTTAGCAATATACTTATAATCCTTATAGGGGATATCTAGGTGGTCGATTCCAAAATCCACAAGGAGGCTAGAACCTTGTTGTGTAGTAGAATATCCCATAAATTTTAAAACCTTTGAATTTCAAAGAAAATTCATAGCAACCATTTAGGCACTACAAAATGTGCTTGCAGATTCAAATTCCAAGGGAAAACCTATAATTGAAAATATTCAAGGTAGAGGACCTATTTAGCTAGAGTGGTACACAGTTGGATTTGACTGGGATACCCAAATATCACAATGTCATTAATAATGACATTAGAGCTACAATGATAGTTTTTTGGGGTAATAATGCTTTATCTAGGGAAGATCATCTCAATTTTTTAAAAGAATTTATAGATGTTTTTGAAGTTGAGGTTGAAGATGTGGTAATGACGTTTCTTATGTAGATACATAATAATGATGCAAGGGAATAGTAAAGAAGTCTTTTAGATACAAGTGTTGGCTCTTGGAGGAATTTAAAAGAATATTCAAACAACAATTCCTTGACGAAACTAATCCCAAGTTTTCCATCAATTAATTTACTAGAATTAGCATATATTTTAACAAATTTATATCAAATTTTAATGCTAGATTTACAAATGTCATGAATAAAATTCTTCCTTCTATGAGACAAAATGAATCTACGTGTTTAATATTGTATTGTAATTCTTATGATCCAAAAATGGGCTCTGAATTGAGGGATGGGAATCCTCAATCTCTAGGGGATGCATTTAGGATTGCACTACACATAGAGAGCAACAAAAAAATATCAGTAAAAGTAAGCAAAAGGCATGATATCGAGATATTAAAAAATCATAGAGGACATCAGATAAATGTATGCTCATTAAAGGATAAGCTAGATAAGGTGATGAGTGCACTAAAATACCTCAAATATAAAATAGTTATAAATGAGAAGGGGTTGTCACATGATAAAAATAATTATCAAAAGCACAAAAGTGCCAAAATTTTCGTATCAACCCTATCATACAACATGGCATAATGGTAAGACAGTACAAAAAAATTAAAGGGGTTCATCAAGTGAAGATATCTTAGATTCTCTCAAAAAACTTGGTGCTAATATGGTAGAGGATAACCCATGGCGTGTGACATGTCAATTACCCCACTCACCTATGTAATGCATGGTTGCACAAGCCCTTGAGGATATTGTAGTGACATGTGATTATTGTAATGACACTAATTATTATGAGATTCATAATATAAATATGTCATCAACAAGAATGTATTATACATGTGGATATTATTCTTGAGAAGAAAAATATAGTACAAAACTATATATTAATGTTCTGCTCGACATAAAAAGAGTGATTATCATCAAGAAGTTTTTTTTAATGATGAAGATGAAGAGAAAAGTGTCTTTGTGCATAATTTTGGATCATTTAGTTGTGATGTTATGTTGAGAAGGTCATTTAATGAATATATCATATCTCTAACTACTACAACAATAGCACAAGTTAAAAGTGGTTATAATCGAAGAAATAGAACATTGAATGTTGATCAAGGAAAAGTAGGTAGCATGTTCAAAAAAGAGATAGAATTATACACAGTGTCCAAATATTGTCAAAATTATTGAAGAAAAGAATAAGAATGTAAAGGAATCAAAACTATCATTGGAGATGTCTCAAGCATAAGCCTAAAGTCTAAGTTCAAGACAATTCTAATAATGAGGCCAACTCTATAAACACTGTTAATGAAAAAAAAACATGTGCAACACAAATAGAGAGGAATGTATCACCAAACCTTTCTTAGCCTTCTATTCCTATTTTATCAAATTATATCTCATTTGACATGGCACAAACTTCAACTCAAATTAAAATTTAAGAGTCACTGCTAGAAGCAAGTTTGTCTGTAGAAAGAAAAAAGTGCATGATCAAACTGAGAAGGTTAGAAAGAAAGTTAATGAAGTAGAAGATGAATTAAATGTTGAGATTCTTAAATTTTATCTAGGAATAAATCTAACCAAATTACCTTCTCAAGTTGATCCATTTTATGTGACTCTATTAATAAATATAGTTGATAAAAAATTGCATAATTGATTCAAGGTCTTCCACCAATGTCACACCTTTAAAAATTATGAATCGTCTTGTTTACAAGTTAACAAGGCATATGGTAAGTGATTCACAATGGATTCCATAGAAGTTTATAGTATAGGGATTATGAAGGATGTGGAGCTCAAATTAGCTACATTCTCTAAGAAGTTCAATGTGAAAATACTATTGTGGACATCCCAGCTCAATATGAAATGTTGTTATCAAGAAAATGGTTTGCAGTAGTTGGTGAAAGCATTCAATTGGATCTATCATATTCCATGATCCTTATAAATGGAAAAATGTGAATCTTAATTGAGAAAAGAGATATGTTACCTTGGTTAAGCATGTGAAGCCCGTAGAACATATTGTTGGAATGATATGATATCAACAGTAAATTGAGAGGGGGGTGAATCAGTTTACTCACAAGTACAACAATTAATTCAATTATAAACCTTATACCGGAGCACAACACAATGAAAGATATATCATGAAAGCACAACACACATAACACCAATATTATGTGAATAAGTTGAGAAATACAACTTCAGAGATCCCAAGAACATCTGCAAGCAAAATACCTGGAGGCAAAAAAGAAATAATGGCTCTGAAGAAAAACATTATCATTCAGAGAGGGAATTAAAAAGAAAATACAATACAATCCTTATAAAATGAGATTGTGCAACCCTGAAGAAACCCTAAAAGGATAATCTATATTTAATAATTAAAATAATTATTAAATACCTACAATATTATTAAATGCTTAAGTTTAGCTTAAGTGTAGAGGATAATAGACTAATAATTAAATAAATAATTATTAGCTAATACATGATAACTCTAACACCCCCCCTTAAGATGAACTTAGGGAGTAGCTAAAAACAAGTAAGGATAAAAATGCATGTAAACAAAATGCATGAAAGTAATAATGGGTCCCTGCAACTAGGCCTAATGAGGTACCCAAGTACAAAAAATCTCTCACAACTGGAGAAAAGTAGAAAACCTCATGGGAAAAACTCCTCTCCTAAAGAGAAAAAAACAAGTGAAGGACTGACGAAGCCTCCAAACAAAAGAATGCCACAAAAAAAAGGAACAAAGGATGAACATGAAGAACACCACTCAAGCATGAAGCTGCAAACACTGTCATCAAATAACTATTGATCCAAAGAACCTCCACTAAAATAGAAGATGATCAGGTAGAGAAGACTGTAATCTACACGAGTTCCCTCAAATAACACTACTCGAATCAAATGGAAAACAAAGGAAAACAACTGAAATCAAAGATACAAATGGCAAAAACACCATAGTCTGAAGAGATGATCACACGAAGATGGAAGGTTACCTCCAAAAATAGGAATGAAAGAGTGTCCATATGGTAAATGATCCATCTCATCGAAATGCATGGGAAACTAGTCGTTGCATCCACCTAGTACATAGGAACAAATACTAAATACATAGCTCACTCCAATAAATATAACTTCAGAGATCCGAAGAACACCTGCAAGCAAAATACCTGTCACAAGAGAAGAATGGAGGCAAAAAAAGCAATAATGTCTTTGAAGAAAAAGATTATCATTCAGAGAAGGAATTAAAAAGAAAATACAATACAATCCTTATAAAAGGAGATTGTGCATCCCTACAGAAACCCTAAATGGATAATGTGTATTTAATAATTATAATAATTATTAAATACCTACAATATTATTAAATGCCTAAGTTTAGCTTAAGTGTAGAGGATAATAGACTAATAATTAAATAAATAATTATTAGCTAATACATGATAACTCTAACATTATGATTTACATTACATATCATAGACCTAAATCAAGTATTCAAACAATTATATCCATCGGAGATTCCCCTAAGACCAAAATCCAACACGATTCACCAACCGATAGAAACCCTCAGTGAAATAACAAAAAGTTTAATCAGATCCAAATAGGACCATCATAACAACACGTCATCCAATGCAAAGTCACCAAACACTCTAAATATGATCAAGAAGCACCTTCAACATGATAGAAATTGATTCCATAAGCCAGACCCAAAATCCATCGACCAAGTCACCAAATAGTGCATATCGATAAAGCTAACCAAGATAGTAGAGGCAAGTCGGTAAAGCCAGAAACTAGCCGGTATCGATAAATACCAAAAGCGATAACAACCAAAGAACTAGATCATGAACCAATAGAATATAGCAAGTATGTAACCAACCAAAATAAGAATCCAAAATTGAATCCAGAGATCTGATCATACTGGATCAAAATCACAGTCAAAACCAAGAAGATCACCAAGACTAACTGAGATACAATTTTGACATCAATGACAACACTTAACCAAATCTAACATATTTCCAACAATCTCCGCCTTCAGCATTGATGGAAATACTAAATGTGAAAAACATCCAAGTGCCAAGGAATGCCAACAATCTCCCTCAAAGTTATAACTGATTTTCACATGAACACCACCTCTCCCCCTTTGACATCACTAACAAAGGATGAATACCATACCAAGAATACTAAACCAAACAATTGAATACTCCCCCTGAGTAGTAGCACCATCTTCATCAATCCAGATCAAATAAAATATTTGATAAGCTTATCGGATTCATGCATTCTGGCATCTCTAAGTCTAGCTCTTTTGGAGGGTTGGTAACCCCCAATTGATCTCTGAGATATTCAAAATTGTCTTTAGGCTATGGTTTTGTTAGAATATCTACAATCTGTTCCTTAGTAGGCACATAAACCAATATGACTTCCTTTGCTTCAACCTTTTCCTTCAAGAAATTATACCTTATAGAAATGTGTTTTGATTTGGAATGAAATTCTAGATTCTTTGACATATCAATAGCAATAGTATTATCATAGTGAATAACAATAGGCTCTTCATAACTTACCCTTATATCTTTTAACATTTGTTTCATCCATAAAATCTGAGTACAGTTGCTAGCAGCTACAACATATTTTGCTTCAACTGTAGACAATGAAGTACATGATTGTTTCTTACTAAGCCATGAAACCAACTTCTTCCTGAGAAAGAATGTGCCTCCAGTAGTGCTCTTCTGGTCATCCACATCTCATGCCCAATCAAAATCTGTATATGCACATAATGTGAAGTCATCATTCGTTGGATACCATAACCCAAAGTTTGTTGTACCTGTCAAATATTTGAATATCCTCTTGATAGCAATATCATGAGTTTCTCTAGGATCTGCCTAAAATCTAGAAGCAATACAAATAACATTCATTATATCAGGTCTAGACTAAGTTAGGTACAATAAACCACCAATCATTGATTTGTATCTACTTGGATTGACTTTATGGGATTCATCATCTTTTGACAATTTGCAACCAGTTATCATAGGAGTATCAATAGGTTTAGAATTATCAAGTCCAAATTTATTAAGTAACTCCTTCACATACTTAGTTTGACAAATGAAAATACCTTTATCAGTCTGAGTAATATGCAAACCTAAGAAAATATTCATCTCACCAATCATAGACATTTCAAATTCATTCTTCATATCATGAGAAAATTTCATGCATAGACCTTCTCCTCCAAAAATGATATCATCCACAAAGACTTCAATAATTAGTATGTCATCATATTCAATTTTGTAATATAAGTTACTATCATCATTACCTTTACTGAAACCAAGCTTTGAAAGATAGTTATCGAATCTAGTATATCATGCTCTAGGGGCCTGTTTTAGTCCATATAATTTTTTCTTCAATCTACAAACCATGTCCTTATTTTCTGATAAGGAAAATCCATCAAGTTGCTCAATGTAAACTTCCTCTTCAAGATCTTCATTTATAAATGCACATTTAACATCCATCTGATATACTTTTTAGTTCTTATGTGCAGCATAAGCAAGAAAAAGTCTTACCACTTCAATTCTAGCAACTGGGGCATAAGTCTCTCCATAATCAATTCCTTCTTCATGTGAATAACCTTTGCAAACCAATCTAGCCTTGTTCCTTACAATTTGACCTTCATCATTCAATTTATTCCTGAAAAGCCATTTAGTTCCAATAATGTTCTTGTCTTTAGGTCTAGGTACTAGTTCCCAAGTCTTATTCTTTTCAATCTGATCTAGTTCCTCTTCCATTGCTTTTATCCAATTTTCATCCTTGCTTCAATAAAATATTCTGGTTCAATTTGAGAAATTAAACATGCCTCTTTAGCAACTAACCTTCTCCTAGTCATCACGCCTTTCCTTTTATCTCCAATGATTTGATCTTCAGAATGATTTCATTTTGCATACCTAGGAGTCTTTGAATTTTATTAATTTGCTAACTCATTGTGTTGTTCATCTATTACTGTTGATTTTTCTGATGCTACCAGTGTCACCGGTTCACTATTCTGAACTAATTATTGCATTATCAGTTTAGGTCTAATAAATTCATCTTCTGATCCATAATCAGATGATCTGATATGATTACTGCCATGCTCATCCACCTTGACATTTATGCTCTCCATTATCCTATTCAGTATTTTTTTATAACATTTGTATGATTTGATCTTAGTAGAATAACCCAAAAATATTCCTTCATCACTTTTAGGATCAAACTTTCCTAATGCATCATCTCTTATAATGTAACATTTGCTTCCAAAAATTCTGAAATATCTAATAGTAGGAGTATTGACCAAACCATAATTCATAAGGATTCTTACCGGTACCACCTTTTATGTGTACTCTGTTGGAAGTGTATACTGTTGTATTGATAGCTTCCCTCCAATAGATATCAGGTAATCTAGCTACTGTCATCATTGTCCTTGTTGCATCCAAAATTGTTTTGTTCTTTCTTTCCACTAATCCATTTTGTTGTGGAGTCCTTGGGGCAGAAAGTTGTCTCCTAATACCATTCCTTTCACAAAAGTTGTTGAACTCACCGGATGTAAACTCGGCGCCATGATATGATCTTAAGCATTTTATCTTCAGTCCTGTCTTAGTCTCAACTATAGATTTAAATATTTTGAATTTCTCAAAAGCTTCAGATTTCTCTTTCAAAAATGCTGCCTACATCATTCTAGAATAGTCATCAATAAGTAACATAAAATATCTATTACCTTGAAAGCTTTTAATCATTTCCGGTCCATACAAATCAGTATGAATAAGATCAAGAACTTCATTAGATTTGTCATGTATACTTCTGAAATAAGTTTTAACTTTCTTACCCATTTGACATTCTCTACATACTGAATTATGAGGTTTAACAATCTTGGGAAAATCTCTGACAGTCGATATTGAATTGATCTTCACTATGCAATCAAAATTTGCATAACATGTCTTCTTATACCATAACAAACTTTTGTCAATCTAAGAAATCAAGCAAGACTTCTCACCAGAGTTCAAATGAAAGATATTTCCATTGGTTTGAGTTATGGAAGCAATCTCCAATCTAGATCTATTGATGATCTTACATTTTCCATCCATGAATTGCAAATAAAATCCTCTATCCACCATCTGACCTACACATAAAATATTATGCTTTAATCCTTCAACATAATAAACATTATCAGTATTAGTCTTACCATCCAATGATATTGTTCCTTTGCCTTTGATCCTACATGCCTTGTTGTCTCAAAATCTGACCAATCTGCCATCAAATTCTTGCAATGATAAAAAAATATCTTGTCACCAGTCATGTGCTATGAGCATCCACTATCTATGACTTTCATCCTTCTCTTCAATTTTTGTAGCTAAGGCCTTTTCTTCAGTATGAGTTGTTTCAATGATAGATTCTGGAGAATAATCCTTAATAGTAATAAAGACCCAATCTTTTTTGGGTGAGGCACCATTATCGGATCCACTCACAGGTTCATCATCATCATCATCATCAGAAATACCAAATCATCATCACCAGCATAATAACATGATTTAGTGTTATTCCTTTTGAATCTAGGTATGCTTTGATATTCAAGATTAGGCTTATAATTTGTAAAAAATATTTCATGATTCCTAGCAGCTCTTTTAGGGCAGCTAGAAGCAAAATGACCAATCTTATTACATGAAAAACATTTAAAAGGGACTTTTCCTTCATACTTACTCTAGTTGGTCCTTTAGGAATTCTTCTAGAAATCATGGCTTCTAGCTCTTCAAGTTCTCTTTCTTCTCTCTCAATTTCCTCCATGTCCTTAGCATACATCTCCTTCCAATCTATATTTTGCTTATCAGAGGCAGATGCTTTAAATGTAGTCTCAATTTTAGTAGCACTCTGATCTGCAAGTTCTTCAAGTTCAAAAGCAGTTTCCCAAGTAATGTATCTCTAGTCATAGGGGTACTTGACAGTGTCTGAAGCTCATTGATAGCAGTAGCCTTCATCTTATAAGATGGAGGTAGATCTCTCAGAATTTTGGACACTATCTCATCCTCACTAATCGATCCGCCACAATATTTGACACCCATGACAATCTCATTGACTCTATCCATGAAAGAACTTATCTTCTCATCTTCTTCCATCTTCAAAGTTTCATATCTTACTTAGAAACCTTCAAGTTTTGCAATTTTCATAGCTTGGTCACCTTCATAAAGAGTTTCAAGCTTTGTACAGATCAACTTAGCATTCTCCAACTCTATGACATTCAATATCTTTTCATCAGATAGGGCACTTCACAATGTTTATTTTTCTCTCACATCATTTTCATCTCTCTTCTATTCATTAGGAGGTGTCAATGTTCCAAAATTAGGATCATGGGGTATATACCCTTTCTCCACTATCTCCCAAACTTCAGCTCCAACACATTTGAAATGAATCTTCATTCACTCCTTTCATATTTTGTAATTAGTATCATCAAATCTGGGACTCTCCTTCCAGTAAGGATTGAATGTGGAACTTGATGCAGTTGTCATCAAATCTCCTCAAGCGGCTAAGCTTCTACAAAGAGGACCTCGCTCTGATACCAATTGTTGGAATGATTTGATACTAGCAATAAAATGAGAGGGGGGGTGAATCAATTTACTCACAGGTACAATATTTAATTCAATTATAAACCTTATATCGGAGCACAACACAATGAAAGATATATCATGAAAGCACAACCCAAATAACACCAATATTATAATTTACATTACATAGCATGGATCTAAATCAAGTATTAAAACAATTATATCTATCGGATATTCCACTAAGACCAAAATCCAACATGCTTCACCAACCGATAGAAACCCTCAGTGAAATAATAGAAATTTTAACTAGATCCAAATAAGACCATCATAACAACACATCATCCAATACAAAGTCACCAAACACTCGAAATATGATCAAGAAGAACCTTCACCATGATAGAAACCGATTCCATAAGTCGGACCCAAAATCCACTAACCAAGTCACCAAATAGTGCATACTGATAAAGCTATCCGAGATAGCAGAGACAAGATGGTAAAGCCAAAAACTAGCTGGTACTGGTAAATACCAAAAGTGATAACAACCAAAGTACCAAATTATGAACCAAAAAAATATAGAAAGTATGTAACCAACCAGAATAAGCATCCAAAACTGAATCCAGAGATCTGATCATACCGGATCATAATCACAACCAAAACTAAGAATATCACCAAGACTAATTGGGATAGATCCAACTAGGATAGTCTCCAACTGGGATACAATGTTGACATCAATGACAACACTTAACCAAATCCAACATATTGCCAACACATATATGCTTTTGTGATGTGGATATTGAAGATTTAAAAATTAAAAAAACTTCAATAAGATGTAACGTAGAAAGGACCATTAATGGATGAGATTCAAAAGTCTAATGATAAGGGTGACCAATGGCTAATGTATTTTTATGAACTCTATTTTAAGGATGGTTCTAGGGAAGGTTTTATATTTATAGAAATTGATGGTAAAAAGTTTAAATTTTCTTTTCTAGATTGAATTTGAATGCACCAATAATATAGTAGAATGTGAAGAACTTCTACTTGGTTTGAATATTTTTATGAAATGTGGAATCAAATTGTTAAGAGTATTAGGTGACTATGAGCTATTGGCTTCACAAATAAGATGTAAGTATGCATCAAATAATTAAAGGCTAAAATAATGTAAGTCTTTTGTATGGGAAACTATTGAGCTATTTGATGCATTTTCAAAGATTCGATTAAGAGATCCAAGGATATGGTAGAATTTTTAGCAAATATTTCTATCGGGGCAAATGAAATTACATAGCTACTATATTAAAGGATGAGATCAAAGCCAAGCCATCTATTCTTGATAACATTTGTAACTAGAATTTTTTCTTTGATAATGATGATCTGTTAAAAAATTTGCATTCCATTGATGAGTAACACATCAAGGAGATATAATTTCAAGCCTTGGTAGAGGTTGTGGATAGTAAAGAGATATTTTTTAGGAAAATGAGATTATCCAACTAAAGACCAATATAATGCCAAAAGGATTGGTAGCTTTAGAAAGATCTTTTCACGATATTGATAGAAAATTTTCAATAGAAAATTTAGTTCAAAAACATGATTTAGAAGAGGTGAATTTAGGCACTAAAACATCTCCTACAAAGCTATATATTGGAAGAAAATTTAGCCCAACATTATGACCATTCTTGTTGCACTAGTTAAGAAATACAAGCATGGCTTTTGCATGGTCTTATGATGATTTGAAATCATATAGGAAGGACCTATTCTAGCATGAGATTCCTCTAAAACCTTATACTAAGCCTTTTAGACAAAAGAAGAGACCCACCAACCCAACCCTGGCACCAAAAATATTGTAATATCTTATGAAACTTAGAGATGGTGGAATTATAAATCCAATCAGACGTTCCCCTTGGGTATCTAATCTAGTGCCAATGAGAAAGAAAAATTGAGACATAAGGATTTTTGTAGATTTCAAATTTTGAATATGTCTTCATTAAAAGATAATCATCCTTTGCCTAACATGGAGACAATGTTTCAAAAGGTCACTAGTTGTGAACTATTATCAATGATGCATGAATTTTCTAGGCACAATCAAGTAAAGGTTAAATATTTAGAACAAGAAAACTATATTTCACTACACCTTGGGGCACCTATGCATATGTTAGAATTTTGTTTGGGTTGAAAAATATTGGGGAAACATTCCAAAGAACCATGAATCTTGTATTTTCTTATCTAATCAATATAATCATGGTTGTATATCAAGATGATTTGATTTCTTTCTCTAAGAAATTCAAAGATCATTGTTTATATCTAAAAAAATATTGCAATTATGACATATCTTTGAATATAAAGAAGTGTATATTTGGTGTTATAAAGGGGAAGCTACTAGGTAATATTGTTTCAAAGCATCGGGTTAGAATTGCCCCTGAAAGAGTAGTAACCATTGATAAGATTCCAATGCCTAAGTCTATCAAAGGAATAAAATCCTTCTTTGGGCAAATAAACTTTGCAATAAATTTGTAACAAATTTATTGAAACCACAAAGAAAATTTCCAAAATTATAAGAACCTTGGAGAGTCCATTTCATGGGAAGGTGAGGCCACTTATCCTTCAAGGATATTAAATAGGCTATTGAGAAATCCCCAATACTAAAATCCCTTAATTTTGATAATCCTTTTCAATTATTCTCATTTTCTTGATTTAATATTATTCTTGTTGCTTTGTTACAAAAAAATGGTAAAGGTTATGAGCAACTCATAGTATTATTTAGTAAGTCCCTTAAAGTAGAAGAGCAAAAATATGACAACATGGAGAAGCAAGTATATGTCTTAATAAAGGCTCTAAAAAAATTAGGCTGTGCCTAGTGGGAGCTAAGATATTGACTTATATCAGATCTTTTGTAGTTAAGGACACCTTCACTCAACAAGAGGTAATTGGGAGAAGGTATAGATGGATCAATAAGATCCAATAATTAAATATACACATCTAGATACCAAAATTGTTAGAGGACAAGGGATAGCCAGAATCATGGTTGAGTCTAATTTGAGATAGTCCAAATAAATCAAGCAGAGGAGAAGATACCTTTGAGAGAATGCAATTGTAATCTTTCATTTGGTATAATGCATTGTCTAATACTTGTAGACGATGTCTTGTCTTGAGTATATAAATGATAATTAGAAAAGGATCCTCATGTTATAGGCTATAAGGTGTATCATATTATAGGTTGTTGTATATTGGAAATATAGAGATGGGGTGTTATTAAAATGTGTTGATGAAGATAAAGCCACTAATATACTTGAAGAAACGCATAATGGATTCTATGGAGATCATTTCATGGAAAACAAACTACACAAAAAGTTCATCAGTTTGGTTATTGGTGGCCCACTCTGATTGTTGACACTTAGAGGATGGTAAGAAAATGTGAAGCATTTTAAAAATTCTCTAGCAATTTGAAATATTCTTGTGCATTAACATTGAGGACAATGAGTGTAGAAGGCCCTTTTTAGTAAAGGGGCATAGAATTCATTGGAGAGATCACATATAAGTCTAGTGGTGAACATGGATGAACCTTAGTTATGATTGATTACTTCACAAAATGGATAGAGGCAATCCCTACTAGGAAAGCCACTAGCAAAGTTGTCCCAAATAAGTTGATTATAGATAATGTCATGTGTTTCAGATCTGATGAGTTCAAAACATTCTACAAAAACTATGGAATTAATCTTTGATATTATCTCTTTATCATCCCAAGGTAATGGGTAAGAAGAATCAAACAATAAGAGCCTAATGAATATAATGAAAAGATGGGCTGACAAAGTGACAATAAGAAAGGTTACAAGAAGATCCACTTATGAGCTAGTTTATGGGGTAAATGTTAGGATGCCTATCGAAAACTTGTTACGAGTATACAATTTTATCTAGAAGCATTGTGAAGACATTGATGACATGCTATGACTTGTAGGATAAATTATCTCATTGACTTAGATGATTCCAAGAGAGCTACACAAAAGGCTAATATCAAGTAGCAACAACAAATTAAATACCTCTTTAATAAGAAGGAATCTAATAGATAGTTCAAAGTGGATGACTTAGTACTAATATGGAATGTCAAGCTTCAATACAGGAGTAAGCATGAAAAGTTTGCTCCTCTTTGGAAAGGTTTGCATGTAATCACAAACACTTATGGTAAATATTCATACTTAATAGTGAACTTGGGAATTGCCAATGCATAGACAATTCCTAAAGCTCTAGTTTGCTTCAAAAATAGGTTTGAATTCATGCAAAGCGTATCATATGTAAATAGTTTGTATAATTTCTTTTGTTTTAGTTTGTCATTTATTTTTGTTTGGTCAACCCAAATATTTCTAGAATCTCACCATGCTTCACTGAAGCATGCATCCCCAACTAGAACCATAGGTAGTGCCTTTGAAAATTTTAGAGTTTTTATTCAGTATTATCAAAAGGATTTTATTCATATGCCCTAGCTTAAACCCTATTTATATTATCAACTTTTTTGCTTTTTGTGTTATTATATAGTTGATCTATTGCTCTTGGTTGATGGTAACTCAAGTTGTAACTCATGGCATTTCATGTCATTGATTACCAAACCCTTTATCCTATGGCCCTTCCTCTTCTTGATCGTGTTAACTTTATCTTAATTTTCCTCGATTCTTAAATCTATGTGTCTATGGTGGTCCCTTCCTTCTATTTGAGCAAGTGCCCAATGTCATACTCTTATTTCACTACTCAAAGTGTAACTTGTATCACAAGTTCCACCAAGTAGTTTTACCTTAAAGTAAACATGCTATAAAATTACATCATGTTGCAAACCAAATCTGGCTGTATTGACTCCATAATATATTTATAAGTTTTTATAAAACACACTATGAAACCGGTGCATTCTATTGACTATCAGTAAACACCATGGTCATCAAGCCCTCCCTTCCCCCTTTAGTGCACAAACATCATGATGTTTGTTGGTCAACATGCTATTGCATCACATTCCATTAGACTATCGTGGTTTCTGGACATTATCAAACAAACCAAAATCGCAAGCTCAAGGAATCGGCAGAGGTGGGCCTAGATATCTATTTGTTCTTCACCCTAAGGGAATTTGCCCCATGCATCCTCCAAGTAGCATCCATGTAGAGGATTCATATTGCATCGCATCTTTTTCCTTTATTGCAAGCTTCATATGCTGGGACCTCTTCCAAAATATGAGCAAACAAGATGTTGAGGTGTGGCAGCTAATCTAATGGTTTGCCTTGCTGTCACGCAAGACTGTGGACCTATATTCAAAACTGTGACAGTGTGAAATTGCACCAAGTGTCTTCACTCTCATCCCTCGACTGGTTTGTATGTGGCATTTTTCATTGTATTTCGTTGCTCAAAGCTATCGCATTTTCTCCAAGGATGGTCCACTTCCAAATGCGATGAAGAAAGAACTTTCCATGCATCCTTGTGAGATTGTTGGGCTGGGTTGTAATGTGTTTAATTATTGTATTGATAACATAAACCTTTTTCAAATATAACAAGACATGTCAGTCGTGGATGTGCATTGTCGATGAAGATCAATGGTCTAGATTCAAAGCTTTGGAGAATGGCAAGTTGCAGACAAGTAGTTCATGCATATGAGCCTTAATGGTATTTTCTATTGATATATATCAATCTCTCAGGCAATTCTAACATTATTACATTCATTTGAGATTCTTGAAGTGTAAAGAAGAGTTATGTTTAAAGAATTCCCAGATTTGAAGTAGTGTTAGTGTAAGTGTAAGTATGTGTTTGTGCATGTGCATGTGAATGTGTATGTATATGTATATGTATATGTATACGTCTATGTCTATGTCTATATCTATGTATATGTGTATGTGTATGTATATGTATGTCTATGTGTATGTATATGTATGTCTATACATATGTATGTGTATATGTGTATATGTGTATATATATATGTATGTATATATGTGTATGTGTGTGCGCGCACACACACTAATTAAGATTTTTAAGGAGGTGATAACAAATTGAAATGATCAGTCTTCTATCATTTGATTCTTTTCACAAAGGGTTATTTGTATATTCTATGGATATGTAGTTAAAATTAAATGCTTTTAAGATCTTAGAGATTTTAAATTTTTTATTTTAAACATAAAATAAAAAATTTAAAATCTCTTGAGAATCCTATATTCTATAATTTTAAACCTAACACAATCAATGTCCAAAACTTCAAGAGGTTCTAACAAGGGTTTGGACAATGATGTTCCTACCCTATTACCTAGGTCATTAAAGAGGGAAAGAGAAGCCCAAGGGATAGGTATTCTATTTGACAAGCTAGCGGATATATTAGATAGTTTCTAAGATCCTCTGGTCCTAGTAAATGGTTGGAATTTCTTTAGATATCCGTACAACAAAAGTGAGGCTCTTATGTCTATGAATAACACATGGAGGTTGGACTTAAGGAGATTAGTGGTCCTAATGTCTATATCAATGTGGTCCTAGTCAAGGCAATTGCTAAGAGATTTTACCCTAATACAAGATCAATTTATAGTGACAAGGGTACTTTTCTTGTTGGGTTTGATAGAAAATCTATGTGAAAATTTTATGTTGAATCTAAATGCACATGTTGACATTGACTTCGGATCACTAAGAAGAGAAAATGAGAGTTATCTAGGCAACTTCAAGGTCAAACAACTCCCTAACTCCACAAGAAGAAGTAGAGATGGGAAGCCTATCAAATTTGAAAAGAATGAAGTTGAGCCCTTTAATTATGACATTTTCAAAGACTAATTCATCAACACATACTTTTTTGTATGCGAAGTATTTGGAATAGATGTGAAGACTCAAATACCAGTGTATTTGTTAATGCTAGCTATACATATACAACAAACATACATAAACACTTGTTTTGATTTTTCCTTATACATTTCAAATGGGATCCACAAAGGTCCTTGTTGACATTAAACAAGATGGTAGAGACGTATACTTCAAATGGTACTCCTTACTTTGCTGCATTCTTTTATGTAGTAGGAGAAAAGTTTGGGCTCCACAATTGTAATTAAGAATGGAAGATGAGTATAATCAAATAGTGTCAATTCAAGAATGGATCTATCTTTTGTTATCTTTGAGGAGTTATTCGCTAATTTGGTGATGAAGGTTTTGGGGCACCTAATTAACTATAGGTTATCTAAAAAGGTGAGAATATTCTTAACTCCTCTTCAACAACAACCAAAACTTGGAGTAAAGCACAAATGGGGTGATTGTTTTCTTTTATTCCAATTACATAGTCATCGGGGTTTATGGTGCACCTATTGTACCTCATAATTTCCTAGGAATGTGCCAATCATGGTGGCATTTTTGGAGATCATGTGAAAGCTCAATTAATCTAACATAACCCATCTAATAAATACCAAGAAGGGTTCATTCATTCTTGCAAGCATTATTTTCTCTAATTTTGAGGTCACTACTAAAGAGGGATTGGAGTTAGTATGCTCTAAATTGTTTCCCTACAAGATGAGATATGAGAAATATAAGAATTGTGATCCTAAGAATTTTATACATCAAACTAGGATTGGGATCAAATTAGGGCCTCAGTTGCATGAACATGATAAAATTGAAGATTTGATTAGGAATCCTTCTTCTGAAGCTAAGATTCATCGAAGAATGGAAGCTTGAGTCAAAGTTCAAATTCCAGAGGAAAAGATGAAGAGGATTGACCCTTCTTACAAGGGAACTCATGTAGATCTAAAGGACCATGTCCTTAAGACAAGGTTTATGTTTGATAATGTAGATAATATAGTAGCTAATTTACCAAGATCAGCAATGGATAGGATTCAAATTGATACTCAAGAAATCCCACCTCAATTCCCACAAATGGTAGTACCATTGAAAAAGATTCCTCCTCAACCCTTAGTTGAGTACCCTAATAATGGTGTTCCTAAAATTGGAGAGATAAGGTAGACTATTATCTCCCATCCTAGAGTAATGGTTGAAGTTGTGCCTCAAGATAGAATGATAATTGATGTTTAGATAAGAGGGGATGCAACCAATAATGTCAAGGTGTTTGCTCCACCTTAATGCTTGATGACAAGTTTGTCCAATCTAGGGAATTCAATGACTTGTACTTAAGAACATGAAGGAGAAATATTAAAAATTGACCAGGGAAAGGATAGAAATGAGAGCATAAGAGGATAATGATGAGCTAAGGGAAAAGGTGTAAGAGGAAGTAAATTTTGAAACATCCAAAATGTCTCAAATGAAGCAAGACAAATTGTGAAGGATAATGAATTTTTGTTTTGTGAGGGACGGGACCTTTCCTCTGCCATTGTATTAGATGCCACCAAAAGAGATACTTTTGGTCTCCCAATTTGGTCAATAGAAGAACAAGCTCAAGAATTGTATTTTGGGTGTATCTATAGTTCCTCATATGAAGCTCGTACAATTTTTTCAGTGTGCCCTAATGATCAAAGACCTTAAATTATAAAGGTGTGAGACATCATTGACAACCTAATTGTCAAGAGGTTAAGTGACACATATGCACTTCAGGAAACAACATTAATAGTGAATATTGCTATGTTTATTGAGGTAGCTATCAAAAAGATTCAAGATAACTTTGATAAATCCCAAAAAAGAAAATGCAAAACTACTTGAAGAATACAATAAGGTGGCGACACTTCTTCCTTCCCCACATGCCATTAAATTTTGTTTCTTCCTCATCTTAGTCACCTATATCAAATTTTTTAGCTCAAATATTTAAATCTTAAAGGATGTCAAAGAAAGTTTGAGGATGATTCGAAGGAGAAAGTAGATAAAAGGATTGTGGTTTGGTTGATGATTTATTGCGACATGGATTGTCTTGTCTCTTAGCCCATTTTAAAAGGGCATCGTAAAGTTATAGTACCCTAAAGGACACATTCAAACCATATGAAGGTGGGAAGCAAATTGTAATTCCTTCAAATCTTATGGACACTTGGGGTTGCTTGATGATAATTATTTTGAGGTTTGTGATTTTAGATATTGAAGTTTGTGGCTTCATATTTGTTTTTGTTACAAGATTTGATATGTTAGAAGAGATCCTTTCCTCCCATAATAGTTTCTATCTTGAGAAGAGTTGAATTCTTTTGAGGAGTTGGAGGTGTGTGAGAGTCCTATCTTGACATATGAGGGGGAAGTAAAATCATGTGTATTCTGGAGGGTCAATTTCAAAAAAATACATCCTCCCATGTTTAGATCAATCAATGGAGGTGGAAATTTAAACATGGATGTGTTACATTCTAACTTTAATAAGATTTCGAGGCTTGAATTTGGTAAGGTCAATTTTTTTTAGCAATGAATATGCAGGTCATATAGCCAAGGTTAATCAATTTCTTTCCTATGAGGTATAGTGTACTTTGGTTGAAAATATGCATTTGTTAGATGAAAGTTTTGCATTTGAATCAGTCACTAGACTTGATAGTCAATGTCATATTCAACTAATAACCTAGTTTTGGAATCTTTGATAGTTTTGTAACAATTTGGTAGTTTTACTCTAATTTTTTTAGCGTTTGTGGTGTTGTTGGCATCAACCTCAATCTTCTCCAATGGCTTGACATTTTAAAGTTGTTCAAAAAAAGAAGCTATATCTTGTAATGGGTTTAGTCCCACTTGGTCTTGATTGAAAGTGAAAAATGAATTGTAATTGTAAAAAAATTACATGAGTCATGTGTAGTGTCCCTCCTTGACATTATTTTATTTTGATGCATTGATAGACATATTTAGATTCATTTATGATAAGTTCTTGGTAGATGATTATGGTTTTGATTATGTTTTGAAGATAGACATTACATATTGATAGATGATACATTATGCCTTATGTGGATTATGATATACTTAGTACTATGTTGATGTTGAGATTTATGTTTGGTAAATTATGCATATTCAATGTTTTATATTTACTTATGATGTTATCATACTATGTGCTAACCTTACTCCATGATCATATTTCATATAACGATATATTAATATTGTGGATATGGAAGGGACAATGTCATACCACTCATTGCGAGTAGGGTGTGACGTTACAATTCTCTTTCCACCTATGTGTTTACTCTATGATTGTATGTGTGTGTGTGTGTTGTGCATAGACGTGTGGTGGTATGCAGGATTGCAAGTACTAGACATCGACTCCACCTGGCTTCATAGGTCTAAGTGTGTCTCTAATCCTAATGGCAAGTTGCAACAAAGAATGATATAATGTCCTATCACACTCTAGGCCTAGTCGATAGCTTGTCAATTCTAGCATTATGGTTATATTGTTATGTGGTATTGTATTTAATTATTACGTTGGGCTGATTTTATAAAGTTATGGTTGTTAATTAATTAATAATATTATAAGCTTTAATGTGTAATTTATAAGTAATATTTATTTTGAGTTTAATATATAATATTAATTGATTATTTTATGGGATTATTTTGTTGGAGTTTTTATATTTAATTGGGAATTCAATTGTGAATTATTTATTTATTTTATTTAGCTTTATGGGCTAATTGGGATTTTTATTTTGTAATTATTATTTTTAATTGTCTTCAAAGATGGAAATGGAGTGAGCTTTAAGCTTTGCATTGAAATTGCTAATTGATTTTTTATGCAAGAGAGATTATTTTTAGGATTTTTGCTTTATGTTTTATTTAGGGATTTTTGAATAATTTTTAGGGGAGTTTTTGCATTATTATTTGTATTGGTTGGAATTTTGGAGAAGGTTGTGATATTTTCTGGAGGAATCGGTGATTTTGGGTTATTTTGGGGAGAAAGATTGCTTTGGGGTTTCTGAAGAATTTTTTGTGGAATTGTTCATTGTGGATTGCATTAGTGTTTTCTAGATTGTGGTTGTGCTTCATCTTTCTTTAGATTTGTCCATTCTTCTTTTTCCAGGTTGGAGATTTCTTATTCTCATTTCTTGAATTTGTGTACATTGATTTTGAAAAGAAAGATTGTCTTCTTCGTGCCTAGAAAATTGTTGTCTAAAATTTTTGGGTGTAAAACTCCCATGTTTGTGTAAGGAAGTTTGTATTATGCTTCCATTATTTGTTTTCAGTGTGAAGAGTTTTGATTTTGAGTCTTGTTAAGAAAATTATTCCCGTAAATGTATTTTCTTGTATTGGAATCTATTTGATTTTATATCTGTGAGTTAGTCGTCTTCTTTCGTATTATTTTGAATAAAGTCGGATCTTATTTCGGGATTTTGTAAGTTTTTGCATAAGTTCTATTTGTGTTTGTCGTATTTTGTCTTTGGAACATATGCACTAAAACAGGTAACAAAAGTGCTACTATAATTAGCATATGCAACAACCTATGTAGCCTATGTGCTAGACTGGGTGGCATATGCATCGTCTCATGTCATGAAAGCATCATACTGTGTTGCAGATGCGCTATTTATAGTAACAAGGGTGCTATATGATTGAATTAACATGCTATAATAATAAGTGAAAGTGCTAAAATAGTATTCAAATGCGCTATTTTGATTATTTTGTATTTTTGACTTGTTTTAGGATTTGTGCTGATCTGAGTTAGATCAGAGACTTGTTTTTGAAACTGTGGTTTTCTATAATGATTTTCCAAAGATGATTAATTTGATTTTTGGAGGATTTTTGTGGTATTTTTAGATGTTGTGTAAAATATGCTCTTTTGGAATTGCGATTATGAAACAATTTTTCTGTAATGGTTCAAATTGTATATGGGAACCAATTGATTATGCACTACCGATGGTTGTGAGATATCTATATAATTAATGATTTGTATTTATCCCTAGACCTTAGGAGCATGGTAGGGGGAGTGGCTTCCAAGTGAGTGTCGAGACCCGTAAGTGGCTGCTAGGAGATCTCACTGGAAGTTAGTGGTTAAATAAGTGATAACCTTCATAAATTTATTTATGGGTTGGGTATATTTCACATTAACAAGATAATTATGGTGCCCCACTCATGGCCTAGAATGCTAGTTCAGACTTACGATGATATTGGGAAGGCCTTGTTAGCATGATTGCACTCCCTTGTCTTCATGAGAGGTTGAGTTGGTTCTGCATGGGTGTCACTTGGTGTTGAGGTCTAGAGAGAGACTACTAGGATAACCTTGATGGTGGCATGCGATGACACTTTCCCCTACTTGTGTCCTTGGTCTCAACCTTTGTTTTATGGAAGTCTCTAGCTAGTCTTTGTTTTATGATGAGCCTATGGTTGTGTTGGTAATCTTTTGTTTATGTTATATGGTTGTGTTCTTGGAAGATAGGTGTCAGTATAAGCCTAGTGTGTGTGGGGCCTTATATCATTCTCCAGAGCATGGGGGGGAGTTCCTTTTGGTTCCACATGGTCGATGCCTTCTTCCATTGGGATTTTCTTCATTGGATGTTCATGAGTGAAATGGTACTTCTACTTTTCTTCAGCTCTTATACCTTTGGTTTCTGGGAGCAGTTGTATATTATGATTTCCTATATGTAATAGATATTATATATTTGTAATGATCACATGTACATGATGTAATGGTTATTGTTATGATGACTCATGTAGTGATGAATGTAAGAGTTAGAGACAATATTGATATTGAAATATACTTAATGGATTTTATATATATTTACTTTCTATGATATATGTGATGTATTGAATATTAGAATGGGTAGATGGAATAAGTATGAATCATGCTAGTTGATGTATGTTATCTTACTTGATGTTGTAGTCAAGTAATGATGTTATGATACCCTAAGGAAGAGTGTTAATAATGCATATATGTTTTTGAATTATTCTACCTATGCACTTTAGTTTTATGTGATCATACATGACTTGTATGTGTACTTCTTGTAGAGTAATGAGTTTATGTAGTTGATATATGTTGTTGTAATTTAACTTTAAAAAAAAATATTTCCATATTTTCTAGATTATGTGTTTAGTTCTCTTGGGTTTTCATGGTGGGCATTACATCATGTGACTTCTTTGTGGTGCATATGTGCCCTCTTTTCTATTTAATGGAATAATTCTATCTTGTAAATGGTTCTAAATATGGGTATTGTAAATTTTGGACAAGTAGGTAAGTCTCTTTTGAAGTTCAGAAGGAGAATGTTGTAGTCTTATCTTTTATAATATCATAGAGTTCAATTAAGACATATATGAATAGCACATGTCACAATGTTGTTGTCTCCTTTGAATGTCATACAATATTATTTTGATCAATATAATCAAGGATTATGGATATCTTAGTTGCACATTTATTGTAATGGGTGTTTGATTGATAGCTTTTGTTCAAGGATTAGTTTAAGTTTTCTTTCAATTGAATATTGAGGATATTGTTGTTGTGTTAAGGATTTCTAAGAATAATAGAATTGTTGGCCAAAGTAGGTTTCCTTGTCGTAAGGTAATAATATTTAATTTGATGAATAATGATGAATAGTAAGTACTCAATAGATACTAAGAGGGGGGGGGGGGTGAATCAGTATAGACAAAAACTTCCTTAAATCACTTTGACTGTAAAGACTGAATTAGCTGCTAAACAATATCACCGATCTAAAACAGGGTACTATCGGTAAAATATAGTATGACTGTGAAAGACGTAAACCGGTAACACTTAGATCTTCACCACACCTAATATCTCCTTTCCACTTCACCCATATGCATAAACAAGTAATACATCAGAAATATAAAGACCACTAGATCAACATGCATTACCACTTAACAAAAAATACTAATCATCACATGAAAAAGCATCACACATGACACACTGATTTTTCACGTGGAAACCCAATTGGGAAAAACCACGATGGGGATTATTACCCACAAGTTGTTCTTTGAACTCTTCTAAAGTCCGTTATGTTAGGAGCCCAATCCAGTTAAGGACTTTACAATAGGTTCTGCCAGGAACCAATCTTGCTAGGGATCACCTAGTTAAGGGATGGCTAAATACCTGGTTAAAGGTTAGAACCCTGTTAAAGGTTACCTTGCAAGAGGATTTGAAGAACTCATTGATTTGAGTCACCTTGTTAAAGGATTTACACAAAGCCTGTTAAAGCTACCCGATTAAGGGATTTTCCAACTACTGAAATGGTTAGAAGTCAACAGGTAATACACTGATCTGATAACAACACTCAATGCCAATGCAGATCCACTTTAGTTCCTTTGCTTCTACAATCACACTCTATAAGTATCAACACACTTCTCTTGTCTGGAAAGAATCAAGTATCTCTTCACTTGGATACACACATAACATTTGCCAACAACTTCACAATGCAAATCATCATCGACCTTATAGGAAACAGATAGGTCGGTAGCATAAACCCTAAACCCTAAATATTTAGGTTATCAATACAATCGGTCCAATCCTGACCGTTCAAAACACATTGCATTGAATAAAATAGTCTTGAATAGATCTCAAGACGTTCTCCATCATTCGTTCTTTGCTGCTTCTGGAAGCTAATAACCCATCACGCGATCTCCATCATTTACAAAGACTTCGCACATTCCTGAGGTAGATAGAATCAATCTTCTTCATGCAAGATCCTCAAGAAATCCTTCACGCGCACAAGGCTAACAAGGCAACATGATCTGATCTTCATTGCAATGCTAACTCATCACAGAATATCATCGGTCAAATCACACAGTCTTGGAATGCATCAACCAGAAACCCTGAAGCTGAGACTACCAACCGGTAGTCATACCAAATGAAACCACGATACAAAACTTTCCATATACCAGATCACATTCCAACATACCGGTTCACTTGAACAAACATACCGCTTCATTTTTTCACATATACCGGTTCATACTTCAGCATATTGACATCAGTGACAACATACAATATCATCATGTCATCATACTTTGCACATATGCCAATAATCTCCCCCTTTGGCATTGATGGCAATATACAAATATATCTCTCTGCTTCACATCTTCTCCCCCTTTGACAATAATACCAAATTGGAGGCACATACAGCTATGTTCCACTATGTTGCTCCCCCTGAGGAGTAGCATCCTTCAACACACCAATCCTGAAAAGATTTGATAATGCAATACCTGAGTGATGTGGAGCACATACCTTTAGTTCACCTCTTAAATAGGTAAATGTAGCCTTCGGTAGAGGCTTGGTGAATATGTCTACTAATTGCACCTTACTGGAAACATGTTCCAATACAACCTCTTTGTTCTGAACTTTCTCCCTCAAGAAATGATACTTGAGATCAAAGTGCTTGGTTCTAGCATGCAATATCGGATTCTTGGAAATATTAATTGCACTTGTTTTGTCACAAAAGATACTCACCCGTTCAGATACAGGGACTTTGAAACCACTTAATACATGCTTCATCCAAATTGTCTGAGTGCAGTTCATAAATGTTGCTACATATTCTACTTCTGTTGTAGACTGAGAGATACAACTCTACTTCTTACTCATCCATGAGACTAGTCTACCACCAAGAAAAAATGCACCACCGGTTGTGCTCTTCCGGTCATCCACATTACCAACCCAATCGACATCTATAAACACTTTGAGATTGAAATCATTACTGTATGGATACCACAATCCATAGTCAATAGTTCCCTTCAGATATCTAAGAATCCACTTCACTGCTACCAAATGGGATTCTCTTGGACTTTTCTAGAAACGTGCAGTAATGCCCACTACTTGTGCAATGTCCAGTCTACTGTGTACTACATAGGGCAACTTACCAATCATTTATCGATATTCCTTCTCATTCACCAATGTTGATTCATCTTCTTTTGACAATTTACAACCAGTCACCATTGGTGTACCAACCGGTTTGTTGTCTTCCATGCCAAAGGTCTTCAACACCTCTTTGACATACTTGGACTGAGTGATAAAGATATTGTCTTTCATTTGTTGTATTTGTAGTCCAATGAAGAACTTAATCTCTCCAATTAGTGACATCTCAAATTCCTTCTTCATCTCATCTGCAAAATCATGACTCATCTTGTCATCTCCACCAAAAATTATGTCATCAACAAATACTTCATAGATCAGAATTTGATCTCCTTCTGACTTCAGATAGATATTGCTATCTTCACTTGTTATTTCAAATCTAATCTTCACAAGATGGGAGTGTAAATGTTCATACCATGCTCTAGGTGCCTACTTCAATCCATACAAGGCTTTATGTAGCCTACACACCATATCATCATCTTCTGATAGGGCAAACCCATCTGGTTGCTCTATATACACCTCCTCTTCAAGTATTCCATTTAGGAATGTTGATTTTACATCCATCTGATACACTTTGAATCCCTTGAAGGTTGCATATGCAAGAAGCATTCGAACTCCTTCTAATATAGCTACTAGAGCAAAAGCTTCTCCATAGTCTTCTCCTTCTTCTTGAGCATATCCCTTACATACCAGTCTGGCTTTGTTTCTTACCACTCTGCCATCTTCATTCAACTTGTTTCTGAAAACCCATTTGGTGCCAATAACATTTTTATGCTCAGGTCTGGGTACCAAAGACCATGTACCATTTTTTTCTATCTGGTCAAGTTCCTCTTCCATAGCCTTGATCCAGTCTTCATCTTTATGTGCCTCTTTAAATTTTTTAGGCTCAAATTTAGAGATCATGCAAGAATTTTCTCTGACCTTTCTTCTTGTAAGAATTCCTGCATCCTTATCTCCTGTGATATGCTTTGGATCATGATTCAAATTTACATACCTAGGAATGATCTTAACAGATTCCTCTTGCTTTTCTCTTCATCCTCATCTTCATCAGCATCAGCATCTATTGGTGTAGGAGCATTGTTACTAGTACTTGGTTGTTTTGCAACCGGTTCCCAGAAGGTTACAACCGGTTCATCTGCCACTTCCTCAGTGCCGGTTTCCTCAGGTTTCTCAGAGGTTTCATCAAATCTAACATTGATACTTTTGACAATTCTCTGAGTCCTATTGTTAAAACACTTGAGAGCTTTGCTCTTGGTGGAATATCCTAGGAATATTCCCTCATCACATTTTGCATCAAACTTGCTCTGGTGTTCACTCCTCTTGATATAACACTTGCTACCAAACACTCTAAATTAGCTTACTACAGGAGTCTTACTAGTCCAATACTCATAAGGTGTTTTATCCTTACCTTTCTTGATGAGTACCTAGTTCATAGTGTAGAGTGTAGTGCTCACCGCTTCTCTCCAAAAGGTGTGAGCAACCTTCCCTTGAATCAACATTGTTTTGGCTGCTTCAACTACAATCTGGTTGTTCTTTTCTGCTAGGCCATTCTACTATGGAGTCCGGGGGGCAGACAATTGCCTCTTGATGCCATTTTCTTCACAGTACTTATTGAACTCACTAGAAGTGAACTCACCTCCTTGGTCAATTCTAAGGCATTTGATTCTCTTACCGCTTTCTTTTTCAACCAGTGCTCTTAAGGTTTTGAACTTTCCAAAAGCTTCAGACTTGTGTTTCAAGAATGTGACCCACATCATTCTTGACCAATCATCAGTAAGAATCATAAAGTACCTATCTCCTTGAACACTCCTAGTTTTCATAGGACCACACAAATCAGTATGCACAAGATCAAGTAATTTTTTTGCTGTGAAATATTTACCTTTGAAGGTTGAGGAAGACATTTTCCCTAGTTGACATTCTCTGCACAGAGGATTCTCTGATTTGTTCAGCACAGACAATCCTCTAACTACCTTGATCTTACTGGCCTTCACAATATTATCAAAATTTACATTACAAAGTCTCCTATGCCATATCCAACTATCATCAAACTTAGCCATTAGACATTGGCTAATATTTGCATTTAACTGAAATAGGTTACCTTTGGTCTGCATACTGGTGGCCATCAGTTCACCACTCTTTCCTTTTATTTTGCACACTCCATCTTTGAATTCCAGAGTGAATCCATTATCATTCAGTTGAGCAACACTCATAAGGCTATGCCTAAGACCTTCTACCCAATACACATTATCATCACTGCTTTTTCCATTTAGAGAGATGGACCCTTTACCTTTTACCATACAAGGTGCATCATTACCAAATCAAACTACACCTCCATCATACTCTTCTAAAGACAGAATCTTTCTCTGGTCACCAGTCATGTGGTGAGAACAACCCTTGTCAATAATCCATTCATTAGAATTATCAAAGAGGGAGACAAGAGCCTTCTTGTTTGACACATCTTCCTTGATAGCTACAAATACTATGTCTTCACTTTCTTCATCTTCTGATTCATCATCAGTGACACCTTCATCAACTGCAACAAGACAGTTCTCCTATTTCCTCCTTTGAACTTTTTGAACCTCTCTGGTTTGTCCTTATTATCACCATTAGGACAGTTAACAACAATGTGACCAATATTATTGCAAGAAAGTATTTTAAAGGGAGCTTACCTCTATATTTAACAGTTCCCTTAGGAAGTCTCTTGGCCAGAAGAGCTTCAAATTCCATAAAGATCTCCTCATCATTCATAACTCTGCTTTGTCTAGGTTCACAACCGGTACTAACTTCTTTACCCTTTCTAGATAGTGTAGCCGATGCTTTAAAGGCTGAATCAGTCTTCTGAACACTGCCATCATAATTGTTTAGCTCATAAGCAGTCAACTTAGCAATGATAGAATCAAGGGACACCTTTGTTTTGTCAATAGATCTCAACTCCTGAATAGCGACAACCCTTATTGCATAGACTGGTAATAAGGTTCTTAAAAATTTTCTAACAATGGTGGAATCATCCATTGTACCTCCTTCACTCTTGATGTCTCCAACAACGGTTTTGAATGGTCCATTATCCTTATCCCATATTGTTGAATGGTCTCTCCTTCAACCATCCACATATCTTCAAACTTTCCTCTAAGGCTTTCTTCCTTAGCCTGCTTCACATGCTCATCACTGCCATAGATAGACTCCGGAGTATCCCATAAATCTTTGGGATTGTCTTTTTCTTGAAGATCAATAAACTCAACATCAAATAGGCTGCTGATAAGAGCTTCCATGACTTGTCCATTCTCCTGAATTTCTCTTCTTTTATCATCAGTGAGACTATCGATAGGGACAACATAAGTATTCTCAACATAGCTCCAGTGTTGAACACCCATGCTTTTAATGTATATCTTCATTCTATCCTTCCATATCTTAAAGTTGTCTCTATTGAACTTAGGACCTTCCCTCTTCATCATTAGAATAGGATCTTTTCCTCGAGTGGTTAAGCTTACAACACAAAGGACCTGGAGGATGCTCTGATACCAATTGATGAATAATGATGAATAGTAAGTACTCAACAGATACTAAGAGGGGAGGTGAATCAGTATAGACAAAAACTTCCTTAAATAACTTTGACTGCAAAGACTGAACTAACTGGTAAACAATATCACCGATCTAAAACAGGGTACTACCGGTAAAACACAATATGACTATGAAAGACATAAATTGGTAACACTTAGATCTTCACCACACCTAATATCTCCTTTCCACTTCACCCATATGCATAAACAAGTAATACATCAGAAATATAAAGACCGCTGGATCAACAGGAATTACCACTTAACAAAAAATACTAATCATCACATGAAAAAGCATCACACATGACACACTGATTTTTCATGTGGAAACCCAACTGGGAAAAACCATAATGGGGATGATTACCCACAAGTTGTTCTTTGAACTCTTCAGAAGTCTACTATGTTAGGAGCCCAATTCGGTTAAGGACTTTACAATAGGTTCTGCTAGGAACTGATCCTGCTAGGGATCACTCAGTTAAGGGATGGCTAAATACCCGGTTAAAGGTTAGAACCCTGTTAAAGGTTACCTCGCATGAGGATTTGAAGAACTCATTGATTTGAGTCACCCTGTTAAAGGATTTACACAAACCCTGTTAAAGCTACCCAGTTAAGAGATTTTCCAACTACTGAAATGGTTAGAAGTCAATAGGTAATACACTGATCTGATAACAACACTCAATGCTAATGCAGATCCACTTTAGTTCCTTTGCTTCTGCAATCACACTCTATAGGTATCAACACACTTCTCTGGTCTGGCAAGAATAAAGTATCTCTTCATTTGGATACATGCATAACATTTACCAACAACTTCATAATGCAAATCATCATCAACCTTGTAGGAAACAGGTAGGTTAGTAGCATAAACCCTAAACCCTAAATATTTAGGTTATCAATACAGTCGGTCCAATGCTGACCGTTCAAACACATTGCATTGAATAAAACTATCTTGAACAGATCTCAAGATGTTCTCCATCATTTGTTTTTTGCCACTTCTAGAAGCTGATAACCCATCATGTGCTCTCCACCGTTTATTGAGACTTCGCACATTCCTGAGGTAGATAGAATCAATCTTCTTCATGCAAGATCCTCAAGGAAATCCTTCACATGCACAACGCTGACATGGCAACATGATCTGATCTTCATTGCAATGCTAACTCATCATAGAATGTCGTCGGTCGAATCACACAGACTTGGAATGCATCAATCGGAAACCCTGAAGCTGAGACTACCAACTGGTAGTCATACCAAATGAAACCCTGATACAAATCTTTCCATATACCGGTTCACATTCTAACATACCGGTTCACTTGAACAAACATACCACTTCACTTTTTCACATATACCGGTTCATACTTCAGCATATTGACATCAATGACAACATACACTATCATCATGTCATCATACTCTACACATATGCCAACATAATTAACCATTGAGCTTGTGTTTAGGTTGTTATTAAGAGAGGTTGTATAATTCAAGGCACCAGTCTAGTTGGTTTTATCTATTCAAGCATGGAAAGAATCACTCAAAATTGAAAAGAAATTTTTACTATATTTTGTTTTTTCATATATATATTTCACATCACATTAAAAGGATTTTAGAGGATTTTGGAGAATTTAAGCTAAATCTAATTAGCCCTCACCTATTTGTATGAAATTTTTATCTATTGTTGCATCATTTGTGTCTTGCAGCATCTGAAATGATGTTGAATGAAGGGAAACTCACGTAAGCTTTGTAGAGCCTAAAGTGCAAAGAGAATTTGATTTGAATTCTTTGTTATTTTGGCAATTGACCTAAGAATATTAAGAATAAGAAGTAGCTTATCTATAGAGGCACTCAAACTATTGATGCAGTCAAGGTAGGGATATCCAATGAAGGACATCCCAAAATGCATAAAACTTCACACAATCCTCCAGAAACATCGAACAAGGCCCAAAACAACATCGCTCAATGATCCGCAAGTTACGGGAACCACCCGCAACCCGATTCATCTTTGCTCCATACACTGCAAGACCAACCAGTAAGAACATACCAATACTAGACTAATACCAGGATTAATGTCTCACCGAATCCAAATGCCAGTTTGAACTACTCCAGTGCTCCTGCATCAACTATAACACCCTACCTCACATATAGCTAATACAACCCTAAACTATTAAATGATTTTATTCAATAGATGGTTAGATATATTGGGAAGATTATAAATGAGAATGTGGTAGATCGGGCTGAGTAGATGGTCCTCAAGTCAAGCATCATACACTACCCCTTACCTCTATCATGTCAGCCATTTGTACTCTTATGCTTTCTCTGTTGTCCTACACAGAGCATAGGTCATTTTTATCCATCCATTCTTCTTTGGTATGGTAGTACTATTTTGAGGCTCAGGTTTCTTCCATAAGCCATAGTTCATCCATCCATTCTTCTTTAAGCAGGATAAAAGAAGTAATAACTAAGCTATAGTTTAGTCTTTCAATCATGTTTCAATCATGAATTTTTCATGGTAAGCCTTTATTTAAATTATCTGCTTCTCATATTCATGAGGTACATATAATAAAATAGTAATAACAATACATTATCCCCGCGTGTGTGTAAATATATATGTTTACACATTTAACAATTTTATAATATCAGAGAGATCTCTTATCTTTTATTTAAACTAATTATATTTTTATCATAAGTTTATAATAAATACAAATTTGGTATTTCTAAAATTTTTTAAAAAAAAAATTATGAATTATATCTTCCTCTTTTTACACATTGTTGTTATTAGATGTATCTAATTCTTGACTTAGATGTTTCCAAATTTTATAATTTACAATTTTTAAACTCTCCATTTCTTGGAGGTTTAAGATAGATACTAAATGATAGAATATCTTAATAAAATCCATAAATAACATTCCCAATTTTTAACTTTGATGTTTCTAAATTAAATCTCTTCCAACTTGTTCATATATTGATGATGTTTTTTTTAAGTTGTCGATTTAAGTATTTATAATTAGAATATCTTATTTAGTAGTGTAGAAAATTTGCATTGATGACATTTTTTAATCGTTATTTTAAAATAAGAAAGTTAAATCATTTGTTTCAATCATATGAAAAAAAAATTGAATAAATAAATATGTGTATTATTAGATATTCATTTTAGAGAATAAGGGAAATTGGTTATTTATATTTATAGAAAAGAAAAGATAATGACTATATAGATTGTGTAATTATGGAATAAATGAATATATTTATAGTTATTAAGAGAATTAAGTGTGTTAATTGGATAATTTTGATTTTGTAGATGGATTGTAAACTAAGTTCTTGGGTTGGCATTATTACTAAGGTTAATAGTAAAGTAATATTAATATTAAAATTATTAATCATGCCAATGAGAATATTGGTGGATTGATATGGGGTTTAATTTTATTAAATAACATGGATATTAATATTCTTAACAATGACATTAAGGGGAATGTTATTATTGGTATAGAGATAATAATAAATGGAGTGCTAGTAATTCCATTTTCCATTGTTAATAATGTTTTTTATTAAGGTAAAAATAGGTTTTGAAGGGGCCCTGAAACCCTTTACAAACGAAACTTAACAGATAAAGCAATAAGAGACAAAAAGGAACAAACCAACGAAAAGCCAGCAAAAACCCATAGAGAACTAACTAAAGCCCCACAAAGCTAGCGAAACTAGCCAGACTCGAGAGAAGAAACTAATTGTTTTTTTCAAGGCATTAGCCAAGGTTTTGTTAATCCCATACAGGTCTTTGATATTTTTCCTAAGATTAGGGATATCATTAGCAGAAGCAGCCACAACTTTCTTGACACTTTCCCTGGTCCTCTTTGCAGCACCACCTGGAGTAGCTTCACCACTGCCAATCTTGATAGTATCTTCATCCATGTCAAGGTCCACCACCGGTTTAGGAGAACTGGAATTATCAAAGACCTTAGCAATATCCTCCAAGTTTTTAGTGACAGCTGACAGGATATTCGCGATAATGCCCAACAATTTTTTTATCACCACATTCCCTTCTTCCAGTGATTTAACCTTCTCCTCCATATCCTGCTTCCTTTTTATTTGATCCCTGTCATCATCCTTCGTCTTCTTGTTCGTTTGTTTCCCATTTTTTTCCAAGTTCTTCAAAAGTTCATAGGTCCATCTGTCATAATCCAGTCTAGCCTCAGTGAGTTTTTTGAGGTTATCTAGGAATAACCCTTTACTCACACTTTCCTTATCCTCACTTAAACTGTCCTTAGTCATGTCCTTCTCAGGTTCCTTGTTCTCCTTCCTCTCAGAATTCACATATTTTTCCTCATTATCCTTGTATTCCACATCCTCCATAGGGTGGTTGTTGTCATTGCCAGGGCAATCACTGTGGATTGGGATTTCATTATCGAACTCATTATCACCACCTTCTTCCTCAACACCCACCTGCTCATCTTTCTAGCTATCTTCACCATCAGAATCATCTACATCCATTTTACTACCTTCTTTTCCAATTTCCTCTGTTTCAATCTTTTCTTCATGGGTTTCCGTCCTAAAGGCACTCTTACTTTTTTTTTCTAGAGGTCGCCTTCTCCTTGCTGGATTCGCCTCCCTCCAGCTTTCTCTTGCCTTTCCCTCGAGAGGCGGATAACCTCTTGTTTTCTAGCATGGTGAGGGTTTTATAGTGCTCATAAATGAGCAACAAAAGCCCGCAATGGAGAACCAGATTTGAGGGACTCTTACTGTGTTTATTGAGGGACCTTGAAAGGGACCTGAAAAGATAGTAGGGCAGGGAAACCCTTTTGTCATGTCTGAAATGGTTTAATAGAACAAAGTGGTAAGTGTGGGCTCTGGAGAACCAGCCCTCAATAGTGATATATTCCATTATGGCATTCAAAACCCAACCCCAGATTTTCTTGATATTGGAGGCTTCATAGTAACCCCCTGTGGCTTTGCCAATTTTAGCCCTCTCTTTTTCCTTACGTAGGAATAGATTTACCGCATTATTGGAGAATTTAAGGTCTCTAAAAAAATTAAGCCCTGAGTGGGGCATACCAATCATAGTCGCTATGAGTCCCGCGTCCAATTTGAACTTTACCCCATAGATTTTAAAGGACCCATTACACCAATTTTCAAAAATTTTGGAAATGGCGAGATTTACCCTACCTTTGTCATAATCCACCAGCTTCTCCATAAAGCTTGTGAGGGACCCTTTTTCTAGCTTCGCCCACACTTTCGGCATCACTTCTATCTTGATGTATTGTCTAGTTCCTCCCTCCTTAAATCTCCTCCCATATTCGAATTCGAATTTTCAGCTCTATTCCTCTACAAACTCAACACTTCTTTCTCGTAGTTACTTGGGATTTTGAAAAGGATGACCCACAAAGTGTGCGAAGTAATATTAAAAATGGTTGGGGTTCTGCTACTTTACCAAGTAATCATTACCTTTCCATCAAAGCATAAATTATTCATATACCCTATCATGATTATGCGGTCCTTCCCTCCCCATAAATCTATCATTTCTAAGGATCTGTTTAATATTCATATTGATATCTTCCCCATGCAAAATCATTTGAGAATCAGAATTAACTCCTAGGTTCGCCAGACAATCCACCACCATATTTTTCTCTCTAAAGGCATGTTGAATAATTATTTCTTTAAAACTAGCGATGATTACCCTAGCTTTCAGGATAATGTTTTCAATTGACCATGATGGCTCCAACTCCCCCTTCAAACACTTAATAATATTAAGTGAATCTCCCTCAAGCCATAATTTATCATGATTAAGATTCTTAGCTATAATTAGGGTATTCAGAGCAGCTGAGGCTTCGACAAAATGACTAGTTTGACTCCCCAAAGGACCAGCCACCGCCACTAAGCAACTTCAAGCAAAATTCCTGACAGTGCCCCCATATCCAGTTTTACCTGGATTCCCCTTAGAGGCCCCATCAAAGTTAGCCTTAATCCACCCCTGAGGAGGAGAACACCAAACTAGACCTTCTCTTCTCTTCTCCTTACTAGTTGTAGTAGTAGAGAGGTTCCACCTGTCATTGAAGTCTTCTTTAGCTGCTGGTCCATTATCAGTACCATAGATACATTCAAATATGCTCCTATAAATTTTATCCACCACCACTTCAGGAATGGCACTTTTATCCCTAAAAATCCTATTGTTGCACTCTTTCCATATATTCCAGATCACATTCGGGAGAGTAAGTTTCCAAGTTTCCACAATCTTTGGATTAGAATTAGGGCAGTGCCATTGCTGCTAAGATTCCCCTGGGGAGTTCAGAAAAACCCAACTCAAATTCCACCTGCTTAAGATGATTTTCTAGATTTCCTAACTAAAAGTACACTGATTAAGAATATGGCAAGCGGTCTCTTCTTCCCTGCAACAAAGAGAACACCTATTAGGAAAAACAAAACCTCTCTTTTGAAGGTTGTCCAGAGTTAAAACCTTGTTTTGGATGAATATCCAAAAAAGGATATTAACCTTAGGAACTAACTTCTTGTTCCAAACTTTAGCCCAAATAGGAATTTCTTCCACAAATTCATTTTGGATAGCCACAATTGAGGACACAGAATATTTCCCATTCGGGGTTTCCCTCCATATCAATCTGTCATCTTTATTGTCTCTAGGAACTTTAGCAGAGAGAGCAATCTGAAGGAACTTTAACCCCAGACACTACTGGCTAAAATAAATCCATTTCCCTTTTCTCTAGTAGTCTCTAATCAACTCCCCAAACCTTCTTTTAAATCAGTCTTTCTAGTCATTAAGGATTGGAACTTCCTCTAGAGGTTTATCCAATATCCACCTATCTTCCCAAAATCTTATACTCCTACCATCCCCTAGATTCCAAATTCGACCAGCAGCAGCCCAACTTTTAGCCGATTGGACTGCATTCCATATAGCAAAACCTTCAACAATAAAAGATTCATCTAAAAATTCTTCCTCAGAAGGTTGCATATAAAGATATTTCTTTTTCCAGATTAAATTCCATTCTCTTTCCTCCCCTTTCATTCTCCAAATTTGTTTAGCTAGTAAAGCCTTATTCATAGAACTAATATTCCTTAAACCCAACCCCCCCGAGGCCTTAGGAGAACAGATTTTATTCCAAGCAATAAGGGGAATTCTATTTTTGACTTCCACCCCCAACCAAAGAAACCTTTTTTGGATTCTTTCAATTGCTTCCGCAAACTTTCTGGGGATTTTGAACAAACTGAGAGCATAAATAGGCAAGTTTTGGAGAGTGGCTTTGAGCAGAGTAACTTTGCCCACTTGACTTAGGACGGCCCCTTTCCAACCAGCCAATTTTGAATTAAATCTATCCACCAACTTATTCCGAAAATTATCCTCAGGCTTAATACACAGAGGAAGCCCCAGATAAGAAGAGGGAAGCTCAGTTATTTTACAGCCAAGAATTCTTTCAATCCTTAATTGCCTTTGAATAGGGGTATTGATGAAGAACAAAGAACTCTTATCCCAATTAATTTTTTGACCAGAGGTAGATTCATAAATATTTAGCACATTCTTTATATTTTTAGCTTCCGTAATGGTAGCTTCCCCATAGTGATAGAATCATCAACAAACTGTTCATGAGTACAAGTGAAATTGGATGAAGATGGTTTCAGTCCTCTAAGATTGCCTTCTTCCACATTTTTAAAAATAAACCTACCCAGACTTTCAGCTAAAATAGTAAACAGGATAGGGGAGATGGGGTCCCCCTATCTAAGACCTCTAGAACTTTTGAAGAAACTTGAAGGGGATCCATTGACAATAATAGCAGAAGAGGAAGTTTCCATAAGTTGAGAGCAAAGTTGAATAACTTTTTCACCAAAACCAAATGCTTTCATAATCCTTAAGAGAAACTACCTGTTCACTCTATCATAAGCTTTAGCCATATCTAACTTCAGAAAGAAACCCTGATTATTAGCCACTTTCAGGGAATGGATATTTTCATGAACAGATATAATGGAGTCCAGAATATATCTACCAGGGACAAAACCATTCTGCTGGACAAAGATAATTCTTGGAAGAATTTCCAACAGCCTGGAAGTCAGAACCTTAGATAAAATCTTGTAGACAGAGTTACAAAGACTAATGGGTCTAAACTTATTGAGAGAATCAGCTCCTGGGATCTTTAGAATTAGGACAATGAAGGTAGCATTCAGTTCTTTTAGAAGCCTTCTAGAGCCAAAGAATTCTTTAACACCTTTGCAGATGTCAGTCTACACATTATGCCAAAAACATTGGAAAACCATCTGGTCCAAGAGATTTATCTTCCTGAAAGGAAAACACCACCTTTTTGATTTCCTGATTAGACGGAATATGGGATAAATAGTTATTGTCCTCCATAGTCAGGGTAGATGGAATAGCTTGCAACGGTATGTTTTGACTACTGGTATCCAGGTTATCCACTTCTCCCAATAGGGTGCCAAAATACTCCAGATCTTCCTTTCTAATATCATTATCCTCCATTAAAATCCCTTTATTACAGGATAATTTGGATATCTTGTTAGTCGCCCTATGCTTAAGAGCGGTTAAGTGAAAAAACTGGGTATTTTTATCACCTTCCTTCAAGAACAAGGCTCTAGATCTTTGTCTCCAGAACATCTCTTCATTATAAATAATGGTGTGGTATTTAGACAAAAGAACATTTTCCACCACCCTTAGTTCATCAGATAGCCCATTCTCTTCGATTCTATCCTGAACTTCTTTTATTTCAGTTTTAATTTGAATTTTACTCTTGAAGATGTCCCCAAAAATCTCTTTGTTCCAGATTTTAATTTTAGCCTTTATAATATTGAGCTTTTTAGCTATTCTAAAGAGAGTCATATCCTCAACCTCAAAATTCCACCAATCAGAAACACAAGCTTCCAAGGAAGGATGGGATAACCACACTTTTTAAAATCTAAAAGGGAAGTTTCTCTTAGCTGAAAATGAGTTGGTAGTAAAAGAGATAGGCTAATGATCTGACCCAATTTTGATAACAGAAGCAAGAGAACAACTATACTTGGCTAACCACTCAAGGGTAATTAAGGTTCTATCTAACTTCACTTGAACCAGGTCAGCTCCAGTTCTTCTATTAGTCCAGGTATAGTTAATCCCTTGAAGATCCACATCCATAAGAGCTTGATCATTAATGAACTCCATAAGGTCTTGTTTCCCATCAAGCTGCAAGGGGAGACCTCCCATCTTCTCTTCCTCTTTTAGCAGAGTATTAAAATCTCCCATTATTATCCAGCTTTGATCAACAAACTTAAGTCTGTCTTCAGCAAGGCTTCTCCAATATTTAACTCTCCCAGTTTTGGTATTACGCACATAGACATTAGTTAACACCCATACAAAGTTATCCTTGATATGATCAAGTTGCACCAAGTTCCTCTTAAAAGAAGAGATGATTTCCTTACCTTTAATGGTTTTTTGGTTCCAAAAAATCACAGTTCCTCCAGAAGCTCCCTCCGATCTAGATCCTATAACACCATTATTTTTAAAAAATTTAATCTTTTCCACTTTATCCTTAGACATCTTGGTTTCCTGAACACGGACCACATCTGGTTTATGATCTCTTATGCTATTTTGTAACACATCCTGCTTATGAGGGGCATTCAACCCTCTAATATTCCAGGAGATTATCTTCATACTTTAACTGGAGATAGGGCTGACTCAATGGAACACTGTGTTCCATCAACATGGTTCTTCCAACTTTCCTGTTCCCTTTGATGTTTTAGAGATGGTCTCCCCTAGTTTTTGTTTTGGCTTCCAACATCTGCCTTTTTCTTATTCCTGCTTCTAGTTGAGATACCTCCATTGAGTTCCTCCTTATTCAATTTTCCCTCTTTCAAACCAAGAATCCTAAGATTTCCTTCCAGGATATCCATTACCACACTATGTGATGGGGTTTTACATTGAGGAGGCTTTGGGTTTCCATTAGTTAAAAGCAATAAGGGCTAAATATCAGAAGGGTTAAACTCTTGAGCTTCATTGAAGTTTTCCTCAATTGATTTTGAGAAAGAAGAAATAGGCACAACTTCATTGGGACTTACCTCTTCGTTCTCCTGATTGACAAATCCAACCTCCTGGTCCTCTGGGTTATTTTTGTTTTTCAACTCTCTTCCTTGCTCCCCCTCTTTAGTACTCTCTATTCGGTTATTAGAGAAGACACAATCCTGTTTTTCATTATTACTATTCTCACCCTTCTTAACCTCATTTACTAGTTCCATTACTTCCTTATTTGGATCACACTCAGCTGATGAGTCTCCTTTTTTATCAATCATTTGCCATATCTTTTTATACTTCACATTGCTATCAGTCTTGCTTTCCTTACTCTTCTTAAGCGGAAATGATTTTGCCCAATGCCCCAATTTCTTGCAATGGAAATAGGCAAATGGGAGTGATTCATATTCAATAGCTTGGGTCCATTTCCCTAGTTTAGAAATAATCTCTATAGATTGGGGCATATCCGTCATTTGATTAACATTTACATAGATGCGAGCAAAGACTAACCTTGATTTAGCCATCGTCATTGGATCAATCGAAAGAAGTTCTCCAAAATAATTCGCAATACCCTTAAAGACTTCCTCGTTCCAGAATTCTAGCGGGAGACCCAAGAGGCATGTCCAGACTGGCACCGATACAAAGAAGGATTCATCAAGGGAGAGGTTCGGGACCCATTTCTAAAGAGCCAAAGTTGACTTGTTGAACATCCATAGACCTTCACATAGAGCCTTATTCATATCTTCTTCAGAGTTAAAAGCAAAGGGAAAAAACCCCCTAGGCAGCACTACCACATCCACTTGACCTTTTAAAACCCATTTCCTCCTTATGAAATTCCTAACAACCTCAATGTTAGGCCTAAAGCCAGTAAATCGTCCAACTAAAGTCATGGTTAAACCAGCGACAGTCAGATCTACCAATTTATCCAGAACAGAAATAGCAACCAACCCTGAAACTGGATCAAAGATGTTTGTAACTTCTGGGAGCCCTGATTTAGCCAGCAACTTCACTCCAAAGAGCGAAGACCAATTTTTTCCTTTACCTCTATCATGTGGGTCCCCAGTTTTGGAATCTTTGTCCTCCATCGATTTGACTGTTTCCTTGTCCTCTTATGTACCTTGAGATGCCTATCCTCTTACCTAATTTCCAGTTCCAACTTCAGAAAAACTGCCTTCCCCAAGAAATCTGCCATTCCTAGATTTGAAATTTGGGATTCCCGCTCCTTGTCGCTCTGCACCCATTTCACCTTTTATTGATATGATACTATTAATAATGTTAATATCAAATGTAAACATATTATTGGCAATAGTACTAGTAATAATGTTAATTGAAATATGAACATTAGTGTAGTGTCATAAAATTGTGACCCTAGCAATTTTTTACTGCATTAGGGTCCTCATGCATGTGAGATTGAATCCTCTAGCCTGATCAGAGACTGAAGACTGCTCAACCCTCAGAATCATCTTCTTTCTTGGCCTCCGTACAAACCTGTCCACACTCTGCTCTGGAGAAAGGGGTAGGACAGGGGCATGGCGCCCCTATCCCTGCCCTATTTTGGGGCAAGACCCTTCCTAGGGCTGTATTGTAGGTTGTGCAGTGAGCGGGAAAACTCCCCCAATGTTAGCCTATGACAAAAATCAAATTCAGTAGCATGTATTTAAGGGACATTTGTCCTCTCACTTGCATGAGTTCAATAAGGTGGAATTTTCAATAAGGTCAAGTTGCATAAACGATTGAGCATTCAAGAGTATTCAAGCATTATTTTCTTACATTGAGCATTCTCAAGTCTCCCTTCAAGGCTAGGTGTTGCATTCAAGTCAAAGATTAGACCATTGAAGAGGAGATTGATTCCAACATTCAATTCCACACAAGCATTTCTATCAACATTTCTATCAAGTGTTTGAAGGGAAATCTGTAGTGAAACTCCCATCTCTCCTTGGAGGGAAATGGTAAAATTCCTCTTAATATCTCATTCAAATTTCACCACATTACATTTTGGTGAACCCAACGTCTTTCATGCTTTCCTTTGAACAAAATTGCATACTTTTCATTTACAGGTTTCAAATTTCTGTAAACTTAGTAGTTAAATCATTAAAAACCCTAGTTTTTAAAATTAAAATTGAACTTGTGATTTGTAAAAATTGCTTGTGGTTCTCTTAGATATAAAAATTGTTTTGTTTATCAAATTCAATTTCTTCATTGTCTTGTTCAATTTGCAAATCAATTTTCCAAAATTAAGAGGTTACTTGTTAAAACCCTAATTTTCAAAAATCATCTTGATCTTGTGCAAAAATTGGATTTCCATTTAATTTTTAGATTTATGATTGTTATCAGATTTATCTCCATTCCTACAATTCAAATTTTTAATTTCCCCCCTTTTTCTCAAAATTCAAATTTTAAAATTAAGTGGTTAGGTCATAAAACCCTAATTTTCAAAATTAATTGGATTTTGTGCAAATTTTAAATCAATTTCATTTACATTAAGATTTCTAAACATTTTCCAAGGTGTCCCTATCCTTTAGGTTTGACCTTTTTCAAATTTGCAATTCAATTCCTCTTTTTCTTCAAAACCCTAATAGGGTCCTATTTTTACATTTGCGCCTTCATTTTGCCCATCTAGAGGTTGTAAAATTTGTCATTTTTGGGGGGTTAGCTTTGAAATCATCATAATATTCATCCCTAAAAATTTCAAAAAAAGTTGGTTGGACCATGTGCGTTCCCACCACGTTCCTCGGCTTTTTTCTCAAAATTTCAAGAGACTTTTATGATTGTATTTAATAGCCTAAATCTAGAAGATTGGTTTATTTTGTAGATTTTTTATCCCTCTAGAATCGGAAATACCTCCAAAATTCAACATTTCAAATTTCAAGAAAATGTTTAAAATTAAGAGGTTAATTATAGTCTGCCTTGATTTTAAAATTCTGATTTTAAAATTAAGTGGTATTCCCTTGGCCCTAACTTTAAAATTTCAATTTCCTTTCATTTTTGGAAATTGTGTCATCCTCTTCCCCAAACAAATTTAAAATTGTGTAATCAATTATTTTCTTAAATTTTGCATTAATCAATTTTGTAAGCTTTGCTCCAAAATTCAAAATTCAAATTTTCCCTCTAGTGCATGAGTGTTACCACTATTATTCCTACCTATCTTATCCCCGTTAGATGAAGCATTAGAATTAAGGATTCCCAAGGTTTAATTATCAAGGAGATTGAGCCTAATTTGGGTGACTTCTTTAATGAGGATCATGCTACTTCTTCCCATCCTAATCATGACCCTATTCACCCCATTGATGAATCCCATGATGAAGAAGAAGCTTTAACTAGGGTTTCTATAGATCAACTTTCTACATTGGATAATTAATTTTATAACTTTCAACAATGGATGTCCCAAGAGTACCCTAATAGTGAAGCTCTTCCCTTAATTGAAGGTCTTAAGTGCATGATTCAAAGTGATAAGAATGGAATTGATATATTGTGTGGCATTGCACATATTGTTGATTCTAATGTCATGCCTATCAAGAGTTGTGCTAAAACCCTAGGTTATTCACAACCTTCAACACAAGTCAATCCTTCAATTCCTTTGACTGCACTTATGACTAGTATTACTACTTTCACCTCCAACATTATGGCTACTTAAACTCAAAATTTCATTCCTACAACCATGGGTCATGGGGACAATCCCTCTTCTTCATTTAATCCTCCATCTTTACCTATGTCTTTCATAAGTATTCCTATTATCCCTTAACCAATCAATGTGACACAAGAGGGCAATTCCTTCAATAACTTTGTTCCTCCTTTAAGTGTCCATTTTCCTACCCAATTATCACCTATGCCTACTTATCATAATGTCCCACCACCTAATTCTCAGTACATGCCTTCTTTCAATAACATCACACCATCTTCTCAATTAGCTATGTCTAAGATCAATTCTTCTACCGAAGCGACAATTAACAATCATTCTCAAACCATGTCTTCCTTACAACAACAAATTGCTTCTATGAGTCAATCCAAGATTAGTGTGCCCACCTTTGATGTTGCGAGCCCACTTTCTCTTGATATTGTTAAATTCATGCCACATAAACATGTTGAGGTCCCTCAATTATAACTGTATAATGGAAAAGGTAATCCTCTTACGTATGTCAAAACATTTCAAACCTTGTGTACTGATTTTGCTTATGATCAAAGATTGCTTGCAAAATTGTTTACAAGAACAGTAAGAGATAAGGCTTTACAATGGTATTGCTCTTTGCCTTCTTATTCTATCACTTCCTTTCAACAACTAGAAAATGCTTTCATCCAACAATTTCAAAACAACATTGGTCCTAAAATCACTTTGATTGATTTAATGCATTGTAAACAAGGTGTTAAAGAAAAAGTTATTGATTTCATTGGTAGATATAAGCTTTTGTATGCTCAAATTTCTTTTCATGTGACTGATAATAATATTCAAATAATTTTCATTTCTAATTTATAAAAAGATGTCAGGGAAAAGCTTCTTTTGTTTGAGTTTACTTCCTTTCTGTAGTTGTGTGCAACACTCCACAATTATCAACTAGTTGTGAGTCAAATGGAGCAATCCACTCCTATTGATCCGAGTGATAAGGGGGAGAGTGTTCATCAATCATTTGTGAAGTTCAAACCAACAAAAAGATTCATCAAGTTCAATTATCCAATCAACAACAACCATGTGAATGCTACAACAGGTGTGCCTCCTATTTCTAAATTTTTCCAAAGAGAAAGACATTTTACTCCTTTGAATGAATCTTTGCATAGTATTATGTCTCAGTTATTGCATAGAAATGTTATCAAAATTCCCCCTATAAAACAAGTTTATCCTTCCAAACTTGCATCTCCTCATTTTGATAACAATTCCTTTTTCCAATTTCATCGTCAACCTGGTCATGATACTGAGAAATATTTTGCATTGAAAAATAAGGTTCAAGACTTGATTGGCAATAATACTATATATGTGGCAGGTGTGAATGATAAAGGAAATAAATCAGTTGCTCCTTCTAATCAAAATCTTAAGATTTTCACTGATTCCTTGCCATCTCATACCTCTAGTGTTATTGAGATTGTGCCTAATTCTCTCACTTCTGAAGCATTCATATGTATGGCTCCAAATTTGGTTAATATGGTAGAAATACAAGATATACCTAAGGATCCTTGTATTACATTTGACCCTAGTGAGAACATTAGAGCAACCGATGGCCCTTTATACATAGTTGCAAAGGTTAAGGATATCCCTTGTCGTGGTGCCCTTATTGATCCATCTTGCATGGTTAATGTCATAACTGAAGAGTATCTTTTCACTTTACGATTGCATAAACCACTATAGGATGCTTTTATTGTAGTTGTGAAGTCATTTGATGATTTATCTTATCCTATCATTGGCTCTATCACCCTTCCTATTTAAGTTCATACTAAATCCATGGATGTTGAATTTGTTATCATACCCTCTTCTGAGAAATTCCATGTGAAGTTGGGTTGTCCTTGGTGGTGCAGGAGCACCCTTTCAAACTCTCCCTCCTTGTTTTGTTGGTGTTATGCTTCTTTTGAAGCCATTGTACATGAATAAGAGCCATGAGCTCATGTGTGCTAGACTAGGTCCTAGTTTTAGGTCCTTAGTGTTTTGTTGTGATTTCTTGTGCAGGAGGGGTTGAGTGTGCCTTGGATGTGTGTTAGGCCTTATTGGCATGTTGATGTCCTTAGAATATCCCAAAATAGGCTTAGGAGTCATGAAAAGCAACAATGGCAAAGTTGCTCAAAAGATGCAAAAGTTGCATGACAACTTTTAAAAGTTGTCAAGCAACTTTTCCACCCAAAATGGTCTTAGACCCTTGTTGAGCATGGAGAGCCCTAATTTTGGCACACCAACCAAGGTATGGGTGGTATAAGTATTTCCAAACCCTAAATGAATGGGTTGGATGTCAGACATTGTACGACCCTAGCAAAAAGATCAAACTGAGACTGTGAAACTGTTACCAGTCAATTTGAATGAAAAAAACAAGTCAATTAATGGATTGAGAAATGTTTAAATATGTGTGGAATGTTTGTCATGGTGTAAATACTTTCATTTGAAGCAATTGTTTTAGGTTTTTATTTTCAGATTGAGTGTGTTTGTAAAAAGTTTGTAAACTGTCTTCTTACTGTCCAGTTTTGGACAGGATTGTGTAAATGAAGTCTTAACTCCATTCCCCATTGTGGAAACACCATGAAACCATGGGGAATGATAGTGAAGACCCTATACTATAGTCCCATGAAAGAAGGGCCCTTGGAAATGCAAGAAGGCCAAGCAAAGACCCATTCCTAGGTGAGACTGGACAGTGCCCAGTTAGGAATGGTTGTTGCTGCAAAGGTCTTGGAGAGTAAGGTTGGTTGGTGGGGAGTGCATCCTTTCGAGGAGGTGCAGAGAAGTGAGTGAAGCATACTTGGTGTGAAGGAGGAGCCTCCACCAATCTTAACAAGGTGGCTAAAACTCAAAACACTCACTGTGACCCAGGCAAACCCTAAAAACCCTCACAAAAACCCTTAAAATCCACCTAGGACACTGTACGGCCACTTGGAGGCCCAAAACCTAGAAAATCCTTGAGCCCTTGCCAATTGAATGGTAGTCCATTTTGGGAGTTAGGGTTTATTATGCATCATTTGGGAGAGGGAGCCCTAGAAGACCGGTTAGGAGGCCTAATTGGTCCCAATCCTTGTAGCCCTATTTGAAGACAAAAACACAAAATAGTGAAATCGGTAAGGGGTTGAAGGCTTGAAACCTCTTGGGGGCTCATGAATGGGTGGAAAGACCATGAAAAAGACCTAAAACAACCTTGCTAATACCTTGGATGGTGTGGAACAAGATTAGCCCTTATTAGCCATAGTAAGGGGTTTGGAGTCTCATGAGTAGGTGAGACCTTAAGAGCAGCATAGCAACTCATTGGTGGGTGGATTGGGCATAATCAAGGGATTCCTCAAGAAAAGGGAAGTCCTAGAGACCCTAGGGTGTGAGGAGAACACCAGGACATCCAAGGAAAGGATGCAAGAGCATAGACTAGGCTAGTCTATCCCAAACCCCATCCCATCAGATTGGTATCAGAGCAAGTAAAAGACTTGTTGGACTATGTATGTCTCTATATACTGGTGAATCAGTAGGGGAGAGCAGAATGGTTACTAATGCAGAGCTGGCTAGAGAAGTAGAAGAGGAGAAGGAGAAGAATAGACTCATTGAAGTAGCTATGAGTGAGATGAGGGATAAACTATAGGAAGTGGTGGATTAGAGGACACATGAACCTTGGGATGAAGACACCAAGGGTAAAGGCAAGAGAACCATTGACATAGATGACATTATACCTGAACCAGATCCCTTGTTTAATGAAGAGCCATTTGTGAAGGCTATCAAGGCTTTGAACACCAAAGCTTTTGAAGGATTGCCACTTTTCAGCGGAAGGATGGACATTGACACTGTTATGGAATGGATTGAGGGCATGGAAAACCAATTTGAGTGTGAAGGAGTGATAGGGGCTCAAAAGGTTAAAGTTGCCAAATCAAGATTAAGGGGAGCAGCTTTGACATGGTGGAAGTACCTACAAGAAGAAAGGGTTAGTATGGGGAAGCTGCCTATTGCAAACTACTTACCAGAGGATTATGAAGTCCAACTTCATAAGAAGAGACAAGGATTGAAGTAGAAGGATCTTGATGTGACCTCCTACACCGAAGAGTTTCAAAAGCTATGTCTTAGATCTAAAGTTCAAGAAGATGAATCTATTAAGGTGGCTAGGTATCTAAGCAACCTAAAGTGGAACATACAAGAGGAGATAAGCCTATGGACTCCCACTACTATGTAGAAATGTCATTAGCTTGTTGTCGGGGTAGAAGAGAGGAAAAAAAGGAAAGGAGACTCCAATAACAAGGGTAGAGGCAGAGATAGAGACCAAGTGAATCACCGAGGTGGTTACCAAAGCAAGACAAATGAGCAGAGGAACCAAGGACAAGTGAAGCTGACTAAGCATGGTAGTGAAGCCAATCTCAGAGGAGGACATTCTAGAGGAAGGGGTGCACAAGGTGGTCCAAATAGGGGTAGAGGTACTGGTAGGGGTAACTCTTATTTTCCAACTATGAAGTGTTACAATTGTGGACAATTGGGACACCCGATATATAGATGCCCTGACAAGCCTACATCATCAAACAGTGGTAAGAGGGTTGTTTATGCACAAGAATACTCTTCAAGCAGTAAGACATTGGATGTGGACTAGATTGAATTAGAAGTTGGTGAGAATCTGATGTTCAATAGGATTTTGATCAGATAGCCGATTAAGGAGGAACCCAAACATAGGAGAGCATTGTTTAGGGTGAGATGCAAAGTTCTTGGTAAAGTGTGCAAGGTGATAGCTGATACAGGCTCAACTGACAACATCATCTCAGAAGAGGCAGTTAGGAAGTTGAAACTCACAAGAATACCCCACACCAATCCTTACAAGGTGACTTGGTTGAACAAAGGACAGAGTGTACTAGTCAATGAACAGACTTGGGTAGAGTTTTCTATTGGAGGATACAAGGATAAGATCCTTTGTGATGTGTTACCTATGGATGCATGTCACTTATTGCTAGGAAGACCTTGGCAATTTGATAGGAAGGTGATCTATGATGGAGAAGAGAACTCCATTTCCTTTAAGAAGGACAGCAAGACTTTTAAGATTCAGTCTTTGACAGAGGATGAAGAGGGCACTTCAAAAACACCTAGTGTTTTAATGGCTACTGGTAAAGAGTTCTTAAATTTTCTACATGAGGAGGAGATAGTGAAGTGTGCCATCTTTGTGAAACCAAAGGAGGAAGAAGACAAGTTGCAGGTAGAAGTACCCAAGGAAGTGAAGCAAATGTTGCAAGAGTATAAGGATATAGTGAGTGATGGAACACCTGCAACACTCCCACCTAGAAGGTCTATAAGCCATCAAATAGACTTTGTTCCTGGTGCATCCTTACCTAACAAGGCTGCATATAAACTCACACCTGATCAGAATAAGGAAGTAGCAAGGCAAGTGCAAGAGTTATTGGAACAAGGACTGATTAAGAAGAGCATCAATCCATGTGCAGTCCCGAGAGTGCTAGCATCAAAAAAAGGAGGTAAGTGGAGACTTTACACTGACTCAAGAGCAATCAATAGGATTACCATAAGGTATAGGTTCCCTATACCTAGAATAGAGGATTTGATAGACTTTTTAGGAGGGGCTATGTACTTCACCAAGCTAGACCTTAAAAGTGGTTATCACCCGATAAGAATTAAGGAGGGTGATGAGTTGAAGACTGCTTTTAAAACCATAGAGGGATTGTATGAATGGCTTGTGATGCCTTTTGGGCTTACTAATGCTCCAAGCACCTTCATGAGGTTGATGAATGAGGTGTTGAAGGATTTCACAGTAAGATTTGTGGTAGTGTACCTAGATGACATTCTCATCTATAGAAGAACTAAGGAAGAGCACCTTGAGCATTTGAGGTTAGTTTTAGAAAGGTTGCATGAGGAGAAATTATCCATCAACCTAGAGAAGTGTGACTTCTTGAAGTAAGAGCTGGTTTACTTAGGATTTGTGGTGTCTAAGGGAACCTTGAAAATGGATCCAAGCAAAGTGGAGGCAATCTTGAATTGGCTTGCACCTAAAATAGGGATTGAAGTGAGAAGTTTCTATGGATTAGCTCAATTCTATAGGAAGTTTGTGAGGAATTTTAGTGGCATATGTGCACAAATCCTTGACACCATAAAAGGGGGTCTTAAAACTAAGTTTAAATGGACTGAGTAGGCAGACAAGGCATTTCAATTGTTGAAGCAGAAAGTAGCCACAAAACCTATCCTTCACCTACCTACCTTTGATAAGTTATTCACATTGGAGTGTGATGCAAGTGGAGTTGCAGTAGGTGGTGTGTTGAGTCAAGAGGGAAGACCTGTGGCATTTTTCAATGAGAATCTTAATGAAGCAAAGAAAAAGTACTCAGCCTATGACCTAGAGTTGTATGCATTAGTGCAGTCTCTAAAGAAATGGAGGCATTACCTACTTCCAAAAGAATTTGTAGTGTTCACAGACAATCAGACATTGAGTTACATTAATACTCAAGAGAAGCTTAGCAATAGACATTTGAAATGGATGGAATACCTCCAATCCTTCAACTTCACCATCAAGCATAAGAAGGGGTAGCTTAATAAGGTGGTAGATGCATTAAGCAAGAAGTTACTGACAGATCAAGAACTACAGTTGCAAAGCATAGGAATAGAAGGTTTCAAACAACTCTATGAAGGAGATGAAGACTTCTCATCAGCTTACAAGGTTTGCAAAGAGTTTGAGAACCATTTCCATGGTGAGTGTGCAGATTACACTCTCCAAAATGTTCTCTTGTTCAAGGGTAATCAGTTGTGTGTACCAAGAGGATCCATGAGGGAGAACCTCATTCAAGAAAAACATAATTTCAGTTTGAGTGGACACTTTGGAGTAAACAAAACCTTGGATTTAGTATAGAGGTACTATCATTGGCCAAAGTTGCTAAGAGATGTAAAGAGGCATGTAGAGCAATTGGAGTGTGTCAAAGAGTAAAAGGTGGATCAAGCAATGTTGGTCTTTATCAACCATTACCGGTCCCTAACAGACCTTGGGAATGTATAAGCATGGACTTTGTAGTAGGACTTCCTAAGGTAAAAACAGGTATGGATAGCATCTATGTGGTAGTAGATAGATTTTCCAAGATGAGTCATTTTATCCCATGTAAGACTACACATGATGCAAGCTATGTTGCACATCTCTTCTTCAAAGAGATTGTTAGGATTCATGGACTCCCTTTAAGCATTGTTTCAAATAGGGACAGCAAGTTCATGGGTCATTTTTGGCAAACATTATGGAGGAGACTAGGAACTAACTTGTCATTTAGCTCAGCTTACCATCCACAAACAGATGGTCAAACTAAAGTCATCAATAGGGTGTTAGGTAACTTGTTGAGGTGTTTAACTAAGGAGTATGGCCAAACATGGGACCTAATCATTTCTCAAGTAGAGTATGCATGTAATGACAGTGTGAATAGAACCATTGGTAGAAGTCCTTTTGAGGTTGTCTATGGCAGACATCCAAGAGGAGTATGTGAGTTGAGAGACCTTGGTAGTTTGGAAATGAAGAGTGGGCAAGCAGAAGACTTCACTCAAACCATCAAGGAAGTTCACGAGTAGGTTAAGAAAGCCATCCTTGAATCCACTCAAAAACTGAAAGAAAAGGTGGATGAGAAAAGGAGAGAAGTTCAGTTCAAGGTGGGTGACTATGTGATGGTCCATTTGAGCAAAGTAAGGATGCAAGGTGGTAAGCCTACCAAACTGCAAATGAAGAGGGTAGGACCTTGTAGAATCCTATTGCAACATGGTAAGAATGCCTACAAGGTTGACCTACCTCCAGATTTAGCTATATCACCAGTCTTTAATGTAGCTGACCTGATCATGTACAAGGGTAAGATAGAAGGGCAGACTAAGAACCAAGCCAAGGTACTACAGAACCTTGATGTTAATATCTTACCTCAGGTGAAGAAGCCTAAAGCAGAGGAGATCTTGGAATAAAGGGTGAAGAAGTCAACTAGACACTAGGCCTACATGGAGAACTTAGTGAAATGGGCAGATCAACCAGTATCTGAAGCTACATAGGTGGAGGAGAGCAGGTTCAAGACACCTGGAAAAGACCTGGCTCTCATCTCTTCTTCTATTACTTAGTTGTGTGCAAAGGAGGAGTATGGTGTAGGAGCACCATTTCAAACTCTCCCTCCTTCTTGTTTTGTTGGTGTTATGCTTCTTCTGAAGCCATTGTACATGACTAAGAGTCATGAGCTCATGTGTGCTAGATTAGGTCCTTGTTTTAGGTCCTTAGTGTTTTGTTGTGATTTCTTGTGCAGGAGGGGTTGAGTGTGCCTTGGATGTGTGTTAGGCCTTATTAGCATGTTGATGTCCTTAGTATATCCCAAAATAGGCTTAGGAGTCATGAAAAGTAACAATGGCAAAGTTGCTCAAAAGATGCAAAAGTTGCATGACAACTTTTAAAAGTTGTCAAGCAACTTTTCCACCCAAAATGGTCTTAGACCCTTGTTGAGTGTGGAGAGCCCTAATTTTGGTACACCAACCAAGGTGTGGGTGGTATAATTATTTCCAAACCCTAAATGAATGGGTTGGATGTCAGACATTGTACGACCCTAGCAAAAAGATCAAACTGAGACTGTGAAACTGTTACCAGTCAGTTTAAATGAAGAAAACAAGCAAGTTAATGGATTGAGAAATTTTTAAATCTATGTGGAATGTTTCTCATGGTGTAAATACTTTCATTTCAAGCAATTAGTTTAGGTTTTTATTTGTAGATTGAGTGTGTTTGTAAAAAGTTTGTAAACTATCTTCTTACTGTCCAGTTTTGGACAAGATTGTGTAAATGAAGTCTTAACTCCATTCCCCGTTATGGAAACAACATGAAACCAGGAGGAATGAGAGTGAAGACCCTATACTATAGTCCCATGCAAGAAGGGCCCTTTGAAATTCAAGAAGGCCAAGCAAAGACCCATTCCTAGGCGAGACTGGACAGTGCCTGGTTAGGAATGGTTGTTGGTGCAAAGGCCTTGGAGAGCAAGGTTGGTTGGTGGAGAGTGCATCCTTTGGAGGAGGTGTAGAGGAGTGAGTGAAGCATCATTGGTGTGAAGGAGGATCCTCCACCAATCTTAACAAGGTGGCTAAAACTCAAAACACTCACTGTGACCTAGGCAGACCCTAAAAACCCTCCAAAAAACCCTTAAAACCCTTAAAATCCACCTAGGACACTGTACGGCCACTTGGAGGCCCAAAAAATAAAAAATCCTTGAGCCCTTTCCAATTGAATGGTAGTCCATTTTGGGAGTTAGGGTTGATTATGCATCATTTTGGAGAGGGAGCCCTAGAAGACCGGTTAGGAGGCCTAATTGGTCCTAATCCTTATAGCCCTATTTGAAGACAAAAACACAAAATAGTGAAATTGGTAAGGGGGTGAAGGATTGAAACCTCTTGGGGGCTCATGAATGGGTGAAAAGACCATGAAAAAAACCTAAAACAACCTTGCTAATACCTTGGATGGTGTGGAACAAGATTAGCCCTTATTAGCCATAGTAAGGGATTTGGAGTCTCATGAGTAGGTGAGACCTTAGGAGCAGAATAGAAACTCATTGGTGGGTGGATTGGGAATGGTTAGGGGATTCCTAAAGCAAAGGGAAGTCCTAGAGACCCTAGGGTGTGAGGAGAACACTAGGAGATCCAAGGACAGGATCCAAGAGCATAGACTAGGCTAGTCTATCCCAAACCCCATCCCATCACTTGGCTATCTTCCATGAAGGTTATTGCTTCTCCAATACACAAGTGTCTAAAATTTCCTCACAATGGAGAAATCATAGCCATGAACCATAGCTTATTTCATCCCTCTGAAAGAAGCCTCAGTGTTCTTATTGATTTCTTTTGGCCTAAACAATTTCAATCTCTTCCATCAAGGAGCGATTTTCTTCTTCAATCTTATAAAAAATGGAAGAAATATATGATCTTATCCTTAAGTCAACCTAGATACTCAACACTTGGCATTCCTATTATTCTTCAAGATGAGGTTCTTCCCCTCACGGATAGAACTAATTTCCCTCCTAAGGAATATCATCAACCTATACTCATGGATGTGACTATACCTTCTCTTAAGGAAAACAACAATATTCTTCCTAAGGTTAGACCTATACCTCCTCCTCATGATGGACATGGTTTTCTTCCTACACCTAATATTCCTCCTTTCTATGGTGTAGTTCCACCTCCTTCCTCTTGGCGAGAGAAGAGGCCTTCTTCTCCTCTTGTTCAACCAAAAATACCTCAACCTAAACCTTCCACTATCAAGGAGAGAAACATTCCTACTTTTTCAAGTGTTCCTTCTCCTTCTCAGCCTTCCACTAAGATGCTAGAATCATTGTGCAAGAGAACATTGATGAAGATGCCATGTTCAAGCTCATGAAGCTATCCCTCAAAATACTCAATCTCCAACAGTTGACATGATTCCCTTTTCTCCCAAGAAATATGTTTAACCTACATCTCTAAATCATAAGTTGAACAAAACATGTGATGGTTTTACTCTTATTCGTGTTCTTGCTCCTCTTTCTCTAAAATTTGATGAAGCAATGGGTGAAAATGTTATTCATAATGGCAATACAACTCCTAATGCTTTTGATAGTGAGTATGAATATGTTGATGTGGACAAGGATTTATCACATGAATTTTCACAAATCTTAATCCTAGCTCCTAGAATCTAACAAAGTGACTTACAACATGAGCATAGTCCTTGTTTGGATCTTTTGATAGCTCCATCTGATATGCTCGATGTCTCTCCTCTGGTGTGTTGCGTGCCTTCCTAAAATAGTGATCAACAAGATTGGGAGGTGGATGTCATGTTAGATTAGCAATATTAGCATTGTAGATCTTTCTCTTTCTCCTTTCTTTCTCTTTTGTGACCATTCTTCTATGTGTATCCCTATTTTTCTATTGTTCCCTTAATGTCTACTTGGGGACAATGCAAACCATTGAGATCTTTTCTTGGTCTCTTTCATGTTGACTCAAAAGACATCGTCTCTTCCCTTTCTTCCAAGGTAGTATCCTTTGAGGAATCATGATTATTATATGCACATATACATATATGATATACATGAGTTATCATACAACATACTGACCCCGAGGAAAGTGACACTACCTCATATTTTGTGTTCATTATCCTTGGGTGTATTTCTCGATTGGGGGCTAAATCCTTGCGTTAATGTGCTCCCTCCCTTTTATTTCTCTTGGGTGTATCCTACCTTAAATCAATTGCTCTCGATAAGGCACGTGCAACTGCTTGAACATAGGGGCATACACTCTGCTCATATTTTCCTTCTTGATACTTAGAATTACTTAGTGAACTTTCTTTTGCTTTGTAATCTTTGGTATCCTTTCTTTCATGACTCATAGTGAAGGGAATTTTTCTACTTGCAGTCATGGTTCTCCCCTTCTCAATCTTCCCTTTTACTTTGTCAATCTAAGTTGTAATATCCTAAGTCCACTGGGGGCTTGGCTCATCTTTCCTCCTTGACGTGGTAAAATTCTTTCAATCTTATTTCCTTGTACTTTATCAATGCTATTGGCGTATGCTTATACTCTCACTAAAGTGGGGGCTAAATGTAGTGTCATAAAATTGTGACCCTAGCAATTTCTGACTATATTAGGGTCCTCACACACGCGAGATCATATCCTCTAGCTTGATCGGAGACCAGAGACTGCTCAACCCTTGGAATCAGCTTCTTTCTTGGCATCTGCACCACCCTGTCCGCACTCTTCCCTGGAGAAAGGGGTAGGAAAGGGGTGTGGTGCCTCTGTCCCCCCTAGGATAGGGGTGTGGCACCCCTGTCCCTTCCCTATTTTGGGGCAAGACCCTTCCTAGGGTTGCATTGTAGGTTGTGCAGTGAGTGGGAAAACTTCCCCAATGTTGGCCTATGATGAAAATCAAATTCAGCAACATGTATTTAAGGGGTATTTGTCCTCTCATTTTCACAATTTTAATAAGGTGGAATTTTTAATAAGATCAAGTTTCATATGCAATTGAGCATTCAAGAGGATTCAAGCATTCAATCATTCTTTTCCGGCATTAAGCATTCTCAAGTCTCCCTTCAAGGCTAGGTGTTGCATTCAAGCAACAATTCAACCATTGAAGAGGAGATTAATTCCAACATTGAATTCCACACAAGCATTTCTATCAACATTACTATCACAACCTCCCTTGAGGTGATTTACAATTCATTCTTTCATTTATAGCTACTTGCAAGTACTTTCTTTCATTACTTGGTTAATTCCAAAAATAGGGTTTGACCTAAAGGCAACCCCCGATCCCAACCCATTTTCCTCTCTTTTATGTGTGTAGGTTGTAGGTGTGCAATTGTACTTTTAGATTCAGGCTCCATTTGTAGAGGTGGAAAAACCCTTTTAGTTTCGCGGATTTTTTTGAGGACTATGTACATTCCCACCATGATTCGGGCAACTTTTCCTCAAATTCATAGGGTGACTTCTTCTTGACATATTATTGCCAGATCCAGGTGCACAGCTTCATCCCATACTCCGATCTCAAGTTATAATCAGTTCTTTGTCACTTTTGCACTACATAATTCAATCAATTCCTTTCCATTTCAAATAAGGAAGAGGGGATCAACTTATCATTCCCATTTCATTCAAAATTCTATCTCCATCTTTGGAGGTTTAATCTAGTGAATTATCCTCTCCTCTTCCAAAGTTACTAGGTGAAAAGTGTTTGAAGGGAAATCCATAGTGAAACTCCCATCTCTCCTTGGAGGGAAAGAGTAGTTTTCCTCTTGATCTCTCATTCACATTTCACCACATTAAAATTAGAATAACAATAACAGTAATAGTAAAACGTAGTATTAAAAAAAGGTATAAGTTGTAGTATTTTGTTGCGAGTAATGATAAAGTGAAATAATAATATTGTCTATTATTACCATTAAAGTGTAATGCTAGTAATAGCTAAACTGAAAATATCAAACACAATGTGAAGAATGGAGTAATAGTTCTAATAATCAAATGTGGTGTAATTTATGGGTAACATAATGTCATGCTACCATTAAGGGAATTTGACTATTCTACCATATCCTTAAGCAAACCAATTTAAGAAGGGTGAGATCACTTTTAAAAGTAAATAAGTTTTTAATATGTCATTAGTGTTGACACAAGTAGGGGATTTCCATGCCTTGGTAATAGAATAATTCTAGTGTGGTAGGATTTGCAAGTGATATGTTGAAACAAATAGAATGTATTGTTTGAGTCATAAGTTATAACTTGGTCTAAAATATATAAAAAAAGAAACATCACTAAGTACAAGTAGTGCATCCTTGTGTCAAGTATTATAGTTAAGTTTATAGTAATGTTCCAATAAAGTTTCTTAAAAAAAAATTGTTGGGTTTTCTTAGCAAAAGAAATGTGGGCATGATACAGACAATCAGTTAGAAACACAAATAGTATCATCCCTTCACCCTGCAATATTTCATTTTCTCAATCCTCATCTTCCTTTCCACCCCCAATCCCTTCTGCCACCTCATCCCTTCACCCCATAATCTCTTGTCATTGCTATCTAGCTATAAGCCACCATGAATACAATCTAATGTCATCCATCCAATCAATATATTGCTATCATCCAATAAAAATAATTCCCATAACCAAAATCACAAGCAAATCCAAATCCATGAAATCTAGTGCAAAATCATCCAATCACATCCTTGGTCTTGTCCCTAGACTTGATCCAAATTCATTCATCACCATCAATATGTGTCATTCCCAATCCTTGTGTTGTTTTTGGATATATCATTCATCAACAACACTCCCATTCACTATCAATCTTGCCTTCTCCTTTTGATTGGTGTAGAATTATGTTTGTCTTTGAATCCTTGTATGCATGCCTGCTTTCTTGTTTGTGTGCACAATCATTTTCCTTGCAACTATATAGTTTCTAGTAATCTACCTTCCACAATGGTATCATAGTTTTTTATATCACTGTGATATAAGCCATATGGTTTCTTTTGACTTATCTTTTTCTATGCATGGGACACATTGTTACTATGGTTCATCATACCAAAGTGCATAACATCCAGTGCCATATCAAATAAAGAGTGCTCAATCCAACACAACATAATGGTGTATTTAATTCATCCCTTTTATTCCATCCATCATCTCTATATCCTTTTATTGCATATCCATTCCCACACTCTATTCACCATCTTGCATCCTCTTCCTCTTTTTGCAATGCATCATATCATCCATTTCAAGAGCATACTCATGCTCTCTAAAATCCTATTATCATTTTAAGGGGGCATCCTCATCACCATACTTATTCTCATCACCTCTCCTCCTAGTCACTCCTTAAAAATATTGGGGCATCTTCCATAATCTAACCATATTCTTCCAAGCATTATATTTTAATTGTATTTAATATAATGCTACTTTGCAACATCACTTCAAAGCAGGGCAAAAAGTAGACACTTAAAATTGACACATTGTCACTACTTGATTATTCCCTCTATAATTGATTGAATATAGCCCTTAATATTCAACTATTTATCTCATGTCAGTCCTCTTATTAATTAAATACTAATCCACTATTCACCCACACCCATTTTTGACTCTAAATCATTTAATCACATCCCTACTATATTCTACCTTAGGTAAATAAATTCAATTACTTATTTATCTAAATCCCCCCATCCTCATCCAAAAAATTAAATAAATATTCTAATTATTTAACTTCTTATTTTCTCCACTTTTTCATTAAGTGGTATAATCCACTGATCCCCCACTTTTACAACCTAATCGTTGTCAAACCCATCTCAAATCATGCACATCCGCACCTATACAAATTCATTGGCCTTTGTACATGTGACATGGTCACATGGTTCAAGGTACTTGCCCATCACTCTTGGGTACTCCCAAGTACCCTTTCCATCTTGTCCCTCCAATCTTCCTAAGGAGAATCTCCACTATTAATTCTTCCTTTAATCCCTCTCCCTCCATCTCCTCCAGCTTCATTAGGATTCTTGTCCTCCTCTCATCTTCCCATGGATCTCAACCAATATAAGTCATTATTTTTTTCTTTTAATCCTAATAACCTAGTCCTTGAGCAAAAAGTTTATAAATTGGCCTTAACCCAAGCCAATTCAACATATGATCTTGAAATAAACCTCCATTTTATATCATCCTTATAACACACCAATAACTGCATCATCATTCATTACTATGTCATATTTCAACCTTATAAAACCATTAAATGTTTTTCCGATTCAACTAGGTTAGGTATGTTGGATCAATGTTGATTCCTTCACCTCCTCCTCCACTTAGAAGGCTAGGAATAAATACAAGGTCATAAGGGGATAGTACTAATCATACATAACTAGGTTATTTTTATATCATGGCACACATACTAAATATATATTGTATTCTAAGAAGTGTGGTACCTGCAAGAGAGATACAAACCACTCAAACACACCAATGAAACATTATGTTAGAGGTTAGCAATCATAAACAAGTAAATGAAACAAAAAATCTAATCACATCTCATTGTCCTCTATCTCCAAGGATCCCTTTACATTCAAGGTGTCTCTTAGCTTGGAAGAGCACTTGATCTTGGGATGACTACTCAAAGAACGAGAGATAGTGTATGTTTCTAAGATCTAAATGAATGCAACTAAGATCCTAGTGATGAGATAATGATATAGATATGAAACTATGATATGGTGCAAAATGGTAAGATTAGTGTGAGATTAAACTAGCATGAACATGATATGGATATGATATGAGACTAGCATGATATACTAAGACATGATATGCAAAACATGATTATTCTAAGATTATAATGCTATCAAAATGATCTAAAAATGCTATGAGAGGTAGCATGCTTAGTGTTATGAGACTATAGTGTAGATGCATAAAAAATTGGATCTTTGGATTGAATAAATGGGCTCTATTTATAGAGGAATTGGTCAAATGGATGGCCAAGATTGAATTGGCTTGAGAAGGGTAAGGATTGAAATTTATTGATCCATGTGAGATTTTAAACCCAATCTCATGTTGACAAGTGTCATCATGAGGAGGCCTGAGAGGATGTTAAGTAAGCATTACATGCTTATTACTCTTTGAGGGTTAACCTTAAGAGGATAAGCCATTGGATAAAGCTATTATCCAAGGATGAAGGCTATTGTCCAAGAGTTAAACTCTTGTGCAAAGTTGGAAGATGGCCAAAGGGACAACCATCATGGGCTAGGGTGATGTCTTGTAAGAGGCATTTAAAGCTCTTTGAAGACTTTGGAGGTTAATTTGTTGGAAGGTAGATAACCTTCAAGGCTTTTGTAAGGGCCTTACAAGTTTGGAAGACTCAACAAGTTGACTTGTTGAAAAAGGTAAAGTCTTCAACACATTTTGAAGACTTTCTCCAAATTTGGAGAAATGACTCCCCCAAATTTAGGGATGTGACATGATTGGAGGAATTTAGGCTAGTTAAGTGGGATTTGAGGACTTCTATAATAATGATTAGGAGGTTAATGGAAAATGTAGGAGAATGCAAGTGGGATAAATAGGAATTTTATTTAAAATAAAAAGATTTATCTCAACTAAAATTAATGTAACTTGCATTTGTAGGAAAATGCAAGTGGGGTGATTTTACAAATAAATATTTATTTATTTATTTGCAGAAAGGATTTTAATTAAATGTAAATTCAATTAAAATGGTGGAAGGGAATTTAATTAAATAAATAGAATTTATTCAATTAATGGAAGAAACGGGATATTAATTAAATGTTGTATTTAATTAATGGTTAGATAGAAGAAAAGGGGATATTAATTAAACCTTAGTTTAACTAATAAGATTGATATAAATGATAATTCAATAAATAAAATTCATTTAATTAAGTGTGCAAGTTTTAGGCATCTACATTTTGCCCCTCTTCGAAGTGATGTGTGACCACATGTTGATTCAAAGAAAATCACTCAATATGTCGCCAATTTTTTTTATTTTGTTATCATTGTAAACAATTTTGATATGATGCCATAGATACTAATTTTCAGATGTTGATACTGATATGATGTTGATATGATAATGATGCCCCCTCGAGAGATGAATTGAGAAAAAATTTGCCACTCGTGTCGATTTTGTTGATTTTTGATAATTTTTGGAATTTTTGTTGATTTATTTTTGGATTTTTTAGATTTTTGCAAAATTTTGACGATTTTTTAGACTTTTTTAGATTTTTGCAAAATTTTGTTGATTTTTGGGGATTTTTTAGATTTTTGTAAAAATTTTCGATATGGATATGCCGAAAAAATAAAAAATAAAAATGATATTGTGTGTAAAATTACATGCCCAGTAAAAAAACATACATTTTGCACGTCCATCTAGGTAACCTACTTGGTTATATAAGCCTACATAGGTCCATTTCCAACTCATTTGCACACTTGGCTTTTAGAGATTAGAGCTTGGAGAGGAGGAGAGAGAGAAAAATGGTGTCACCTTATCACAGCCACAGATTTGAGCGGGTTCGACGATATGAGCTACCAGCAGTGTATGGATCATTGGTAAGTGAATTTTCTAATCTTCTCGCTTGATTTTTAGCTCGATTTGGCTAGATTTGGAATATTTTCATATGATTTTGCATTATTTTCGTGCCCTAGTTCTCAGAGTCTTTTGGCGCATTTATCCAAACACTGAGCGCATTTGTATTTTTTTGTGGCACATTTGAAATTTATCATGACGCATATGTTTTTTATTTTGGTGCATTTGTTTTTTATTTTAGCGCACTTGTTTGTTGTTTTAGCAAATTCACGTAATTGATTAGCGCATGTGTGCTATAGATCAATGCATTTGTTAATTTAGTAATGCATTTATGTAATGTAATGGCGCATTTGTTTAATTATTTAGCACATTTGTCCGCTTATGTAGCACATTTGCATTAGCGCATTTGGAAACTGTTTTGGTGAATTTATAACAATTTTGATTTTTGGATTTTGGTGAGATTTTTGACATGTGTCAAATTGATATTTAATATGTTTATGATGTTGGATAGTGGGTCCAAATGTCGATATGAGGCATTGGTGTCGATATGAGTCTTTGAAGTTGATATGGGTTTAGGTTCGATATGGGTAGTCAATATGAGTTGTTGTTGTCGATATGGGTCCTAATTCGATATGAGTTTGGATTCGATATGAGTCTGGATTCGATATGAGTCTGGATTCAATGGGAGTCATTATTTTGTCGTTATGGGTCTTGATTTGATATGGGTCAAATTGATTTCGATATGATTTTGTATTTAATATGAGTCATTGTAGGATAACTATGAGTTTGATATGGGTTAGTTGTGTCATTGATATGGGATAACTTGTTATCGATATGGGTCAAATTTTGTTTTTGATATGGGATACATTGGTCGTCAATATGGGTCAAATTTTGTTTTTGATGTGGGATATGTTGGTTGTCGATACGGGTCAACTGATTTGATAGGATAGGATACGTGAAATTAAATTCACCTAACTGATAAGAGTTTAAGATTGAAACTCTTGTAAATGATATTGTGACTTTCATCACTGATAGGAGAGTGTGTCGATGGTGTTTAGGATTGATATGGTGTCGATTATGGTTTTGTAGGCCGCATTAGGTGTGTTGATGCCTTAGGAGCGAGAACTGAAGACTTTGTCTATGTGAGGAGTGCTGACAGATGCAGACAAAGTTGTTATTGTTGTGTGTGGTGTGTCACATATCCTGCACATTCCTTCCTATCAAAAGAATAGGAGTCTACTGACTACATTAGCAGAGAGGTGTCATAGTGATCATAACACCTTTCATTTTCTGATAGGAGAGATTACAGTGACGCTAGAGGATGTTTAAGGGATTCTTAGGATTCCCATCATGAGTGAGTTAGTTCAATATGATGTGGAGGAGCAAGGTAGGATTGATGCATTCTAGTAGGTGTTTGTTGATCTAAACCTCAGTGGATATTCAGTGGCATGGCAGGACATGGTAGATCAGTATGCCTCATTGCCTTCGATACTAGTAGGATTGATAAGTGGTTTCTAGTGTCCAGATAGGAGCTCTCATGGATTTTTCAATTGGATGGGATCAGATAATCCAATGGATGGTTTGACAAAGGACATGATATGCATGGGGTATATGTGTTTTGGCCCAATTGTATAATGAGTTGCACCAGGTGGTATATGATAGGGGTGCTAGCCTATCAGTGGGAGCCACATTGTCACAGATTTGGGTGTGGGAGCACATAGTTATGACTCGTCTAGTGGTAGAGAGGTCCCGACTAGTGGGACCTCCATATTTATTTATGTATAGACAGGTCACTTCCTAGCCCATGCTCGGTAAGTTAGAGTATTGGAGACAGACCCTCAACAACATGGATTTGGTAATATGGAGACCTTACATGGACTGTGAGGTTTGGGCCAAGGATACAACAAAGACCTCAGAGCTTTTTCAGAGTAGGTACCTGATAGGGAGGACTCCCTATATTGTTGAGAGATTTATTCTGCCAAGTATGTACCGACAGTTTGGTCGTACTCAGGGGATGCCTCAAGGTTCGGCCATATATGCCCAAGTGCACAAGGATAGAGTTGACTGGGGTGCTCGATTGGATTTTGATATAGCATGAGTCAAGTTTGAGACACTAACATGGGTTTGGTGGGATCTGCACCAAGGGTTGGAAGATGTTGTGATGACTAATCAGTATGCCCAATATTTTGCAGAGCATCCCTTCCCACGACTAACAGGACTGGTGGAGCTGATACCACCTTTGGAGGAGGTTGATATTGATGATGATGAGGGAGGGTCTAGAGGTTGGGGAGGTGGTAGGTGAGGGTGGGGGAGAGGGAGAGTGAGGAGAGGTGGTAGTGCAGGAAAAGATAGAGGTTAGATTGGTCGAGGTGGAGAGGGTGGAGGAGTTGATGGTGGCGGTGGCGGTGGGGGAGGTGACAGTGTTAGACAGAGAGGTGGAGGATGGCGACAGGGTGTAGGCTGAGGAGGGCTATTGCATCCAAAGGATATCGCGGGAGGGGAGGAGATTGGGGAGGAGGAGGGTTCATCCAAGGAGACTGAGTCAGATTCAAGGGAGGAGGTGATGGGGGGATGGGTGTGATGTGTAAGGAGGAGGAGGAGGAGGATGTGCATGTTAATCCCTGAACATCAATATATTTTGAAGTAGATAAAGTACTTACAATAGCTTCTAGGGCTTGCATGCTATCTTGTTGTTCTCTAAGTTCATCCGGTGTCAAGGGAGTAGTGGTAGGAGCAACATATGTTGTTTCAACTTGATTCTAATATTGTGCACCAAGAACTTTGATGTAGATCTTCATTCTGTCATTCTAGATCTTGTACTTATCCTTGTTGAACTTAGGACCTCTGATAAAACATCATAACCAGTTTCTCAGAAATAATGCATGAAATGAAATATAAACAAGAACATCACATGAAAAACATTCCACACATGAACACCATAAGTTTTTGACATGGAAACCCAAATAGGGAAAAAACCATAGTGGGAGTTGGCACCCACAAATATTTGTACTCTTTTGAAGTATGCCCTGTTAGGAGCTTAGCCTTGTTAGAAGCTTACAATATGCCTAGTTAAGAGCAGACCCTGTTAGGAGTTACCTGATTAGGGGAGTTGCCTTGCAACTTGATTAGGAGCTTAATGATCTGTTAGGATCAACCTCATGAGAGGATTTATCACTCTTTTGAGAACTGCCCTATTAGGGGGACTTAAATGATTAAGGCATGTTAGAACCTACCTGGTCAAGGGATTTAACTTGCTGCAACTATTAGGGAACAACAATAAAAGAATTATTTGTTTTCTTTCACTTCTCTATTTGCTTTATCAGATCTAGTTATACACAACACTCTGCAACTCTCGAGTAGATTACACACTTGACTTGGACATCTTAACACATTCTCTAAGACCACCGACACAATAAACATCAACTGTGTCAACATAAATAGCCATCTCAACTAGGTCAGCCACAAAATCTAATTACATCATGAATTTACAATAAGATCACAAAATATCATCATAGATCGCTATCCAGATCATAACAAAAATTACAATGCAATATCAATTATTGATTGATCATGACTCATCATAGATATCTGATATGTATCCTCAAAACACTCTCCAAAGAATTTTGTTGTTTTCCAAGAAAATCTTCCTTGAATCGCACTAAAATAGCTATTAAATCTTTCACGCGGGTTGTGTCATGTTACCAACTTTAAGTAAACTTGTTGTCCATCACCGTCATAACATAAATCATTACTGGTTTGATGATTTCTTCACCGGTCCTTAAACCTTAGCAAAACTTCATCAGAAATTGAAACACACCTTCTGGTAATCATCACAAGTTATTGTTCCCATCACATACATATTTCCATGATACAAGTTCACCATCCAAACCACAAATCACCAATCATTTCCTATCGACCAATCCAATCAAAATAATTTAGCTTTACCAGTTAAAGTCCTAAGTCACAGACTTTAGTCCATGATTGGTAAACCCTATCTTCTAGTAAACCAAATCACTTAGATGATAAAACAAAACATCATGAACATCAAGAACATCTGTTGCCAGCAATGACAACATAAATAACTGATCATTTCATCTATTCATAGAATCTCAATCTCTTCATCACAAATAGACCTCTATCCTTTACCAATGCAGTCATCCAGCTATAACTGCATGACTTGATTTGCATTAGTTATGCCAAATGCCAAAAAATATCCCCCTTTGGCATTGATGGCAACGCTAATTAGATACACAATCAGAATACCATCACCATCATCATCAACTAGCTTGTTGATATCACATCTCACATCTCTGTTGGTTCTCATTTTGACATCTCCCCCTAAACCAATGCTTCACTCAATCTGATCTATCAACTTCTCACATTTATGTCATATCTGGTTTCTGTTAATATCTTCTCCCCCTTTGATAACAATGCCAAAGATGTAAATGCATCACTTGTCTTTAATTTTGTTGCCTCTTCCATCATCTCTGCTACATAAATCAGAAAAACTATAATAGAGCATTAAATCAAAATTTTACATCAAACTTGCTCCCAAAAGCAATAGTCTATACCTTCATTAATCCTTAGTGAAAAATAAACATAAAATCTATAGGATTGATGGATCTCCATCATTCTAGTTCTTCCGTTGTAGGGGTCTAACCCCTAGTTTACCTCTAAGAAACTCAAAAGTAGCCTTTAGTAAGGGCTTAGTAAAGATATCAGCTAACTGATCTTTACTCTTCACATATTCGATCTTCATCTCCTTATCTTGAACTCTTTCTCTTAGGAAATGATATATTCCATCTTCATCTCCTTATCTTGAACTCTTTCTCTTAGGAAATGATACTTTAATTCAATGTGCTTGGTTCTAGCATGTAACACGGGATATTTAGAAATGTTGATTGCACTTGTATTATCACAATAGGTAGTCACTAGTTCTGACATATCTATCTTAAATTCTTCTAGTACATGTCTCATCCATATTGTTTGCATGCAATTCATGGATGCAGCTACATACTCAGCTTCAACTGTAGATTGAGAAACACAAGTTTGTTTCTTGCTCGTCCATGTGACTAATCTTCCTCCAAGTAGAAAAGCTCCACCTATTGTGTTTTTTTTATCATCAACATTACTTTCCCAATCAGCATCAATAAAGACATCCAAAGTAAAATCACCTTTATAAAGATACCATACACAATAGTCTATTGTGCCTTTGAGATACCGAAAAAATATCTTCACAGCCACCTTGTGACTCTCTTTAGGCTCTTTTTCAAATCTAGCAACTAATCCAATAGCATGAGAAATGTTTGGTCTACTATGGACAACATAATTTAGCTTGACAATCATATATTTGTACTCTTTTTCACTAACAACACGGGAATCATCTTCTTTTGACAACTTGCAACTAGTCACCATCAATGTCCCTACTGGTTTGCAGTCTTCCATGCTAAAAATATTCAACACCTCTTTGATATACTTGGTCTGACAAATAAAGATACCACCATCCAGTTGTTGGACCTACAAGACAATAAAGAACTTAATTTCATCGATTCGATACATTTCAAATTCCTTTAGTCATCATTGCCACCAAAAATTATGTCATCAACAAACACTTCTACTATCAGCATCTTATCTCCGTCAGTCTTCAAATAAATATTGTTGTCCTTACTGGTATGATGGAATCCAATCTTGATCAAATGTGCATTTAATCTCTCATACCATGCTCTTAGTGCTTGCTTAAGACCATACAAAGCTTTGTGCAATTTACACACCATGTCTTTATCATCGGTCAAGGAAAATCAATCAGGTTTTTCAATGTATACTTCTTCTTCTAGAATCCCATTTAGAAAGGTTGACTTGACATCCATTCGGTAGACTTTGAATCCCTTATATGTAGCAAATGCCAGTAGCATTATTACACCTTCCAATCTAGCAATAGGTGCAAATGTTTCACCATAGTCCTCACCTTCCTCTTGAGCATACCCTTTGTAGACTAACCTTGCCTTATTTCTTACAATCCTTCCTTCTTCATCTAATTTATTCCTAAAGACCCATCTTATTCCAATTAAATTTTTATCCTTAGGTCTAGGAACAAGTGACCATGTTTGATTCTTCTCAATTTGATCTAATTCTTCATTCACTACTTTAACCCAATCATCATCCTTTAGTGCTTCCTTAACTATCTTGGGTTCAATTTTAGATATCAATAATGAATTCTCTCGGATCTTTCTCCTGGTTTTCACACCTCCATTCTTATCACCAATTATTTGTTATTGTGAATGATTCAGTCTTACATATCTAGGTATTGCCTATGTTGAATATGCATCTTCTTCATTAGGTTCTTCATCTTCACTATCATCGCTTACCGATTGAGCACCTAGTTCTACACTTGTTGGTTCTTCATTATTAATTGCTTCTGGTTCAATGATCACAAACTTTTCCTCATTTTTATCCTTTTCAAGTTTAGATATGCTTGTACCTTCAGACTTATCAGATAAATATGTTGGCAGTTCATGATTGTTGGCATTTTGCATGAAGATTGCATTAATGATATGTTATGTTGTCATAGATGTCAATTGAGCCGGTAATGGTATTTATGATATTGATAATGTTTTTGTTATTATTGATATTATTTTGGAACCAGTTGGAAGATCTTTATGGAAGATATTGAGAACCGATATGCAAGTTTGTAAGGTGAACCAATGTATAAGGTTAAACCCTTTCTATGCTAGTTAACCGGTAAACCCTACCAGTTGTTTTTGGTAAAACCCTAACCGATCAACATTTTTTGAAATGAGATCTAATGTTGAGCGGTAAAGATGGAGACATGTGTGATCATTGTATGAGGATAAGTATAGATTGTTTTCGTGCGCTTTTGTTTTATTGTTTGATTGCCTAAGGAATGAGCAAAGTGGATTGCATCTAATGCATAGCACATGAAGAGCTACAAGTTTGATGAAGCGGTGATCATGGAGAGGTTGGAATTTTCTTAAAGAATGTGTATTGATTACTATGTAAATCCAACAGTCACATATGAACCGATTCGTTTGTAATCTCTATGAGAGAATTAGGTTTTTTTTGTGTTACCGACCTAGTTGATTTGTATTTAAGGTCGATGAAGTTGTGTTATGAGTTGACAACATTGGCAAAAATTAGTTGAGTGTGTGGTTGCCAAACTAGAGAATGGATCTGCAATTTGTGTAAAGGTAGATTGAAGCTTAAAAGGATCTGATCAAGCAAATGTAATGTTATTTAGATAGATCAAGAAAACCTATTGTTTTCTAACAATTACAATAGAATTAGAATCCCCTAATCGGGTAAGCTCTAACAAGCTTGGTTACTTGTTAAATCCTCTACCAAGGTTACTCCTAATAGGGTATTGTACTTTTCATCAAGGCATTGTTGAAATCCCTTAACCAGGTGATTCCTAATAGGATCAGTTTTTAACACGACTTATTGTAAAAGCTTTAATAGACTTGGCTCCTAATAGGGCAAAATTTAGAAGAGTTCATGATAGCTATCTTGTGAGTCTCATCTCACTATGGTTTTTACCTATTTGGGTTTTCCACATATAAATATTTGTGTCATATGGTGAATTTTTTTGTGGTTATGATCTTATGTGTTGATTTGATTAACTAATTAACTATTCTGATAAGGCATGATAATTGGAAGTATTGAGAGATCTAATGTGTTGATATATGGTTAAGCATTTTGATGCTTACAAGGTTGAAGTTGTTTTATTGCTAAGTTGGTGTAACAATTAACCAGTTGATGTTGAGTATTCTTATGAGTATTGATCTTGAGAAGTAAAAGTTTACTTTGTGAGTTTAAGTTTGAGTTTGGGAAGTTCGTATCAGTTTTTCAGATTACTGATTCATGCCCCCCCCCCTCTCAGTTATCTACTGGATACTTATTCTTTCATCATATCATCAACTGGTATTAGAGTATCTCAAGTCCTCTTTACCTAAAATCCTCACAACTTGAGGAAAAGATCTTGTAGATCATGATGAAGAAGGAAGGTTTGAAGTTCAACAGAGAAAACTATAGGATATGGAGTGACAGAATGAAGATTTACATCAAGAGTCTTGGAAGCTAGTATTGGGATCATGTAGAAACTCAATATGTTGCACCTACTAGAATTATGACTGATCATCAGAAGAAAGAACAACAAGAGAATCATCAAGCATTAGAGGCTATTATAAGTTCCCTGTCTGATGTTGAATATGTAGATGTTCATGGTCTTGAAACTGCATATGAAGTATGGAAAAAACTTGAAGAGATTTATAGCGATGATCAACATGTTAAGATTGCTAAAGAAGAGAATTTAAGAGGAAAGTTTGATTACATGAGAATGTCTGAAGGTGAGAATATCCAATAGTATTGTCAAATGATAAAAGAGATAGTTGGTGAAATAAAGAGTGTGGGAGGGAAAGTAGAAGATGCCACAATAATTAGTAAGGTACTGAGAACCCTGTTACCGGTCTATGCTATCCATGTTGCATCTATTCAGGAGCTCAAATCCATTGACAAAACTAAGGTAACTTTTGACTCTATTATTGGAAAACTTACTGCTTTTGAATTAAATGGCTATGATGGTAGTGTATAGAAATCAGAATCTTCTTTCAGGGCTTCTATCTCTAACCCATCTAAGAGAAAAAGTAGAGATATTTGTCATGGCTATGAATCTAGATCCAGCTGAGATGTTGATGATGAAGACAACTTCGTAGAACTTGAAGCATTGTTGGAAAAATGACTACCTAGAGGCACTGGGAAATATAGAGCTAAATTACCTTTAAAATATTTTGCATGCAACAAAATTGGTCATATAGCAGCAAATTGTCCTAATAATGAAAATGAATACAAGAGAGACAAATTCAAGAAGTATAAGGGTAAAGGCAAGAGAGATTGTCTTATAGCAGCTGACAGTGGTATTACTAATGAATAATCTGATGATGATGTCGGTGAAGATATTGTGTTAGTAGCTATTAAGGAAGAAATATCATATCAGAAAGCACTTGTGTCCAAGATGGATAATTCTGATGATCGTGATGGTATTTTGGATATGTTGATATGGTTTTGTCATTGATGTCAACACCTGTCATCACTTGTCAACACTTATCAGCACTTGGAGAACTTTGGTTATGTTCACCGGCAAGTCAGAGACTTGTGCACAGTCACCGATATTTGATTTACTGACATTAAGCATTAATTTTTGGTTAAGTTAATTTTGGTTGAATTTATTGGACAACTGATTCACTCCCCCCCCCCACCACTCTCAGTTGTCTCCAGGACCTAACAATTGGTATCAGAGCCTAGTTCTCCTTTTTGCAGAAGTTTAATAGCTTGAGGAGATCCAATGTCTTCTAACTATTTCAGAAAGGACAGTCTGAAACTTGATGGAACTAACTATGGCATATGGAAGATCGGGATGGAGACACATTTGAATTGCATTGGAAAGGACATATGGGATGTTACAAAGAATGGCTATACTTCTCCTACTCAAGGTCAACCTAATCCACCTAACTTAGCTAAAGATTAGGAAAATGATTGCAAAGCAAGAGAAGCACTTTTGAGCGCATTATCAGATCAACAAGTCATGGGATTGTCAAACAGATCTACTGCTAAAGCTATTTGGGACAAACTGGAAACATTGAATGAAGGAGATTCCACAGTCAAAATTGTAAAACTTTAATGCTTCTGGGTCAAGTATGAAAGTCTGAAAATGGAAGAAGATGAAAGAATTTTTGCTTTTATGGAAAGAGTAAATGAAATTGTTTTGGGTATACAATGTTGTGGAGGAACCTTAAGTGAAGATGAGATTGTTTCTAAAGTTTTAAGAGCCTTACCACCGGCATACAAAATGAAAGTTACTGCTATAAATGAATTGAGAACAATGGCTAATGCATCAGTATCTAGAGACACCTTGCTTGGAAAACTTTCAGCTTTTGAACTTGAGGAATTTGGTCTTGTTACTACTATTAAGACAGATCTAGTTTTCAAGGCATCATCATCATCTACAGCATCATCATCATCATCTAAGAAATCTGATTGGAAAGCCTTCTATGTAAGAGAACTTGAAGAAAGCAAGAGAGAAAATGAAGAACTTGAAGAACTAGAAGCACTATTTGCAAAGAAAATACCTAAAGGTCCAATTGGAAGTAAGTATGAAGGTAAAGCACCCTTTAAATGTTTTAATTATAATAAGATTGGTCATATGGCTTCTAGATGTCCTAATAGACATGCAAGATTAAGAGAAGAAGCTAAAAGAACATATAAGCCTAACCCTAATTATCAGAAATACAAGTTTAAGAAGAATAGAGATAAATATTGTTATTATGTTGATGAAGGAGTTACTGATGATTCTGATGAGGATCCGATAGACAATGGATGGGCTTTTGTTGCTATAACAGAAGATCAACCAACACCTACTATTCAACCGATAAAGTAGGCCCTGGCAGCTAAAGTTGAAGATAAGGATGAATGGATTATTGATTCAGGATGTTCACATCACATGACTGGTGATAAGAGTAAATTCTTAACCTTTTAGGAATACAATGGAGGTTTAGTAAGATTTGGAGATGATAAAGCTTGCTTGATCAAAGGAAAAGGCACTATATCTTTTGATGGTAAGCACAATACTGATAATGTTTACTATGTTGAAGGTTTGAAGCATAATATTTTGAGTGTTGGTCAATTAGTTGAGAAAGGATTTCAGTTACAATTCAAGAATGGTAAATGCAAAATCTTAAATAGAACTGGTTTGGAAATTGCCACTGGTAATCAGACTAGAGGCAATATCTTTGATTAGAACAACAATGAGAAAGTTTGTTTGATTGCACATATTGAGGAAAGTTGGTTATGGTATAAGAGACTTTGTCATGTAAATTTTTATTGCATTGTGAAAATCAGTACAACTAAGGCAGTAAGAGATTTACCTAAGATTGTTAAACCTCACAATCCGGTATGTAAGGAATGTCAATTTGGAAAGCAAGTTAAAGCAACTTTCAAGAGTATTCCAAAGAAGTCTAACAATGTTCTTGATTTAATTCATACTGATTTATGTGGTCTAGCAAGAACTAGAAGTATACAAGGAGATAGGTATTTTATGCTAATCATTGATGACTATTCTAGAATGTGTTGGGTTACTTTTCTCAGGGAAAAATTTGAAGCATTTGAGAAATTCAAACTATCCAAGGTGATGGTAGAAAATGAAACCGGCAAGAAAATCAAATGTTTGAGATCAGATCAAGGAGGTGAATTCACATCTAAGGAATTTAATACATTTTGTGAAGTGAATGGGATCAGAAGATAGTTATCAGCACCTCGGACACCCCAACAGAATGGAGTTGTGGAAAGGAAAAACATAACTATCTTGGATGCAACCAAAAGTATGATATCAGAAGCAAATCTACCTCATATATACTAGAGAGAAGTGGTCAATACAACAGTTTATACATTCAACAGAGTTTACATCAGAGGTGAAACCGGTAAGACCCCTCATGAACTATGGTCTGGTAATACTCCTACTCTTAAATATTTCAGAATATTTGGAAGTAAATGGGTGTGTGCATAGAGATGGTGGTCAGAAAAGTGGACACCACCCAAAAAAAACATGGAAAAACAAGCAGCGCGTACGTGGTTTTAAAATTTCAAATTCCCACGTACGCACTTAGGTTTGTTCTTCCCGAGCCTAGAAAAGGTAGCGCGTACGCGTTGCATTTAGGAAACTGAGTGCATACGCACTATGGCTAGGAAAATTAGCACGTACGTGGTGCTTATAGGAAAATGAGCACATATGCACCAATAATCCTAGTAAAACTGCATACACGGTGCCTAATAAAAAAAGTTTTTAAAAAAAACTGGGTCCTCATTTACCCGAAAAGTGCATTTTTTAGTTTTTTTTTTCCCATTTTCTAACCTAAACCGTGAACTGGGTGCTAAATTTGTCCTCCAGGCTATGGATCAAGGTTATTTTTTGTTTATTTTTGTCTTTCTTTCTAGTTTATGCAATTTGTTTTACATTTTAAATTTAATTTCATTAATTTTGATTAGGTTTTTTCATTTTTTGTTTTAAAAACCAGATTCTTCTAATCACGAACAAGAACAACCAAATGCACCTCCTGAAAACCCACAAGAACAACCAAATGCACCTCCTGAAAACACACAAGAACAACCCCCAATTCCTCCTTTTGACCACACAGTCAAAACACAAGAAGAATTAATTAATTAGTTAGGGCAAAATACATCCAAAATCAATAGACTGATTGTAAAATTGAAATCTTCTGAACTTGACCATCATCAATGCCTCGCCACTAGCCTAGAAACATTAGCTAGTGGTGCCATAGTTGTTTCCACAAAAATTACCAAATGGGGAAGCTTTAGGGATAGGTGTCATCAATTCTATGCCAATGGGCTATCATACGATGGAGTTAAAAATAAAAATATTTCTAAACAACAAATATGTGCCCTTTCTGTTGACCCCAAAACTGGTCAGTCATTACCTCCCAATGCAAAGAGGTTTCCCATACATTGGTGTACCAATGTGCAGATGAAGAATCTTTTTTGGCAGAGGTTGTGGATGGTCTTTGACGATCCATCTTGTAATAATTATGAGGTGCCATTATATTTTTTGAGAAAAATATATTGTGAGTTTGTGCTCAATGTGCGCCCAAATTATTTTGACATCAGAGAGTTTCATGGTAGAGGTGGTGGCTCTGCCCAAGATAGACCTGGAGCCCGTAGGCGATTAGCTATGGAGAGTCATTGCCCCCTAGCACCCAAACCCAAGGTGCATCGAGCTATCCCATTAGAGTTGAAAGAGTTGATGGAGCTACAGACTCTTCAGGTGGCCACAACATTGACTGGTGCCATCATCTAGCATGGGACATCATTAGCACACCCTATTGTATTGGATGATGAACTGTTAGAGGGCGACAGAGAGCCCATCGAGCATATGTGTGTCAATTGCTCGGGGATAGATGGTGTAGTTGGTGCAAATGGATACTCATATCATCTAAGCATGATTTATGGTTATAGATGTCAGGCTCACACGGTTGAGGATGTTGCGCTGACAAATGAGTTGATGGACATGGTGTTTGCCCATGAGCCACAGACACAGGTGTGTTGATTTGAATTCATAACATTTTATTTATCAGTCACTTTAATTTTGTAATTACATAAATGAATTTTCATTTATACATCAATTTAAATTGAGACAAATAATATGCATTTTAGGATGCAGCAGCGGTATCCCATACACCTCCCCCAGTTACCATAGCTACAACTTCGATGCCTGAGGTATAAATTTTGTAACAGGTTAAAATAGAATAGTACACTTTGAATTCAAAAAAATACAAGATATACTAACTATCTTTAATGCTTGGTCCAATTTCTGGTTTGTAGGTGTTGACAGGGGATGAAATGTCCCATATTGATGACATCATGCTCTCAGCGATCGATTTTGGCCTACAAGGCTATACGATATGATATTTTGTACAACTCTTTTTATGTATTGTTTTGATGGAATATGCAAGTCATTTCATTTTAGATTTTTAAAATTATGTTTAATTTATTATCTGCACTAATATCTCATGTTAATTTTGTGTTTTTAGGGTACCCCCTCCACGTCTAGGGCTCATCCTAAGAAAAAGAATTCCTCGAAGATGCCAAAACATGTGAAGAAGGTAATTGAACACATTTTTAGTTGTACAATTGTTTGAAAATGTTGAAATCAAGTATTAGTTGGGGTTTGTAGATTGATTAGTGTTTTTTGTCTATTTTACATGTACAACAGCCATTGAGCTTTGTGGATATGTTGAATGCACCTGATTTGCCCATAGATCAAGAGAGGGCGGAGGTATGTATCTCTACTTTATTTTTTTGATTTCATGATTATATGCACGCGTACATGTGAACTTGTGATATATTATAATCTTATATTTTTTTCATACAGGAAATATCCATACCTATTTTGTCAATGGTGAACCCTCCTCCTTGCACTGGAGAAGCATCTCAGGATCCAGTACACTTTTGTTTGATATGTAAAATTAATTGTTTTCAACCTTCAATACTTATCATTATATTAATTGTATTTAATCTTTGTACATTTTTTGTATAGGTAATAGTGTCAGTTTCTACATTGATGGTGAGCCATCCTCAGTCCATTGGAGAAGCATCTCAGGCATAGGTACGTCATTGTTCTCTATATTATAGCTTTTAAGTGTTTTTGATATATTTATGTTAGTACATTGTATTAATTATACATTTAATCTACAATAGACTTCTTCACGGTATGGCCATAACATGGATCAATTTAAGTATGTCTTCAAGAAAACTCCTAAGAGTGACAAGGAGAGGAGAGCGAAGACATTAGCTCCTGGATCAGCTGATGAGGTAATCTACATTTCAATTGCAAAGGAATTAAAGTTAAATGCATAGTTATGATGTTAATTGTGAACTATTTTCTACAAAAGAATTCTAACTTGACTTTTGAATTGTGGTTTTGCAGCCATCTACAGAGCCGCGTATTGCACCAAAGAGGCTTGATTTTGATGATCCACTAGAATTTTAGGATCATATAGTGTTAGTTTTGGTCATAGAATGACCAATACATGTAGATATATTCTACATTTTTATTGTATATCGATTTTTGTAATACTTGTATTGACTTGGCAGACATACCTTTTTTTATATATATAAATATTGATATTCGATCCAATAAATGTGTAATGAGTTCATTATTTTGTATTCATTGTATTTTATGGTTGTCCTTTTATAAATTTAAATGAATATTTGCATATGTAATCAACAATATGAATATAAACAACAAAAATATATGATATAAAGCATTGCAATCTTGGAATATGATTTGATAAAATTTCTAAAATGTTGAATTAACCCTACAAAACTCCTTGTATTCAGTTCATTATTGTGTATTCATTGTATTTGGTGGCTTCCTTTTATAAATTTAAATGAATATTTGCATATGTAATTAACAATATGAATACAAACAACAAAAATCAACAATATGAATATAAACAACAATGTGTTTGGTGCGAGAGCACCCTCATGCTCGCAATGGTCAAATTATGTTCCTCATGTGCACAAACCGACATCACAAGCATGTTCGGGTGGGCAAGTTTATGCTAGGCATGCCCCTGTTGTGCATGCCAAAGCACCAGAACGTCGAGAGTCATACCCTACCGGTGCGATCTCTCAAGTGCCCTGAGTCCAAAAAATTGTCAAAATTTGACAGATTGTTTCTTCCAATCCACGACACTTATGGTCAATTGTTTTGATCCCATGGGGTTGCATGAGGCTCCTCTACAATGGCCTATCTTGGTTTTCGATGACTCAGAGCCATTTTCAATTAGTAGCATTTTTTCACCTACTCAAAAAACTATCAGTTGCTTGCAAGGAAAAGTTGCAAGATTGGCTAGAATTGATTATGTTCCTCGTGTTCACAAACCGACATCACAAGCACATCTTGGTGGGCATGTTTACACTAGGCATGCCCCTATCAGTCATCCCAAAGCACCAGAACGTCGAGAGTCATACCCTACCGATGAGATCCCTCAAGTGCCCTGAGTCCAAAAAATTGTCAAAATTTGATGAACTATTTCTTCCAATCCATGACACATATAGTCGATCTGTTTGATCTCATGGGGTCATGTGAGGCTCCTCTACAATGTCCTATCTCATTTTTTGACAAATCAGAGCCATTTTCAATTAGTAGCATTTTTTTGCCTGCTCAAAAAACTATCAATTTCTTGCAAGGAAAAGTTGCAAGATTGGCTAGAATTGATTATGTTCCTCATGTACACAAACAGATGTCACGAGCATGTTCGGGTGGGCATGTTTATGCTAGGCATGCCCCTTTCATGCATCCCAAAGCACTAGAATGTCGAGAGTCATACCCTACCGGTGAGATCTCTCAAGTGCCCTGAGTCCAAAAAATTATCAAAATTTGATGAACTATTTCTTCCAATCCATGACACATACAATCAATCTGTTTGATCTCGTGGGGTCACATGAGGCTCCTCTACAATGGCCTATCTCAGTTTTTGATGACTCAGAGCCATTTTCAATTTCGCTTGCTCAAAAATCCGTCAGTTGCTTGCAAGGAAAAGTTGCAAGATTGGCTAGAATTGATTTTGTTCCTCGTGTGCACAAACCGACGTCACGAGCACATCCAGGTGGGCATGTTTACTCTAGGCATGCCCCTGTCATGCATCCCAAATCACCAGAACGTTAAGAGTCATACCCTACCGGTGAGATCTCTCAAGTGCCTTGAGTCCAAAAAATTATCAAAATTTGACGGATTGTTTCTTCCAATCCATGACACATACGGTCAATCTATTTGATCCTATGGGGTCGAGTGAGGCTCCTCTACAATGGCCTATCTCAGTTTTTGACGACTCAAAGCCATTTTCAATTAGTAGCATTTTTTAGCCTACTTAAAAAATCGGCAGTTGCTTGCAAGGAAAAGTTGCAAGATTGGCTAGAATTGATTATGTTCCTCGTGTGCACAAACCAACATTGCGAGCGCATCTTGGTGGGTATTTTTATGCTAGACATGCCCTTTTCATGCATCCCAAAGCACCAGAACGTCGAGAGTCATACCCAACCGGTGAGATCTCTCAAGTGCCCTGAGTCCAAAAAATTGTCAAAATTTGACGGATTGTTTCTTCCAATCCACGACACATACAATCAATCTTTTTGATCTCGTGGGGTTGGGTGAGGCTCCTCTACAATGGCCTATCTTGGTTTTCGATGACTCACAGCCATTTTCAATTAGTAGCATTTTTTTGCCTACTCAAAAAACCGTCAGTTGCTTGCAAGGAAAAGTTGCAAGATTGGCTAGAATTGATTATGTTCCTCATGTGCACAAACCGACATCATGAGCATGCCTGGATGGGCATGTTTCCGCTAGGCATGCCCCTGTCATGCATCCCAAAGCACCAAAACATCGAGAGTCATACCCTACCGATGAGATCTCTCAAGTGCCCTCAGTCCAAAAAATTGTCAAAATTTGATGAACTATTTCTTCCAATCCACGACACATATGGTCGATCTGTTTGATCTTGTGGGGTCATGTGAGGCTCCTCTACAATGGCCTATCTTATTTTTTGATGACTTGAAGCCATTTTCAATTAGTAGCATTTTTTCACCTACTCAAAAAATCGTCAGTTGCTTGCAAGGAAAAGTTGCAAGATTGGCTAGAATTGATTATGTTCCTCGTGTGCACAAACCGACATTGTGAGCGTGTCTGGGTGGCATGTTTACACTAGGCATGCCCCTATCGTGCATCCCAAAGCACTAGAACATCGAGAGTCATACCCTACCGATGCAATGTAGAAGTTGCTTGACAACTTTTTTGACAATTTTTTTGACAACAATGACAATTTTTGCTCAAATTGTATCTAGTCTCAATCTATCACCCCTATGACTCAATAATGACTCAAATAATTATCCATGATTATACAAGAATCAAGAATGCTCATGATTGACCAAGGACACATCACATATACTCAAAACATAGTCACAAAACATTGACACACAAAATAGTCACATATTATTCAAAAATTTGCCTCTAAATATGGTCAAATCAACTCTTGGCTATTTGATTATACAAAATATTGTCTTACAAATAATCTCATGGGCTTTTATACAAAATTTGGCATTACAATGTATGCGATTTAGCTCATCACCATTTTAATATACAAATCATCTCATGAGCTTTTATACAAAATTTGGCATTACCATATGTCCGATTTGGCTCATCGCCATTTTAATATACAAAATTTAGCATGTACATATGTACAAATCAACTCATTGCCACTTAAATATACAAAATTATGCCCCTAAACATGTAAAAATCAGCTCATGGGCATTTATATATACAAAAAATGAATATAGAACAATTTGTTGATGATTTATACAAAATTCTCAAAATCATTCTACTCTGAACCATAGAATCAATCAAGTGAGCCTTCAGGATCAGCTCTAACCTGTATTGTGTCAGTATTGCCTCATGGTCAGATTCATGAACTTTCCATAAAATCTTGTTATGAGGTCTACCACGATACTTCATCAAATGAATATTTGTTGCAACAACAAGGTTAGAGAAATGAAGAATATGTCTATGTGTTTCAAAGTCCTCGAACAACCAAACATAAAAATTCTTGATAGGGTATCTCCGAAGCCATGTTTCTGTCATGACATCAGACCCTATTGGGTACTCAATACCCTCTTCATCAATGATTGTGGTTGTCAATTTTCTTTTAGGCTCAACACAACAACACAAATCATAATTTGTTCCTTCTTCATTGTTCTCTTCTGCAACAACTGCATGCACATGACCTGCATTTTATAAAGTGTTAATTAATACCAAAAATAAAGTATGATGTACAACAAAATGAACCAAAAAGAATACTTGCAAAAAAATTAACTCAAAAAATCACCTGAATCCATGGTCAAAATCCACTGATGTCTCCATCTGGCTCAATTGTAGTGCTTTGGGAATTTGATATGAATCAATGGGAACCAATGGTCTACAAGACCATTTGTCAACCCACTCTTCTAATTCACATTCTTCCCACAAACAATACATGCATGAAGAGAAAAAACATACCATCTGTCTCGTATAAATTACCAGTGAACTTGAATTTGAACTCATAAATGAGTGCATGTCACTCGATCCTGCAACTGTACAATAATCTAGATAGTTTTCAATGTTAGATTCAGTAATCAACCAAAAATATCTACGAACCAATGATGTACCTGGATTACCTAGACCCATCGTAGACTTACACCATCGCACAATTGTTTCTACATCTACCAACTCAGCACCACCTTCGTACTTCAATTCTTCCCTGGCTAGGGCTCTTTTCACACATGCTCCTACACTATCGTGATCTCCCTTACCATGTCCAGCCTCAGTGAAATTCCAAAAATGTTGTACACCGCTTGTCACATGCATCCTTCTCAGCCAATAGAACATCCTTGCATTCTTGAATTGTGTGATGCAATTATCTGATCATATTAAGTGTCGGTTGTATCGTATGTTCCTTTCCCTTAAACTATCATAGAAAACTTTAAAGCATCCTTGTACAAACTCTGATGAATGAGTACGATCATCACTTATGTAGAAGTGATACTCTCTTACATCCTTTCTATCCTCCTCTGTGCTATCATCTGCATGCATGAATGCTATGTGTACAAAAATAGAAACTTGTGTAGCATGATAATACATGGATTGCACTTCATTTTGAGGTTGTAGTGTATAATTTTCAGTGAAATCAACGATAAAGACAATGGTGCCAAGAGGAAATGTGTCCTTACACAACTTGAATTGCTCATCTAACCATCGAGCTCTATGTGTACGCATTATGTACTTGTAAACTAGTTTCTCTTGAAACATTTTCATAAATTGAGCTACACATATATCATTTTTCACTAGCTCACATCTCTTCAAATCTTTTCCATCTTTAACTCCATATGTGACTGTCTTGTATTTTCCAAAAGAAACTAGTTTCGTACCAATTTCATGTGTGCTCTCCAAATGTATGCATCTTGGTAAATGTTGCAAACTACCACATATAGAACAAGAACCTTCCAAACAAGGCATCTTATAATAAATGCTACCATCATGTCTATTACATAACACACTTGAAATAAATTCTCTTGCTGACTTAGGAGGTGCTTGTTTATTGCATTCCATCAAAACATCGTTAGTGTGGAAAGTAGAACAAATATGATGAAAAATATCATAATGCATGGAAAATTCAATATGCATCCTACAACAACACGTGGTGCGTACATGATTAATCTTAATATAAAAAGGTTTTGCCATTTCAAAAAATCTTTGAGAAATTTTTATTTGAGGAAACTTTTTAAGGAATCTTTCATAAAATTTAGTTTGAGTCATATCCAAATAGTGTTTCACATGTGGCTCATGATTTTTAGACTCAATTCGCCTTCTAACAACATCTCTTTGGTTGGGCGATACTCTTGTGTTGTCATGCCAAAAATTTTCAATTAATGTTTTTAGTGCATCTACAACAACCTTGTCTTTGTGTGGTAGTCTACCCGAGAATGCCCAAAGAGAATTATTGTTAGGTTCCTCTATTTGTTCTCACCTCTTTAATGCTTTACTTAATGTTGTTCTACTAGCGTTCAATGACTTACTTGTTTTGCTTATCAAACGATCTTTTTTTATTTTCTTGCTCATTATGGTTGATGTAATGACATGTTGAGTAGCATTAGAATCTTTACTATGTGATTTTGAACCAATAGATTGATATGCATCAAATAGATTTCTGACAATAGTTCTTTCACTATTACTTTCAGATGATCTTAGGCCTAGAATTTTCATTGTCTCTCTAAAATTCAAATTTTTAATCATTTGAACAATTAATTGACATCTTGCGGTTTGATTTAAGTTTTTAAAATAGTTTTGCCATACTCTTTTAACCATTCTCCTACAAGTTCGTTCATTCATTTTATTGGGCATTGACTTCAATATATTCTCATCAATGTCAATTAGATACTTTGGTTTCCTACGAATGATTCTAGGAGGTGTTAACATCGGTGCATTATGTACATTCAATTCATCAAGTAGAGAAGGTGTAATATGTTCATCATTTAATTGATTATTCAATGCGGTATCTTCTTCAATTGCATTAGGTTCAAATGGTAAATTATCAAATATTTCTTCTTCAATTGCATTAGGTTCAAATGG